>NC_139048.1:11771726-12199856 GCF_965140915.1 Aythya marila
AATAATGCACAAATCTTAATGGAAAAGCTGAGGAACTGCCAGAGAAAACAGCCTGAGGGAAGGAAGAACAAGCTGATGTTCAGAACTCCTGAATCATGGGGTTGGAGAGAAAAACTGCTTTGAAGCTCTTTGTTTTCTGCTTTCAGGCATGGAGTTATGAAGGGGGCTAAAGCAGTCCTCAGCCCTGCAGGTACCAGCATGTAAAACATATTTATTCCCATGTCGTTGACATGTAGCTATGCAGTCTCATTGAATTCAAATCAGGACTTCCTATTTTCACCCTGGTCCTTTCTTTCTTAGTCTTAGTCAACCAGTTGGTTCTCTATCTATGATATCCTTCCCCTCTGCTATTTTTGTTTTGTGCAGACAATATTTCCATTTCACTACAGTAATTCTCTTACTATTGCCCTCATATCTCTTGAAATATTTTTATATTTCATACGTATGAAATACATCCATACATAGATGATGGTCATGTATGTCTGTCAATACAATATTTTGAATTGAAAATGGGATCATGAGTAAACCAGTATTTATGAAGAGCTCCATCTTTTGGTAGATTTCATCAAGAAAATACAGCATCTTCAGACAAACTCAGATCTCTTTCAGTTGTAATGCATTGCTACAGGACCTCCTGGAAACTGTTTGGTTGTTTCTGTAGTCTGTGGGCCAAGTTTCCCTGGAGTGTCTCTTGAAAAAAAAAATAAAATAAATAAAAAAAAAAAAATACAGAATACAACATAGGTAATGGTGTGCCTCCATTTTACAGCACATACAGATATCCCAAGGGAATCCCTTATCAAGAGGCCTTTCCTGGCTTGTACTCCTGGGCAGAATTACATAGAGGAGGTGCTAAAATGAATGTGCAGTTTTTCTTCTTTTCTGTTGTGCTACTTGGTCCAACATATGAACCTCTTTTGTATAACATGGTTGTGGGTGAAACTTGGTGTCAGTCTTACTTGAAGACACACCTTTGGAGTTAGATTGTTTTATCTTCAGATCCTCTATTCAGTATTAGAACTTATTGGGATTACATTTCTCTATATCTGTGTATGAGATATTTCAATTTAAAAATATAGTCACATTCTCTTTCAGGCTTTGGCTTTATTCTTAAGGTTTCTTATTGTCATCATCTGGACAAAACAGCTCTTTATTTTTGACCTTTTTCATGAATCATTCTGATTCAGCTGGACTTCTACATTGCTGTTACAAACAAATCAAAAATAAAAAGTCAGATTTTTTTTCACAAAACAGTACAGATCACTGTTCCAGGGGACAGGTGGTGCTGCTGCTATAAATGTCTGTAATACACAAAGGAGTATTCTTTACCTGTGCTGCTACTACTGAAACAATTGCCTCCTATGTTAGAATAGTTAACAAGCCTACTGGAAGGTGTTAGTTTTGATTATAGTGTTACATGACTGATCTATTGTGACAGCAGCTAAAATGAAATGTCCAATTAACCTTGAAAGTCAGTCTGTGCCTCAGCAGTATTTACTTTTTTCCTATGCAGAGCCTTTCCACCTCTCTCACTGTTGTAATGTGATACAGTGCCTTTAGCTTCATAAAAGCTGCTCCAGACTAACGTGACTGATGTCAGCAAAACTTGTTGCTTCCTGTACTAGGGCTGAAGCCTCTTTATCAATTCTTTTTTCAGTGGGGAGTATTGATATGTCCATGAACTTGAAGGATGTCCTTGTTTTCATCCATGTCTTTGTTGATTACAAGCTATCAGGCTTTAACTTGACTTGATGAGGTCTTCAGACTTTGTCACCAGCAAAAGGCACTAACTGTTTCAGTGGGTGCTCCAAAGGGTGTCTGGTGTCTACATAATGTGGAAGTGCTCTCATAACCAAGCCCCTAGTGCCTAGACTTCCCTTTGAACACATCCTATATCCAGACTTCTGCCAATGTATAAAATCAAAAATAAATGTTTTGACCCTGAAAAACAATCCTGGTGATGAACTTTTGCAGCAATTACATGTACTGCTTCCATGTCAAGGTGGTTACAAATATAGTCTTGCTTGGTGATATCCTAGCTCCCACAGTATGTCCGTTGACCTAACAAAACCCTTGTCAAAGATATTAGCAAGAAGCCAATTTCAAACCTTCCAAACATCTTGTATTCAATCACTTGATATGGAAGTGACCAGAATCAGGAAAAAACAGAATCAAATTAAAGTAGCTGCAACATAAAAGGGCACTCCTCTGTTCAAGGCAGAGCTTTTTGGAGGGAAAGTGACATTTTGGAGGACAGCATTTCTTTTTTTTCCACCACAGAATTTATTTAATCAGTTACTACCAAGTGGGAAACGGGTCATATAAGAATCTTGATTAAATAGACCTTTTCCATCTGAAGTCATCAGAAGGTCAATATATTGCACACCCCCTGATTTCACTTTCACTTAAAGTTAGAAGACTCTAACAAGGAGTAACCAAATTTAACATCTTTCACTAGTAACCATATGCTGAACATTGGCCTTTCAGAAATGACTGAAAGCAACTGAGCAATCAAGGCTGTCCAGCTACAATATGACAGAAGTTTTGGCATGATGTACATCATGAAGAAAGTTAAAGTGCCCCAGTGGTCTTTATATATCAAAGGAGAATCTTGACATGGCACTGAGGGTGTAGTTTTCATGTTGTACAAGGGGACATGGACAAGTGTCACAGGAAAAAGCATAATGTTATGATGTAGGGTGGTAATTTACCTATCAATACTGAAAAATACTGACATTCTTTGTCACTTCCAAATATTGGGGAAGAATTCTGTAGAACCAAGTGTATCTTGCCAGGAGAGCATCCTCATTTCTAGCTGCTTTTACACTGTTTTCTTGGTTTTGGTATATTTTGTCAAGAACAAGCTCTGAAAAGCAAAGCCTATCAACTGCTTGCTAAATCACCTCTGTCAGTCTATTTTAATTCATACACAGGGAGCACTGCAAACCCAGACTTACATTTTGAAGAATCTGTTCTCATATTCTGGGTGACAGAAAGATGCTCTAGAGGTTGCAAAAATGAAAGAGTCCAGGGAGCTCATTTCTCCTGTGACCAAAGTACAGGATTCAATCATAAGTTTCAGATTCCTTTTTCATTAGCATTCTAAATTGTGTAGCATTGCATATTACAGATTATTTTCCATTCTGCTAAGAAAAGTCTGGTTTTTTTTTTGGTATGATCCTGCACAAATATGTCTAGATTTCAATTACCACCACCCTGCTTAAGCAATTTCAGCTATTTTTGTTAATTATCTTGATTTCTCACTATTACCTCTCTTGAGGTACCATGATTCCCAGGTTTTCTTCTCTCACTGTCATTGGGAGTTGACATTCAAAGTGATTTCTTGTACTCTCTGCCTTTAACAGCCTTCCTTAAAGGTTGCTTGTATCTTCACAGATAACGTGATAAGATAACCACAAGCACAAAGGCCAAATATACTCTGCCACAGAAAGAGCTTACATGGTGCTGTCTACTTCTGAAGCATTGTTCTCTTGAGTTTTGATATTCTGAAGAGTTCAATTCTTTACACTTATGTCCAGCATTGGGACTACTTCTTTTACCTGCTGCATAAGCACTTATTGAATTATAACAGATTAATACGTTAATTTTAGTGATGGAAGGATACAGAATGGTCCAGAATCAGACTTGAACTTCACCCCTGGTTTAAGCCATGACACCACCATTCAAACATTGCTGAAATCAGTGTGTAGTGCCCCACTTTCTGTCATGAAGTGCATCTCCCTTCCCTATTGTCCTACTATGGAATTCCAATAGTAATTGATACTGGATCTTATCAGAAAAAGTCTAAGACTACATCAGTATAAATGCAAGAATAGCTCTAAGAAGTTTAAAATGCAGAAATCTGCGAGATCTGTAAACCTCCATCTTGGACATTAAAAGACCTAAACATGGAACAGAAGAATCATTATTTTCTATAACTATTAGTGCTGCTAACATTCTTTCAATCATCCAGATGCTACCCTGTAATTGTTTATGACTCCCATAATTTAGTCCTCCCAAGGCACACCTGCTCTATCATTATCTAAACTTGTTATATGTTTAGCTTGAAAATTGTATAAACCACTGCACAGGTAAGGGTTGGAAAGATAAGGAAGCTTATTTTTCAGCAAGATTTTTTCTAATGACTATTCCTCATCATAAGAAATACATGTTCTGTGCTCAAAAAAAGTAACACCACCTCATTATCATGCACTATTAGTAAATCTGATTAAAACAGATAAATCAAACTAGAAAATCTATATCTCTTTTCCCTCCAGCTTTGTAAATCATTCAGAAACTCCTCCTTCTCTCTCACCCACTTACCTGTGCTTGAATAATGATCTCATTTGTTATTTATTTGTTTCCCATAATTATGACTGGAGTATGGTTGGCCCCAAAGGCTTTACTTCTTTTCCATGACTTTTGTATTCTTTTTTCCACAGAAGCCATTAAAGGACAAGTAATGAATAGTGAATGCAAACCTGAGGTAAATTCATGAAGCCTGGGAATCATGAGCATGCATTTCCATTATTACCCATCAGTAATTTAAATACAACCAGTAAGAAAAGACTGTGCTCCCATAAGGTAATAACAAATAACACTTGAGATGTTAGTTCACAAACATGCTAGTGAATCCATTTGTTCATTTTTTCAGACAGTTCTATCAAGTCCTACTTGAGATATGATGGTTTTAGTTGAATATACTTTGATTTCTTCTTTCCTAAGGGATTCAGGTCATGCAAAGATTAAGGCTTCAGTTTACTGTACACTCAGAAAGATACCAACCAGATCTCAAGAGAAATAGGTAATGGCTATGTCTCTCTTTCTCTGAAAATCTGTAGTCATATGCTCAGCTTGCCAAGCATAGGGTTGTACCTCCTGCCTTCTGTCCACATGGCTACCTTGTAGATCACCAGGGCAAGCAACTTGCTGAAATACCAGATGCAGGAAGGGAAGCCCTGAAAGACCACAGTCTGAAGAAACAGAGCTGAAGAAATTACCAGGACATCTTATCTGAAGTGGAAGTGGTCAATGGTTCAGTAGGCAATTAGACTAAATGTCTAAAATAGCAGACATCTGAGAACCCAGTTTCAGCTATCAAGAGTTTAAAATCAGGAAACAACAACCTGGTCTCTTAGTTTCTTTCACCTTTGTCTGGATTCTGGGATCTAGTTTACTTCCTAGTATGATAAGAGCATTGCAAATCAATAATTTTCATATTAAGGTGGGAATCAGATACTATTGCAATGCTTTTCATCTCTCTAACACCCTGTGGTATGTAATACATAGGATATATCTATGTTGAACGCTAAATCCTGTTTAAAGACACAGTTACATACTACATATTATAAATCATAGCCAGGATGTCATTTTATATAAAATCTTATAAATAAATAAATAAATAGATAAATAAATAAACTCCAGGGCCAGCAAGTTGAGAAGTCAAGCAAGATTTAGAGACTTGGTCAGTATTTTAAATAAAGTGGATGTAGGTGGTCATCCTCTCCAACAGCAGAGCCGTTATTCAAACTGGCAAGCTCAGATTTGATTGTACAGCTGTGGCAGCTCAGTAGTCCCATCTTGTACATGTGTTTGACCGTTAATTCCTTGTATATATACGTATGAATGTATAAACACATATTGTGTGTGGAGAACAGGTTACCTCATGCTGAGGGATTTCAGATATCAGTGACCCTGCTGGAGGATTATTTCTGATACCTAATAAGGTTGGTTCAGAAGAAACACAGTTGGCACAGGCTATATGTACCAATCACTATGAGAAATATATTGAAGCTATATGGTAAATCTATGTTTTCTTTCATTTTAAAATGTATATAATTTTCCTGCCTGTGGCAAATACATGCACATACATACATACCACAGACATACTCCATGCATAACTGGCTTCAATTTCTTGCAGTTTTCCATATGCTCTTTTCAACAGCATGGGAGACCCTGCTGGTGCCCATGTTTCCAAACCAGCTGCAAACGTGAAAAAGAGATCCAGCTTCAAACTTTACTTCTCTCCTCTTATTCAGGTGCAGTCCTCTCCTGACTCCTCAGAAATTATGCAGGAGTCCAAATGAGGGAATGAGGAGGGTAAGGGAAATCTGTTCTCATTTTGATGTCAAACTAATAATTAATGCCCAATTATTCTATTTTATTTGCATAGGAAACATTGCTACTTCAAGACTAAAAAGAAAAAAAAAAAAAAGAATTTGGCAGCTCTTGTTCAGCTGCTGCTGGCAGGAGGTTGCTTAGCAACTCCAGAGAGGGCTGTGAGAGAGGAGGTTGCGGGAGTCAGGCTGAGGAGCAGGCCCTGCAGTTCTGAAAAGAGGAGCAGGCCTGGCAGTTCTCTGAATGCCAAGCAAGCCAAGCTACCAGTCATCATAGGAATCCAGCAGCATTATTTTATGTATCTCACTGCCCACGGGGACCCACACGGCTCTCTGTGGTCAGCCTGAGACCTTTCTGCAACAGGGTATGTGTCTCCATTACAGATCCATGAAGACAACTTGTCCTTCTAACTAATGTAATTGGGTACCTCCAACAGGAAAGTGCCTGGAATGGATAGAGCAAGGAGATTCTATTCCAGGCTTGAGGTTTTAAAAGACCTCAAGAGGGAAAAAGAGAGTTCAGTGAAGGCAGATGCTTCCTTGAGAGAGAGGGAGATGCTTCAAAAGAGGGTGATGCTATATTTATGTTGATGTTAACAGGGTAAAGTAAACCTGTTTGGAAGTTTTATGTCCGAGACACTGTAAAGAGGCCAAAAAAAAAACTCTTACAGAGCCCAATTTACTCCTAAAAGGTAGCTATGAAATGCTGGAGACATCCTGCATGGTTCAAGTCAATTGTTCCTTAAATGGGAGCAAAGTTTGGCCAGCTGGCAGGAATCTCTTTCTCCTTTGAATTCATCCATTCTTCTCCAGAAACCCCTGCAGACAATTCTAAAGTCACCATGTCTGCCTGTCCCCTCCTGATTAGTAACGCATTAAGGTAAATTGCCTAGATTTGCCATCCACAGTCACTTATCCACGCTGGACCCAGTCCTTTTCCCAGAAAAATGAGGTCTCTCTCCTTCAAGCTACTTGTTTTTATTCATTATTTTATTTTATTTATTCAAGCCATTATTTTTTCTGTAGTATAGCCATCTGTTTTCAGCTAGAGAAGAACATCAGAGTTGAAAATTTGAGACATACCTCAGTTAAATTCAGTGATGTTGCAATTAGGAGGTAAAGTGAAGCCGGGTAAAAAGCAAGTAACACTTTTCTGAAGTTTAAGAACAGGAGTCAGAAAGTTTGTATAGGCCTGACAGCTGTGTCCACTGCTAGTAAGATGAATTTTTCACAAAAGAATACATTTTCAGAATACTTCTTACATTTTAACCTTGTATGTCATCGGATGACTTTGGCATTTTCTGTACTGATGATGTTCCTGTTCACTGCATATCCCATTAAACCTGTAAGAACCTTCCACAGACACTCTGCAAATAGGGGCATAGGTTTAGATTGAACGAGAAACTATTGGCCCCGTCTGGGACACTGGCATTTATTTTCCCTGAGAAAACTCTCTCTTTCGTCTTCCTGGGGCTACCTACTTTGCCTACTTTTCAACCCCTACCCTTGTTCAGGACAGCTTCTGATCTTGTATGACTTTATTTATATTAAAGCTGAGCTCCATCCTGATGTGGATCTGTGTTTCTACTTTTTCTTCTTCTGTTGCAATGGGCTAGTAGGATATTAAGAGATGTTGATGATACATTTATGTATGATTTTATGGCCATACATGAAGACACCGGAGAATAGTTAGCTCCTGCTTTCTGACAGCCCAGGTTCAAGTACTCCTTGGATATTCTGTTGTTTTTCTTGCTGTGTCTAAGGGCTCCTTCTTCAGACTGTCCTAGCCTGATGTAGCAACACTACATGCCACTATACAGGTCAGGTCATCTACCTCAGAGAAAGCTGTTTTCCAGAATACTCCAAAGCTTTCTATTCATTGGGGTCACATTACTGATGGTCTAGCCCTTAAAAAAATAAATAAATAAATAAATAAATAAATAAAAAGAAAGAAAGAAAGAAAACAAAAATGAAAACTAAAAAAGGGAACAAACATGAATGTAATGTGGTCAGCTGTCTGGAGTATTCCTGGTAGGTCCTTGCCCATAGCTTCTGCTCTGAGGTATAATCAGGCCCATGATAAAGCTTTCTGAGTGTTTCATGGTCCTTTTGAATGGGGCTTAGGATATATCCAGAGAGCAAGCTCAGGGAACCTTATGCTATGGTAACACAGCAGTTTCAAAATCAATGTTTTTTCAGGGGGAAAGGAGAAACTGCTACTATGCATGTAGCTTTTTGTCTGCAGCTGAATGGAGTAAAGCAGCTGCAGCACACTGTCCCAGGTTACTCTGCAGTACAAAAAACAGAGCACACACACATGATCAGTTATTTTGCTTCAGGCAAAGGGAGGAATTCGGATTCTAGCTGCAGACCAGTGGCTTCCTAAACCATACTGACTTGTCCATGTCCTAAATTGGAGATACACAGCACATCTGTCATATTTATTATTTCTCCCTCCCCCCTTATAAAACCAAACTGTTTTTCAGGCTGATTCCTATTTCCCCCTCCAAATCTTGGCTTCTACTAGCTGCCATAAACCACTGAAATGATTCTCAGGTACTGCAGGGCATGAAGGATGGGTCCCGCTGCACTGCTGCTCAAAGAACAATGCATCACCTGTCTTAGCTGAGATACACTAGATTATAGCTTAGATACCCCTCTCCTCAGCATATATCTCTAGTGCTGCTGACAGCACTGCATCACACAGGCAAGATAATGTCCACTCATTTGTATCAACATGCTTTTGCCCTTGACCTTTTAGAAACACATATCACACCCTTTGCATGCCAAAATGTTAGGCAAATGAGGTGAGTATTGTGCTCCCAAAATCTTTCATCCACAGGGGTCGTGGGTACAGAAGAGCTGCTGAGCATCTGAGCCAGGACAGAGTGAGGTACTAAACCATATCTAGTGTCAAAGAAACAATCAGCCCATGCATGAAGTGAATGTTTGTCTGATTTTAGAAAGGCAGATGCTGTTTGCTGAATGCTTCAACAGCACTAAGGGGTTGACAATTAACCGGAGTGGCTTAAGAAATCCAAAGAGAACAGAATGATGTCCTAAGGCCCAAAGTTTGTGTAGCTGCTGTCTTCTGTAGGAAGAGTATCACAATTGCCTAACCTCTAGGTATAAACCTTAGCTGGTTCCTGTCTAATGGCTACACATCTTTGGTCCTTTGTGTTCAAGACAGGCCACCAGTCCTGGTTTCAGCTGGGAAAGAGCCCTGCCAGAGAACAGGTTTGGGGTGTACCAGGAGCTTGGAGGGAACACAGCTAGCACAGCTAACCCAGACTGAGCAAAGGGATGTTCTATGCCATGCAGTGTCATGCTGAACAATAAAACTGGGGGAAGTCAGTCAGGGGGCCAGCATTGTTTGTGGACTGGCTGGGCATTGGTTGGCTACTGGGAAGCAATTGCATTGTGCATCACTTGCTTTGGGTTTTGTTATTTTTGTTCCTCTCTCCCCCCCCCTTTCTGTCTCTCTTTTTTTTTTTTTTTTTTTTTCTTTCTTATTAAACTGTCCTTACTTCATCCCACAAGTTTTTGTACTTTTCTTTTCAATTTTATCCCCCATCCCACTCTGGGCATGCATGGGAGGGGTGGTGAGCTAACAGCTGTGTGGTGTTTTGTTGTCTGCTGGGTTAAACCAAAACACCACCCAAAACTAATGCATGTGAATAATAATTGCCACATAAACTTATGATTTACCCTGGTGGACTGAAGAGAACCATACCACATTGATCTGTTACTGTGTTTTGTATAACAACCCTTATCTAGGAAAAGAAGGTAGCAATCTATCCAGGTTGTCTGGGCACAGCAAAATTGTTACTACCTTCCTGCCAAAGCTCTTGAGAACCATGCTGGCTGCCGCTAGTGTCAATGGAGGTGAGGTCTTCAGGATGGCAGCTTCTGCTTCTGTACCTTACAGCAACCCAAGTTGCATCCCCTGATTGCCTCTACCTTGCTGGCAAGAGCAGCAAACATTAATTAATCAATTAAGCATGATATTCTATGCTCTCTCGTTAGCTAGCTACCCTAATTCTGTCTCTTGCATTTTATTTTACCTTTCCTGCAGTAGTCTGGTCCCAAACTCTTAAGGGTGTTAGCAACAAAATTTAATGTTGTCTCCACTACTAAGAAGCTTTTAACTGGCTGCTTCCCTTGTGCAATGCTGCATCTTCCACAGACTAATTGCTTTAGATTAAATGTTTATCTTCAGTGGAGCAAAATATGAAGTCAGAGGGAGATAGTGTAACTGGTCCTAGCTGGTAAAATCAGTAGGAGTGTAAACAGCTCAGATTTCCCTTCTTCTGGCCTTCTTTATACAGTTTTCCTCAATTTCTGACTCTGGGAAGACTGACACAAGAACTAGACAAGCTCTTTTGCTGTGTTTCCAGCTCAGCTTTGGGAAAATAAATTGCTATTAAAAAAATATATATATAATAAATAAATAAAGCTTAACTACTGTATGCTGAAAACAATCAGTTTAGTCTTCCTCTAGGAAACAGTGTGTGCAGTTTAAGACCATAGGACTTGCTATGCCTCATCTGCCTTTAATGGATTTTTATATACTTAAAGATTTACAAAACCACTGAAGATGCTACTCCAGTATTTCATGTGCCTCTTAAAATTGATTACCTTACTTAGGCTGCAAAAACTACTTTTTCTAAAACTTCCTAACATTCCCAATATCCCTGTTAGCCCAGAGTGCTCACTGTAATCAGCTATTAAAGGTGTTCCTTTCCACATTCTTCCAATCCATCTCCTTCCTGCTTGCTTTTACTATTCAGTATTCCCAACTGTTTTATATACATGGAAAACCCATTCTTAGTAATTAGGTAAAATTACTTACACCTGCTTAGTAACATACTGCATTTTTATCTGAAGTCAATGTCAACATTTACTCCAAGGACTTCATTTTAAATGAAAAATGAATTTAAGATGTTTTTCTCTCCTCCTCTTCCTGTTTCCTCCAAATTCCATTTATTGCTTGTGACCTTTTAACAGTCACCCAATAATTATTTTTAAATATTAATCTTGGAACATGTCAAGTTGACAGGTCATCAGCTTTTTTGTGAGTGAAAGTCTGTTAAACTGAATTTAACACTGAACGTGGGTGGCACCCACTGTGGCAGTAGGCATGACACAATTACAGCTTTGCTACTGTCCAGTAGGTACAGCTGTGTTGTTCAGCACTAACAGCACAGAAAATGATTCACACCCAAACTGGGCAAGCAAGATTAATGTAGGTACTGCATATACTTCCTGAGCACTAGACTTTTTTTGTGTGTGTTTGTGTGTTATAGCACTAGAGGTTGAAGGGTATTTAAACAATGTAATACCTGAAATTGCAGTTAACAAAAATTAAAAATCAAATAGTAATAAAATGAGTTTTCCAGATAAACCATCTAGAATCAAACCATATACAGCCCATTAAGTATTTACATAAATTTAATAAGCACTAAATTTTTACTGCAAGTCATTGGAATTTCTATTAAATCCAGTGGCAGCTTGCAGAAGAATTATGCCCACATGGCTGCTTTTAAAATAGAATCTGAGCATCCTGTAATCTTTAATGAGTTTATTCCCACAACCACCTCTAGAAAGTCAGGAAGTATTTTTATCCCTATTTACTAGATGAGGTACTTTACAGAACAATCCCTTCATTTGCCAAAGGTCATATAAGTACCTGCATGACAAGACAGAAACTAAACTTGGCTTTCTCATATCCCAGTCTACAAACATAACCACTGAATTGGCCAGTGATTGATTTGAACCACACTTCAGCCACTCACTTTTAAACAGGCAAGACAGAATCTCTGCAGTATGTCTCCATTGGACTTTATACAATAAATCTTCCAGTATGTTATGGAATAAATGTCATTACCAACAGTTTCCCTCTCTTCTTTCTTCTTCCCAGAACCTGTTACAGCTCTTTGTATTCTAAGACAGGAGAACAGGCAGGGAATACAGTACATGTTCAGTCCTGGGGAGAAAATGGACCTTTTTCTGTGCTCAACATTGCATTTCCCACTGTATCCGCATCATAACTGACTGCTTCTGACATCAGATATGCCATGACTTGGTACTCAGGTCATCAAAGATGACATGAAAAAGATGAACCCTTTATGGATCCTACCCTCTCTCCTAGCTTTCCTACATGCCACATTCATGCGCATTCCTGTTACTACTTTCATATGCATTTAAAAGATTTAAAATTTGTAAACTTCCTTTCCTTTCAGGGCAGCAATGAGTTCTTTTGTGCAGTGAAGGCATCAAACCCTTTACTGAGGTACAGGTATATTACAGCCACAACACCTTCCACACCTATTAAAAAAAAAAAAAAAAAAAGTTAAAAAGTTCTGATTTAAAATATCAGAAAGATATCAGAAAGGTTTGTCTGGTGCAATTTTCTCTTGAATAGCACGTACTGCATTTTGTCCCCTTTTCCATTAATGTATGTCTCTTTTTATTCTTTCTTTCAAGGTTTGAACAGTCTATTTTGTATACTATTATACATGAATCAGCACACAGTCTACTAACTCATTTACCCCAGCAAATGACAACCTGTGAGACCTCAGCAGCAGAGCAATTGCCAGGAGATGCCTTTCACAGCAGTCATAAGGCTATTCCAGGCTACAGTGGAAAGCCACCTTTTCAATAAAACTGTTAATGATTTTCTTGCAATGCCAGGCCAGCAAGATCTACTGAAAGGATATATTTATTTATTTATTTGTTTCAGTGTTGCAAGGATCTGATTATCTGATCTTAACTGCAATCATTTTGGGACCTTGCAGAGGGCTTGTTCCATATTTCTGAAAGAGTGTGGGAAGTTGTTGACTTCGGTGGAAAATGAGGAGCCGATTTACACCATCTGAGGAATCTACTCATACAGGTTTTGTACCTTTGTTTTTTACTACTTAAATAGATTTGGTGTTTCTCTACAGAGGTGATAGGTACTACAGAGACAAAGTACACATCATAAAAATTCAGTACCAAAAAAAAAAAAAAAGACAACTCTGTAATATAATCAGCAATAATGTCCTTAATTATTGTTAGTGAACCTTGAAGTTATAATAGGTCTTTTGTTTTCTGCATTCCTTTCAACAGTTTCAACATTCTCCTTTGGCAATTCTTTTCTCTGCAGTATCTAACAACAAATAATTTCACAAGTCTTCTTCTGGCTGTCAAAAAATAAAATTAAATAAATCCTGAGATGCTATACCAAGAAACAGAGAAAAGTAAGGAGCCTACAAATTTGTTTTTAAATATTGAAATTTAAATTCCCTAGACACAACCGTGACTTGGAAATAGAAGTCAGGTTATTGACAGGTGATTGTGAGTGTTGAATTTGTTTTTATTTGTGCTTGAATTTGTTCGTATTGGTTTGGGAATCCTTTCAGACTTTGGGATCTGAACTGGAATGTTGTGTATTTAAAAGAAATGCAATAAAAACAATTTAGAACCTTTCCCCTGTGTTTGCATTCATTATTTCACACTCACAGGAGAGAATAAATTGTTAATATATATTTTTATGTATTTATATTTATTTCCATATATATGTACATATGATTTTGTGTTAGAGTCAGTATTTGCTAAGCTAGAGGCAAAAAATGTCTCTAACAGGAGGAATCATTTTCTCAGAAACAGAATTCACTGAAATAAGATCAGGATGCTGCTGTATTCAAAAGATGCAACTATTGCCTATGTATTTTCTCTGCTTCCATTATCAGTCTATATCCCATTCATGGAAATGGATTCTTCTCTGTCCCGTTGTTGGGTTTTATAGACATTAAAGTTGGGAGGGGAGAAGGGTCACCAATGTTTTCAGATCCTGTGTTAAAAATCAGATCTTATCCTATCTCTACTTCTTAATGATTAGTAGATCAAATGTCAATAAAAGGTCTTCTCTTATATTTCCTAGTATCTTGCAGTGAGCTTCAGGTGAAGTTTTCTCCATGGTTGGGATTCTCACAGATCTTTCTCACATTTATTTTCTGGTTTCTAATAAGACTAAAAGTCATAGGCAGCATTACCTCAGCTGAGGATACTTTCTGATCTATTAGGTTTCATAATACTTGCAGGAATTTAATCTTAGAGACTTCTGCTGTTTGACCTTTTGTCTCATCTCATTGTAATTGATGAATTAATTACAAAATTATTAGGGAGGACGGTCAAGTAGTTGGGCACTTCATCTCTAAAGAGTGAATACATAAACCCTGCTTCATTAGGCAGCCAAGGTAAAAATACATTTTGGTTCACTGAAACAGTCTCATAGATTTATTTTCTTTACTACAAGACCTTAATTCACAACCCCGCTGTTGTTACCTGTTGAGCACTGCAGCTTAGACCAGTATATCATAGCTAGACACTGCACAGAACTGATTTGAAAAAGCAAGCAGTGTGATGCATTGTACAACTTGGAGTCAATATGTCACATGACAAATTACATATGAGTATTTTCACAGTATGTGCATAAGCAGAGAAATGCTTGTGGTAGCCCTTTATTTAGGATGTGGAAAGACAGAACAGTTAGTGCAAGTAGAGAAAAAAAGACAGAGAAAACCTGACAGCACAAAATGCAGAATAATTTAGTTTGGAATTGATTGCTGGAGGTCTGTAGACCAATTTCCTGATCCAAGCAGAGGTAACTATGAAGTTACCAGATGTGCAAAGCCTTATCCTGTCCAGTTTTGCAATTGTCCAAGGGCAGAGAACTGTCCAAGGGCAGAGAACTGTCCAAGGGCAGAGAACTCAGTGTCTCTGGGCAGACTGATAGACAGGGCAAAACTGACAGATCTACCCGTTTCCTGATGAAGCCCTAGTCAGCTCACCTGATATCCAGGGTCTGTATTTTGTTATTTGTTTTCCTCATATCCATGAGGATCTGAAATGTTACTACCACTGCAATCACTGTACCTAAAGCTTCTATGGACATCACATCCCTGACCTATTCTGCCTTATTCGTGAGTATAATTAATAATATGTATAAAAATATTATTCATTTGCAATTTGCCATGTTTTGCAACCCATGAAGAATGCTTATCTGTCTCCAGGAAGGCTATTTCATCTCTTAAAAATACCTGTCATACTCAAGTAGTCCTTTTAGAAATAAATAAATAAATACACTATGGGGCAGTTTTGCTCCAGTAGTGGATGTTGTCTTCATGATGGAAAGAGGCAAAGACTGTGATGTTGGCCTGAAATACTTGGGAAAGAACTGTTCAAAATACAGCTTAAAGAGGGGTCACCTGTAAATAGACCCAATTGTTTCTAACTGACCCATGTCTTCTCCTTTGATTGAATAGGGAGTTGGAATATAGGGCAATTCACATTACTTAGAATTTTCTTTATGTATCTCATATTCTTCAGACTGTTATTAGGTCTCTATGAACCAGGAACTTTTTATAATATTAAGGAACTTAGCTGGGTACAAAAGACTTAAATACAGCTTCTGGACCTTCTATTAGCTCTTGTAATCTTGGTAGAAAATCACTGAGCCACTTCACCTCAGGAAATAGAGATATGGGCACTTACTGGCTCAAACTGGGACAAAAGATGTATTTTATGCTTTAGTAAAATACCCAATGGACTGGGAAAGGCTCTTACCTCTTTATAATGGTAATGATTGCACACAATGCAATTAATGTTTTATGTTTTCCTATCCCTTGTAATGCCTGCAGCACCATATTGATTGTTTCTATTTCAAACAATAGAAACAGATAGCCAAGGCCAGCCCATGTGAGCTCAAATGAAAACAGCTGTTTAGCTCCAGTGATCTGAACTTATACCACTGACTATTTCATTCAAACTCTATCACCTAGATCACCATATATACCTAGTTACTATACAACCCTTTACTCAGTAAGTGTCTATTTTAAAACTTTTATAGTCCCAAAGTTAAAAGATATATTTTAGAATATATGAACTTGAGCTAATAGGACTTGTCTGGACGACAAAAGAATAAGTATATTTATACAGCAAAGCCAGAGGCTGAAAACAAAACAAAACAAAACAAAACAAAAAACAAACAAACAAAAAAACAGTCTGCATAAAAGCATATTAATAGGCTAACACTGTACATCTGTTTTCTGAAGTGTGTATTTCTTGATTTCTTGTCCAAGGAGGATCTTATGGGATTTGTTAAATCACTGATAACTATTTCATTGTGTTTTCTGAAAAGAGAGGAAGTGTCTATTCCTCCATGGTTGAGGAAGATCTAAATGGGGAACTGAGATGATGTGAAGTTACAATGAATCATTCAGTGACTCTGCTTTGCTAGCTAATTTATTCTGTGATGAAGGCATCCTTAATATACAAAGATGACAATACCTATAGATTTTTAGAATGTGAAGCATTCAGGTGGGTTAGGATAGTGGCTCATCAAAACTTTCTTAACATTATGTTGTCATTCTGCCTACTGTGTGCTGCTGAATGTACCTTTTTTTGCACCTGGTTATGTTATTTCAGCACTGTATTTGCAACACAGTTTGTCTTAGTCCACCTATGTGGTGATAATGCAATATTTGTCTCATGAGAATAATGTAGCCGAACAGGTAAAGTACCTTTGGTGCCTTTTCTTTCCACATTGTGTAAGGACACCCAGAAAGCAGCAGAGGTATATAAAACAATTTCCTATAATACCATGTCTACCTTCAGTCAAGTATATAATAATGTATAAAATCTAAAAAAAAATGTCCAGTAATTACACAAATAAATAAAGAAACTGAGGTCAGAGCAGGGGTGGATGAGGTTTTGAAGAAGGAAAAGGGAAGTTACTTAGGCTATCCTCCAGGCTACTTTTGTAGGAGATGAAAATGTGGCTTTTGCTGAAAGATACAAAAAAGGCTCAGAGGATCAGAGTGCCAAACCAAACATCTTTGAGCAAGAACCAGGGGGTAGGGTTATAGCTTAAACTGGCTTATGCCAGTTTGCCATTTCAGGGATGAATAAGACATTTTGTGTGCAGTCAATAGGCAGAGCCTGCTTAGTTTATGAAATATATTGTAGAAAGGTATCTTGCTTGTAACTGAACAATTTTGTGAGGAGAAACTAACATAATAAAACAGGTCTTCATTCTAGCGGAGTACAACAAATAGCTGAAAACACCTTCAGTGAGAATCAAGGTCTAAATATTTTACATTTTATTTCACCACTGTCAAAAGAAGTGAGAGGTTTTCCATTTTTGGATGACTTCAAGAATGTGGTCACTGCTGCTGAAGACAGACTTTAACAGCCTGTCAAAAGTTCTGGTAGCATGGGTGAAATGTGTTAAGACTGCTGAGGTCACACTAGATGAGCAAATGGTCCCTCCTGGCTTCAGAATCTATCAACCTATTAATTAGCAGCTAATTAGCAGCTGGTAGTAATAAGAGGCTATTATCTCACAGCAAATCAGACAGTAGAAGAACAAGCAATGCACACATGGGCACATTATATGACTGAGTAAAACTTATTTTTAATAGCCTTATTTCTGCTATTTAGAGTTAAGTAACATAGGTCCTCTGAGATGTACAGATAAATGTAGACACAGAGTTATTCTAACCTTGAGGGATTCAACCCCCACCCCCAAACATTTTGGCTTCTAGCTACAACCCAGAAATGAAGTCAATAAGCCATGTGTAGTATTTCTGTTAGAAAGCTGTGGTTTATTGTTTGTTTTATAAGAGAAATACCAAGCCCACTTTAGTTCCTTAAGTTAATAACAAAAGTACATGTACCATGAAAAAATTACATTTGAAAAAGTGACTTCACATACATTTTTGTGTGCTAATAAAGATAAAAAGTTTAATGCAAAGAGCTGATTTTAAATAAAAGTCTATGGATTACTTCAAAGCTACTGCAATTATAAAAGCAAAACAGAAAACAAAAAATGTGTTTATTTCACTTTTCCTGTCTTCATCTAGAAGGAACATCAAGTTCAATATTGTAGTTTATTTTTCCAACAATTATAGTTGTTAAAATTACAATTAGTTGTATTTCAAACTGACAGATTTTTCCAATGCTGAGAAAAAAAAAAAAAAAAAAGAAAAAAAGAAAAAAAAAAAGATAAATACTCTAAATTTGCCTGCATTGCTCACTTTACTAGACAAATTCCTCTACTTTGGACTACAGCAAAAATATCAATAACTTGCTCACTGTTTTGCACATCCCCAGAAGCTCTTCTTTCTGCAGGAAAGATTTGCAAATATATACAATTGCATAAGGTAAATAGTAGTTTTAATTGGGAAAAAAAAAAATGAAAACAGCAATCTGCATTGATTCCTTTCTGAAATTTCAGAGTTTCACAAGCTAGCTTACTATGACACTAGTTTTTAAAATAAGGACACATCTACAAAATAAATTACCATTTATGAAGTTCTCTGAAACTTGCACAGAACAACATGGAGCACCATTATTTTTTCCCTAGTTATCTTTATGATTAGTGGGGAAAAAAAAATAAAAATCTGCTGAGAGTGATATTGACATTTTGATATTGCTTTCCTTAAATATATACATATTTTATGTATCTGATTCCTTAGATCTTGTTAAGGTTTCTTGTCCAGATGGAATAATACATTTTATTTTCATTAATTGAAAACAAGGCTAAGGGTTTGAGTTTCCATTGTTTTCCTGGGAACATTAGCAAAACAGCATTTCTCTAGTGTTCTCAAAATTCTTCATGGGAATATTGCCCACCCACATCTGATAACGCATTCTTTCTGCTTTATTTCCTTAGATAAGTTTAGCTTCTGTATATACCCTGTCAATTGTCATCCTGGAAATCTGAAAGCAAAGGCAGGAAGAGAAACTTTATTTTAGGTTACTTCCAAAAATTTACCTCCTAGGTTCTTTCCTTTGTCAAAAGGAAGACAAACTGAAAGGGTCACCCTGAAAATCCATGGTTGGTTATGCTCTGGACACACCAATCTCCCACCTTAGCTTCTAAGGGATACTAAAGCAGGTAAATATTGTCCTTGTGAGAGTAGCCCTTGTGAATGCCTACATTAACAGTCATATTTTTTGACTATAGATAATATCACTAATACTTTTCTCACTGGCAGGAGTACCCTGGCCATTCTCCAGAAACCTCAAATTAAACCCACAATACCAACTTATATTCATCTGCATCTGGACTTTTTTTTTTTTTTTCTGATTCTGAATTTTTGATCTAAATATCTAAATACCAAAAAGGCTGGCACCTTTTACACAGAGTAGCTGTGAATTTCATATATAGACCAAGCCAGGTATATTGATGTGGAATTCTTATCTATTTTACAGTCTTACTGTATATGAAAAGGTAAAGAATTAATAAAGAGACAAGAAACAGAAATCATTTGTGCTGCTTTTTCTCACCTTGGTTTTCTGTTAATACCTCAGTATCTTCTTATATATCTTCCTCCCACTTCTCACAGAATGGCTTACAAACTTGCCAGCAAAAGCTTCTTATAAGCAGTTTAACATACTTTCATCCCTTCCTAATTAATATATATTTATATATATTCCTAATTAATATATATATATATTTTTCTGATTCTTATTTTTCTTCACCAATTTTGGTAGGACAATTGATGCTTCTAGCTTTCTGGCACCTGCTTCTAAGGAGCCAGCATGCATAAGCAGCAAAAGGAGAGATGTTTCAGGTCATTCCAGGGTCTCTGACACAGAAAATTTAGAAAGTAGTGACAAGCTAGTATGAAAAACTCTTTTGTAGGAAGTACTCATAATCTCTGACATTAGTTACATGAAAAAAAAGTGTCAGAAGCCTATTGCTATGTCACATGTAGTTTTAAACATTTCAGACAACACTTTAGAATCAGTGGAGAATTTTTCTTTATTGGGTTAATATTCAGCATCATTTGTGTCTTTTTCCTTAAAGTATTTTGTCACCTGGCCTCAAAAATTGCAAGTTCAAGGGGGCTCTGTCATCTTTGTGGTTTAAAAAAAATAATGAATTTAGACAAATCTGGTAATTTTGGGGCTGCTTGCACAGTTTCCTTCCAGTTTCATTAGACACCAAAGAGAATAGGTAGTTGTTTCGGTTTTGTGATCTGTCAGGTATTTTAAAAGATTTGTCCAATAGACATATCTATAAAGAAGACTTTGATTTCTTCTTTGTTGTCTGTAAAGAAAAAAAAAAAAAAAGGGACAACACATTAAAAAATTGTGTTTTATTGTTAGAGAGTAAATATGAGGTGAGGGAGGAAAAAAAGGATGCTATAATGAGGTGTTTTATTTCTCTTAGGTAAGGACTGTATAAAGGGGGAGACTATTAGAAAAACAAGAGAGAAGAAATGAAAAAAGGTGAAAAAGTAAACGTGAATTGACAAATAAGAAAGAAAACTATTATCATGGCATGTCCTTTTTTAATATGCGGAGTTACCATCATCAGTGATTTAGGAAAGATAAAAGCTAGATTTCTAACTTTGGTTAAGAAAGATTGTCTTGTACTATTTTTTAATACCAACAGAGTTCAGTTTCAATTGTGCTGAAAAATGGTATGAAGGGAATATAAAGAATGAAACTGAAAAAATAACACACATTACAGCCTCACAAAATTAATTGCTGCACAGCAGGAAAATATTAGGCTAGAATATCCAGCAGATAGACTGGAGAGATACCAAATTTGTGAACACAATTACTCCAGGGTGAGAATGTCAGAGCCTATTGTACTAAAATAAAAATTCCATTGGTTATGGCAAATAATCACCAATTGAATCAGAAATATTCTGTCTATTGTCCTACTGTATAAACATCACATTCATTCCATCATCAAAATGTATAATCACTGCCCTTGTTTACATAACTTGCATTCAGCAGAATGTGATTTTTTTTTTTTTTTTTTTTTTTGCCAAAATATAAAGCATCACAGTCTTATTAAATCGTAGCTATAAACTCTTTCTTGAGGAATAAAAACAAGCTGCTTTGAAAGGCTGAAATGGCTGTTGGCTAACCCAAAGTGATTTGTAGGGAACAAGGGAACATGCACAGAATGTGGTATTGCACAGAAAGCAGCACCTGCTTCCATGGCTGAGCCAAGGTTGAGTGGATGGGAGATGTAGATCACACCACAGTGAAGACTGGGCAGGACCAGGCAGGCTTTGCAACTTTCTCCAAAAATTTCAGGGTGGTTTCAGTGGTGAACTTTACCCGAGCAATGGTATTGTTACCTGCTCATGAGTCATATGTCCACAAAGTCTGAACAGCCATTTTATATTTGTTCTAGACCTCACTCATCCTAGCAGTTGTGTCATTTTGATTATTTATTGTTACAGCAGTGCCTGGTGGCTGAGAACTGAGGAGGCTGCTATTTCAAACCAGGCAACAAACTTATACAGTGAGAGAGAAGGTCTGTGCTATTTCTGCCTCTTTTCTATTAGCCAAGACAGCAAATGCTTTGGGTAGCATGACATGACAGGGAATAGGCCATTTTCTGACTTTCAATCATATTATGATTTCATCTGGCTCTGAATCACTACTCTTCTTGTAATGCAAAAGGTAGGAAAGGAAACAGAGAACTACCATTCTCAAGGTCAGACTATAAATCAGTTGCAGACTTTGGAATAGCAAGTAGCCTCCAGACTGTTGGTCATCTGCTCACAAAGCAAGACTGTGTAAGATATTTACATTTTCCTTTCATCATGAGCTTCGTAGAATATGCTCTTTGCTACCCATGCAGTGTTGTATATCATAATGAAGAGGTGTTCTGGTGTTACTGTCAATTTTGTCAACCAACAGCTGTCTATTTACACATGGATTAGCATGATTGAATAATCCCTGTCAGGAATGTGATGCAGGCTATTTCTCTAGCACAGAACTACAAACACGCTCTTGTCCCCTCGCTTTGTGTTCTTTCTGTAGATTTTGCAATTAACAAACTTGAAATATAGAGCATGGAAAAGGAGATTATTTATCCTATTATCTTATATTCTAAAGTCTCATCCTTATAATATAAATATTGTTAATATAATTTCATATTTGATTGCTTTGGCCTTTAGAATATCATATATTTCCTTTGATCATGGAAAGTGATGCACCTTTCATAGAGTGCTATGCAGAAAGCTACGTGATTTATTTTAATATGAATGTCCATGTAAAATATGAATCACCACATCAAGGAGCTTTGGCAAAGCCATGTTTTCTTGTGATTACTGCTGGAGAATGGGAGGTGAGACACCCCCATTCTCAGTCCTGCTCTGTCATTTATCTGCATTGCTTGCTTTAAGACTTGACGTTCTTATCTCTAAGAGGGGATAATAATACTAGTGGATCAGGAGGCTTAATGAATCTAAAAGTCCTTTGGAGCTTCATGGATGAGAAAGACCATAGAAATTCAAAGTATTATTATCAAATCCCTTAGTGACTGCTCCACTGGGGAGTTCATCTGAAAAGCCTTTTTTCCCCTCCCAATCTGCTGTAGAGTAAGTGGCTGAGTAGAAGCTTTCAAAGGAAGGAGTCAGCAGGTGAAAGAACTAGGGAAGGCCTTTGCAGTCAGTATGAAGAAAGAAAGGTGTCCTACTAGCTCAGCAGTCTTTGCAGCCTCTACAAAGGGCAGGAGTCATCTCAGGCACATGGATGGGTCTCCTGTCTGCCTGGCTGGCACAGTTCTGGCAGATAAGCACAGAGAAATGAGCCACAGCCTTTGCAAGAGGCAAGTGGGAGCAATGAATGAGTCAGCACTAGAGACTGGTGGTGAAGGTAAAAGTGCTAGGAATGTGTTGATAATACTGTCAGCCACAGACTCTTTCTTCCCAGGTGGTCTGTCAGAGAAAACAGGCCAGATGTGAAATCCTCTCCCAAAATTCATGGACCCCCCAGCCTTGAGCCTTTCATCAGACTGAGGTTGCCTGACTCAGTTTTCCTCAAACGGGCTGAGCTCCTCAAATTGGTTGTGCACTTTTTCCCGAATGAAACACATCATTAACCTGAGGAAATGTTTACCTACCAGGGCATATTCTTCCTGTTCACTTCCAGAAATGGTAGGGAAAGCATGTTTTCTTCCCCTGCATACAAGAAGCAAGTGGTGTCCCATTGAGTGGTGTAGACAGTCAGATCGCTGCTCTAGGGAATCACTTAATTTCAAAGGTTCAAAGGATATTTTAGGCTTAAGAGTTGTTTTATGGAGTTCCTATATTATGCTCTGATCATTTACCATACTGTTCTCAGAGTTATTCAAGCTTTATTAACAGATTCCTTGGGTCAGATATTTAAATGTGTGTAAAGCTTGACTTATTCACATGAAAGCAACGACAATGAAGCACTCATTTTATAGCAAATTAGCTGCAATTAGAACCAAGGCTTTTTTGTTTGTTCTCTGAATGATAGCTAAAACTTTGTGATCTGAGATAAACATTTATAATGTACCAATAATGTTTTCCTTTGATTCCTGTGGGGTTCACAGTATTACACTTAAAGAGCGAGGGATAGAAATCTTAAATGGAAAGCTGTATTGCAGAGTCTAAAAGTAGACAGATCTCTAGCTGAGACTGCAGGGTACATTTTGGACTGACAAAGGACTTGTACTCAGATGCGTCTAGAGCCCTGGGAGTAGCACAGGATTTTTACTGATCACTAAGGCAGTGGGACTTTCAGTTTGTTCCCCTCACCTCCAGCAGCCAACCCATTTCTAACGATAGGCTGTGGCCCTAAGCAAGGATTTTCAGTAGTCTCTTTGGCTCAGATTCACAAAGAAATTGAGATTTTACAATCTTGAGCCACTTTTTGTCTCTTACTGTGAGTTGCTCTGGGTACCTGTCACATAAATAGTGGCCTGATTAAACCTCTTACATATAAAGGTTGTCCTATATTCAGTGAAAAGCTGTGGGGTTAGGGTAAACAAGGAAGAAAACAAGATAGAAACTGTGTGTACACACTGAGGATTATTCTCTATACGTTATTCTCTACACCTAGGTAATTGCAAATTATGTATGACAAGATGATTGACTTTGTAGATAAGGCAGGACCAGCAGGTATCTTTCATCCCTACTTTATCAATGTGTTCAACAATGTCTCCCATAGCTTTCTAGTAGCCAAACTGAAGAAATAGGGACCAGATTTCAGTGAGCACAAGACTGGCTAGACCATTCAACCACAGCTATCTGAAGTCTGTATGACTGCCACCTATGAGTAGTGCTGCTCCTCAGGTGTCATGGAGCAATACCATTTGACTTCTTTATTGATGACCTACTTGACGGTAAAGAAGGCCCCATCAGCAAGGTCACATATATTTTACAGGTGAGGGAGCTGCTGCTAGCCTGGAGGGTAGAGCTGCTGTTCAAAGGGACCTTGACAAGGTGGAGGAGTAGGCTGACTGGAACTTCAGCAAGCTTAAAAATGTCAAATGCAAATTCCTGCACCCAGGAGAGAATAACTCCACACAACGCAGCAAGCAGGGAACCAACTGAACAGGGAATAATTCTGCAGAAAAGGACACACACATCCTGTCAACCAATAAATTGAAGAGGTGTCATCAAGGCATCCTTACAGCAAAAGAGGCTGAGTACTGTTCTCTGTTAACAGTGAAGTGGCTGACATATATATATATATGTATATATATCTCAATCACATAGCACATATATATCAATCACATGTATATGTAAAGTAAAATCACCTATCTGGTGTTCCAGGACAAGCAGTGAAAAGTTCTGTCTCCTCTATATATTGCCAAAAAATTTAACACAGGTGAGCTGCATTCTTCTGCATTTACCCTTGATTACACCATTGATTTGATGTTGGTTGCCAGTGAGGCTTAATAATGAACTCAAGAATTTATCACCAGAATTAAGTGAAGTGAGTTCACTAGCTTAGTTCCAAATGTGTTTCATAGCACACAGGTTCTCCTCACTGCAATTTGCATTATTGGCAATTCTCCCAACAATACTGTATGAGGATGAGAATTGCAAGTCAAGCATATATTTGTTTTAGTATCACTTAGGCAATTTTTCATTGCAATGAAGGATTTGTTTTCTCAGTTTAGATATCACTGTGGTTTAAAGAACCTTAAAAAAAAAAAATCAAATATATTTCAAATTGAACTCCTAAATTCACTAGGCAGAAGATCAGTGCCAAAAGCTAAGGGGTTGAATCATGAATATAGGCCAAAAATGGATGCCCTCATATTGAGTCTGTCAGGTCTATTGATGCTTGTTAACACCATATAAATCTTAGTTAATAGTGTTTTTTTGTGTGTGTGTTGTTTTGGTTTTTTGTGTTTTTTTTTTAATTTTTGTTTGTTGTTGTTGTTGTTTGTTTGGTTTGGTTTTTTTTTGGTAGTTTGAAGCCACCATAAGCATCTTTCTCCAGCACCTGTAAGGAGCCAATGAAGAAATGTATATCTAGAGTTTGAGAAATGATCATAATCAAAGCTGTTCTTTCACTCAAGATGCCCTCTGTATTCAAGGTGGGTTTGAATTGATATATTTTTTTTCCATTAGGAGCCAAAAAGCATGTTCTCAGGTCAAGACAAGTATGTTCTAGTAAAATCCTAACAAGTGCATTCATACTTGCTATAACAGAAATGAGGAGTCCATTTTCTCCCACACAGCTGTAAGTTTTAAAGACCAAATGTTTTCCTGTGATTTAAGATTTAAAGGAAGTGTTCTGGGGGATGTGGGAGGAGGAGGAGATTCAGTACTTGGGTGTCATCTTTCACACGATGCCTAACCATGACTTGCATTTGTCTTAGGACCTCTAAACGACTAGTAAGAATTGTCCCACAAGGCCCTGATACAGGGCTTGATTTGGAAAGATGTCTGAAATTGCCTTGACAGATGATTAAAGGTTAAAGCTAATTAAGTCATAGATCCTAATGTCCCTGTTTGTTTAATCCCCTTCTTTTTCACCACCACTTTCCTATGTAAATACTGTTACTAAATTGGGAACTGGTTTACCTTGATTTTCTTATTGTAATAGACCAGTGTTACTGAACAAAGCAGAGGTAATATGACTATACTAATTGGAGATGTCAGGGCATTGGGGATTTCATTAGTTACTGAGAAATGGACTGAGAAACATCAAACACTTCCTCTTGCCTCTTCACACTTCTTATCTGTAGAAAATGAAAAGTTGCTTAAGCCCATCTGTATTTCAGTAGAGCTTAAAAGTTGGTAGCAAAGGAGCCATCATGTCTGATCATGTAACATGGAAGCTGAGTTTATTTTGTAAAACAAAATATTAGAATAGGACCAAATACACTCTGAAAGAGAACGCTTCATCTAAGACTGTATTTTATGCAGTCAAAAATAACCAGAATCTCTCAAGAGAAGAAATCGGCAGATAAGCTATATATATGCACGAGAATATATTTTCAGATTTACAAAACTTTCAGAAGTCTTTTGGCCACTCACATAATCAAGGAAGCAATGCAGGATTTTCATACACTTCTGCTGAAGCAATGAATGGGGAGGTTGGACTCCTGGGTTGGTGTGTGAGCTCCACTGCTGTTTGTCTGTAGGTAAAACACCATTCTGGTCCTAAACCAGCACATTTCTAATCACAGAGCATTGGTTCCCCACTCTATTTTTTATAAAGCTTTTTGATATTAAAAGAGAAAAAGTATGACAGAGGCTAGATTCTGCAAACCTTTGGCATACAACTCAGATTCTATGCAATGTGGGCTTATTGGAAAAAAAAAAAATTGATTCCTTAAAACTGATTGTTTTTGCTGAAATGTATCAATTTGGAGAAAACTCCCCTCAAATCAGTTGGAATTTCAGACAAGTGAGCATGGAGGAGATCTTATTAATCATTTTTTACTGCCAGAGCTGCTCCTCTTTATCTGAATAATGAACTGCAGGAGGCTGACTTGACAATCAGCTGGCAGAGACACTCAGGTAGGTGCCCAGAATAATATCCTCCTTTGAAAAGGCAGAACAGGGCTTGGATCCTGCATTCCCCCACTGCCAGCTGTGCATATTAACTTGAGTGTTTTGGCATAGTTTGCGCTCACAGTGTTCCCAGCCTCGGGCAGGAGATGAGTTCTCATCACCCATTTCTTGAGTTGGGCAGTGAAAATTATGATTGAGTGTGTTTCTGAGTTAAGCTGGGAACTCTCTGAAGAATCATCTGCTCATCATGTAAATTTGCTGCTGCTCTTCTTACTAATGGATATGTATTTCTACTCTGGTGCATCTAGGACTGTCTAAGAAGAAACAACAATACTCTTCTTCACTAGGAATATCGAATGAAATTTTGCTTTGGAATGGAGCTTTTATGAAGTTTTTGGAGAGTTTAGCTTAGACAGCCGTGGATAGTATTTCATTCTTGTTGATGTTTCTGTGACATCAATATGAGCCAAGACTATTAATTCATGCTCAACTTAATAGAGAAATAAGAATATCTTCTATTTAAATTTTGTCTTAAGATCAGAGAAAATTTAGTGATCAGAATTAAATCTTCTCATGTTCTGATCATCTCCAGATGTGATTACTTGTTGGATGATCTTTTAATACCGGGAGATGTTACAAAGCAAAAACAACTCAGTTGTAGTGACTCAGCCAACAGATAAATCTGCTTCCAACTGTAGGATAAAATTAGATTTGTTCTCAGAAAGTGACCATTCAAAAAATCCTGGTCCCTGCTGAGGGGAGTGTTATTCACTTGTTAAGTATCACTTTCCTCTCCAAAGTATTCTCAAATCTTTACTTCAGTTACAAACCCTTTCCTTTCTGAGACACTATAACAGATTTTGTCCCAGAATTTTGTGGAGATTACTCTCACAGCAAGCCTTTTTTTTTTTTTCTTTTTTTTTTTTTTTCCTTACAAAGAGAAAGCTTAGAAATTAATTGATCAATCATTTTCTGCCATGAAGTAATAATTAATTTTAAAAGGAAAAGTTTTTTGACCAAAAGCAAATTTCTCTGGAGAAAAATGATCATTTCTAACCTGGAATTTTCAGTGAAAAGAAGGAAATATAGTAATAATACATTTTTTTTCCTCCAAAATTAAATTAAAAAAAAAAACTTTATTACTTTTTTTTTTTTTTTTTTTTTTTGTATAATGCTTTCAAATGACACCACTTGTTGGCTTGTTTAATTAAAAAATATATATATATATTTCTTCACTGAGGTTTTGCTGTATGAGCTTACACCATATTTTTAATATTAGTTTGAATTCCCAGGGATCTAAACTGGTATTGTGGAATCCTGTCAATACTGAATAATGTGTTTGTTGCTTATATAGCATTTTATTTGCTAACCTTTTCTGTGACATATAGTTCCAACTTGCATAGCTAGTTAATAAGTACTAAGTTAAGATTTATAAAAAAGATTAATAGTTATTTTGACAAGTCTTCCTTTAAGAATATATTTTTTTTCTCTTAATATTGAAATGTTTAAAATATCCCACAGAGATAAAAAGAGAAAAAAAAAAGGCCACACATCATCAAACAGTTTATCACCATAGAAAATATCACAAAATAGCCCATAATTATAGCAAATCAAATATAAATGAGCCCATAAAGCTAACTGCTTTCTTTCAACATGCAATCAGTTAAAAAAAAAAAAAAAAAAAAAAAAAAAAAAAAAAAAAGAGAGAGAGAGAACATGAGCTGAAAAATCCATTAATGTTGTAATTCAACAAAGCTAAACTTTTAAAAGTGTATGATTAAAACTTTTTGAGAATCTAAACAAAGCTGTTATTTTTTTCCATACTGAATAACAGAATGTAATAAAAGCTACATAAAATATGAAAACCCTAGTTTTGATACACTGGATAGCCAACAAGTGTATCTATACATGTTTCTTTATTAATAATTCTGTTTTCTTTTAGTAGTTGGTTTTGGATGGAAGTCATGATGCAAAGAAAAACCATCACTGTAAGCTATAAAATCAACAACTTCTAGCATACATAAGGGAATCATTTTGACTGGTGCAGCTCTCCACAGTTACAATTTTCAGGGTTAGTCATTAATGCAAATCCAGTCAGGCCAAATGTGGGATTATGATACAAAAATGCAGCTCTATCTGCATAGTATCAAATGTTAAAGCAGTTAGTATTTTACATCCTTGCCTTTTATAATGTGTACACCACATAAAAGGAGAGAAAGATCTCTTCTCACTTCAGAAATAATGTCTAACTGTGAATTTTTATTGTCCTCCCCTGACGAGTAGCCTTCTTCAGAGAAGGTGTGTCCAGCCATCTTTTTGCAATGGACATTGTCAACTTGCAAATTTTGTTGTTGTTGTTGTTACCTTATTTCAGTTTCAAAAACTTCAAATTTTCCAAATCTGGCAGCAGACGCAGACTAACAAATTTGTGTCTGTCAGCCCACTATTCCCCAACGAGATGCCTGTGAGCATGCTGATTATACATATGCAACTAATTAGTGCCATGGTTAGTATAAGTTAATGGATTGATTTACTTCCAGATCCAGTTAAGTGGCAGCCTCATGCACACACGGAGTAGCAGACACTGCCCCATGATTTCCCACCAAGTCTTGCCAGCCAAGCTGGTGACGCCAGACTTCTCATCTCCTAATCACAGATTGCCTCCTAAAAGGTGCGAAGGGGGAAGCTGTTTTAACAGGGGGGAGAAAATATAGCACTCTTTTTTGATGGAAGGGATGACTGTTCCTTAGTGTAAAACCCATACCCATTTTGCTGCTTTGTTTCCTTTTCATGAAGTGCTAAAGGCCACTGGCACTGTTTTAATGGCCCGTCTGGTTGAACATAAGCAGCAAACTTTTGGCAGAGTGTAAAAGCCAACTCTTCATCTATAAAGCCCCGTATGTCTGTGGTGCCAAATATCTTTCACACTAGTCCTCCTTACTTCAGCCTAATGATAAGTGAGGCCCTTGCACCGGCTATGGCCAAAGAGGCCTTGTCAAGTCCAAAAGTAGCAGCTGCCTTTTTGTGAGGTGGCAAGCTTTGGGCAGAGGAAACATCAGCAGCGAGGACAATGTCTCTACTGTTCCTGGCATTCACTGGTAAAGACCAAAGTGACACTTGTCCCTCCGCAGGACAGTAGTTTTCATAAAAAGTACTTCTGCCATGATGCCTCTGCATGCTCCTCTCAGGGTCAAAGGGCAGATTCCCTGGCTGATTCAGCAGTCTGCAGGTGCAGTCCTCACAGCCTGGACTCCCACAGATCCCCTCGGGGAAAAGATCATAATTCAGGGGCAAAACTCCTCTCAGGGTGCAGTAAATACTAATATAAGTCAGATCAGCCAGCAAGAGGCTGTAGTTCTGTCCACTGACAGAGTTCTGGAGGGAGCTGTGCTGCACTGTAGGCCTCAGGGCCTCCTCACCACAGCTCTGTGCCATAGAGACCCACAGAAGAGGGCCCAGCATGGCACTTAATTCTGAGAAACAATTTTGAAATTATTTCAAAAAAATAAAAATGCCAGGCAGGGAGAGCCCTAGCCCTGAGTGTTCCCAATAAGTTTACCATGAACCACTGAATGAATATTCCTTCAGTGTGGCCATGAGGGGAAAATCCGGCTATGGCACCTTCCACACATATTCAACCTTTCTCAACAACATGCAGATGTAGTAGGAAATTGAAAAATTAAATTTTCATGTGTATTGTTGTGCCCTACACACAAAGGCATATACACACATATATACACACACACACAATTGCATGTGCACATACAAAGTGATGTATCCTGACAGCTGTGTTTCTCATTTCTCACCAGTAACTTTCTAGTACACTGACAAATTCGATTCAAATTTGACCCAGAGATAGTGATCTCATTGCCAACTCATAAGTGACAAAGAAACTTTGTAGAAAAGTATCCCCAAGGTCTCTGTTAATTCCATTAAAAAAAAAAAAAAAAAAAAAAATCAGTAAAACAAGTGGTACAAATTCACAGGGATCCAGCCATTTTTCTAGTAATCATTTTAGTATTTGTTTCTGATGATCTAGCATTGCTCTCTGTTAGAAAGCAGATACAATGAGGGAGCCAGTGGCTTTGTCTAATCTGCTATGCAGTCTGGGTTTGTCAAGCAATGTCTCGTGTAAACCCTCAGTTCTCAGTTCCTTGTACTCTGAGTGAGGAAAAACAGGGTTTGCAAGTGGTACATAGTGCTGTGTCTTCATGAATTGTGCTTGGTCTCTGATAAGCACACTCTTCATCTGGAAATGAATGAAACCATTATCATGCTATGCAGGCTGTAGAACTGCATCTGCCTTTTCACCCCAGATATTGGCAGTTTCCAGTCAATGTTTCATCTGAGCAACATGATGGGCAAGACCTGACAAAGAGCAATATTCTGCGTCCTTTGAAGCTGACTGTTTCTGAGAAAAGCTTTTCTAAAGCAATGGCACAAGAATAAAAACACATTCTCAAAAGACGTGGTGCACATTAAAGGCTTCACTAAATGTCTGCTGAAAAGATGAACTTACCATTTCCATTTTTATTGTAGAACAGTGCTTATGCATATACTTAATGAACACTTTTTCCTGCATGGGTATCTACATGATCTTGTTATTGGGGACAGAGGTGTACAAGTGCTAAAAATGATGTGAATGTTTTAGTATTGTGCTGAAATGTCATATATTAGCAACATATTTTAAAGGATTTAAAGCACTAGAAGGACTTCGGGGTCACTAATAGACTGTTTTAGAGAATGAGTCAGGAAAATACTTTCATCAAAGAATTTCTTAAATGCAGGCCTAAGATACATCCATACCTGCTTTATTCAACCAGATCTTCTACTGGATTACTTGTCTATCACAAAGTGTTTCTGAGGCAGTATATAGTTAATTGAACTATTTGTAGGCTTGACATTAAATTTGTACGTAAGGACATTGCTGAATCGGGGATTTAATGAGCAAACAATTAAACAAAGGAATCACGTGCATGGCTTACGCCAGGAAGCAGGAGGCAGGAATCCGGAGCTTTTTTCATAGCTCTGCCTTTGGGAAAGTGAGATTAATCTTTATACTTGTAATAGATTTTGAGCTTTCTCTGCATACTGTTGTACCTCAGGCATCCAAGATATAATTAGAAATAATAATCAAATGTCAGTCTCATGCTTATTGTACTTATCCATTGTGAGATTTAGTTAATTAGTACATTTCATGAGCGTTGGGGTCCTTTAGCAAAGAAGGTCATGCATCTACTTACATATTTAGAAAAGTGCAGACTATTATTATTCAAATGTACTAGAAGTCTTATCAGGCAGTTGTTTGGTACCTGAGAAAACCACCAAAACTCTTCCTACACATGTCCCTGTTTGGGACATATATAAAGTTTACCTTTTCTATTAGTTCTCTAGCAGCTAAACCACACATTACCACTTTTAGCATAGTAGGGCACTGTGGAAGAATCACTATCTCACACTTATATAGCTTATCTTGAGATTTCTCCTTGAAACTTTTCAGAAAAGTGTGGTTGATACTAACCAGCAGATTCAGTAATAATGGTGAGGGGAGAGGTGGATACAGGTAGACAGACATATTGGAGGGACCTCTTTCTCTTAAAGAAATCTGCGAAAGAAGTCTGTTAACCTTTCTCTTGTTTATCTACTAGTGTTTCAAATCTTTTTGTCCTTTAACTATTTAGCATTATAAAAAAAAAAAAAAAAAAAAAAAAAAAAAAAAAAGTGATGTGCACTTGTCTGAGTTCCAAAATTTAGATTTTATGTTAAAAATAAACAGCAAACATGACCAAAAACTAGGAGGGAACTAAGAAGAGGACAGAAATATTGTAACATTTGCATTCCCAGCTAGTAAGCAAAACTGGGTGCAAAGTCAAATAGTGGAACAGCTCAGCAGAAAAATAATAATAATAATAATAAAATGTAATCAGTCAGCACAACTTTTTTCCTGCAGGACTAATATCTATAATGATAATCAAAAGTGTGCAGGAGTTCATATGGTTCCAATCTTAAATCTAGTAAAAATTCAAGGATTGCAAGATGCAAAACAGGTTGAGGAATCAAATATTGATGGGTAGGCAGAAGAAAATCCAATTCTTTGAATTCTATTTTTTTGCTACTTTGAGCCCTGGTCCTGCAAAAGGCTTATGCATATTAGTAGTCTGCTTAAGCTCATCAGTGTTTAGATTTTAGGATTGGAAAGGCCCATTTTTATCATCTGGTCTGACCCATGTGACACAAACCAGAGAATTTCAGCTGATAATTTCTGCAGTTCAATAGACTGCTTATTGACTTGATCCTCTGAAATGCTGAGCTTTCTGGCCTCAGTCCAGCCAACTGTTTGAAAGTGATCCACTTTAAGAGGGAGAGAAAATGACTACCCACAGCTTAAAATTACCCACAAGCATACCTGTCTTACTTGATTGGATTCCAAACTGGTTGTCTAATAAGGAACTCAATCCTTCATGGCAGTAAGAGGTGGGTTTATGCCTGCAGTGCTGGAGCCATAGTCAAGGTAGATGAGACTGCACACATATTTATTCAGCATCCAAAGAAAAGATCATTTACAGGGCTGTTCAGAACATAAACTCAAAATATGCAATTCTGCAAATATTATCTTATTGGAAAACAAAAACACAAACAAACAAGAAAAACGAGGAAAAAAAAAAAAAAGGTTTTGAAGATGTGTTGTTCAATGCCACTTGAAAAACAGAAGTATTTCTCAGACTTGGAGGAGACACCTTGGATAATTTCAAGGATCTTGAAAAAGAGTTCACCCAAACCCCAACCTTCTCGGTTTGGAAGGGGGCATTGTAACAAAATGTCATTCCATTAGAGCTTTGAATTTAGTTCTATGCAGAAATAAAGCAATAGTGACATTTCTGAAGTCATTTTAAAAGAGAATCACCAGTGTCCTAAAAAAGCAGACTCCTTGTTTTCTTTTTTCTCTGTCCTTTTAAATGGGCTGTTATTCCCTGCTCTCTGGGACTGTGCTTCTGCCAGATGATTGCTATTTTCTATTTTGAGTACATTTACAAAAACAAGAAAGGAAAAAATGCTTGTTGTTCTTTAATCCTTGAGTTCAACAGACTATCTGGGATTCCAGTCTGAAATGTCAAACTGCTTACGTCCACCTGCAGAACAAAGTTTAATTTTCAAGTAGTTTATTTATTTATCTATTTGGCTGGGTTAAGAGATATCCTAGTACCTGTCACATTCCTTGTTAAAGCCTTTTGGTAAAAGGACTTTGAAGCACTATTCATAAATCCCATTCTTAAATAGCATTGCTTTGAGGTAAAAAACAGACGAGAAAAGCTCTGTTTTTCACTGCTCACTAGATTTTCATATCTGGAATGAGCACAGGGATTTAAAGTGAAAAAAAAAATAAAATAAAAATAAAAAATCGGCAACTCTGATTGCCCACAATATCTCAAATATTGTCCCAATGTTTGCATTTAGTTCCCATTCCAACACTACACTTGTGTTCAGTGCAAAAATCCTCAAGTAAGCTCAATAAACCTGTTGTGAGTTTTGTCCATCAGAAGTGTAAAGGTGCCCATACCATGGTCTGGATTTAGTTTCTTCACCTGTAAATTGTCCAAAGAACAGTTTCCTCTGCCAGAAGGTCATCTACGTTTCCTGTAAAATTGAGTCTCTTCCACTCATTTGGCTAAAAATAAAAAATAAAAATGGAGTATATTACCCCTTGAAAGTTTGATTTCTATTTGGACTATACAGGAAGCCAATGCTACACTCGAGACATGTATGCTCCAGAAAGCTGAACTTAGTGAGTTTATTCCTGTTGCCTTTGCAAAGCCTCACAATTGTGTTAATCTTCAGTTGAAAAGCAAAAGCAAACAAACAAAAACCCTGCAATAAGCTGTTTTGCTTTTTTCTTGTCTATTTTGAAAGACAGATGCTCATTTGATGTAAAACTTAGATCTAGTTAACAGTTCTGAATCATCTCCAATGAGAAAATTTGCAGAAATAAAAAGGTACTTCCATGTTCCTATGTGAAAGAATTTAAAGGATTTTCATTTCAAAAATGTAAAAACATTTTATGTAATCTTCATACTGTAACAATGAATTCGTTTTCCTAGGGTATGTAAGTATTTAACTCTTCAAACATGATACATTAACTTCTAACATCAAAATGTAAATGTTGAACATTATTCAAAATTTTAGAAAAAAAAAAAAAAAAATCACAAGAAATATCCAAATCATGAAATACCCATTTTCATTTTGAACAGAAAAGCAGAAATTCCTGTGGGAAAATAAATAAATAAACACTGTCTTTAGACCTGACTTTATATCTTGTAGGTAGCACTGCTCAGATTTCTTTTAGGTAAAGGTTTGGCATTTGAGCTGTGGCAAAAAGAAACCAGCATAAAAATTGCTTCTTATGTTAATAACTGTGCAGCCATTTCATTTAGCCTCATAACAAGTCAGGGAGCGGCTTATTTCCACAGTGGTCTGAGAGTACAGCTACATTAGCAGAAGCAATGACTTCTCAGTGCCATAATGTAACAAGTTATGGCTCATCAGCAAGTGTCAATAACTGCGTGTAGTCTGTGTGACTGGATGTGCTTCTAGCTCTGTGCAAAATGGGATGAAAATCCTTCATAGCAGATGGAAACCTGTCAGTTCCTTTTTACTAAACTGCTTTCTCATATCATTGATCCTTCCTTTTTTAAAAATCCAACTGCTTCAATAAAATCACAGGGTGAGTCAGATTGGAACCATTTTTCAAAGTATTTGTTGACTCTTATTGTAAATTTCAGTTGCTCCTTAGAAGATGGCCTCCTGGTCAGGAGCCCAACATCTCCTAATATCCTGCTTAGCTTGAATGCCAAAAGTGGAGAAAGAAAAAGTTTAGAGTCTAATCCTTCAGATTCCAGAGCACTGGGAACTGTGCACTGAGAGTTTTACAGTATTTATTTTCCTTGTCGCTGTAATGAGAAGCAGGCTCCTGTAACTGCAAGGAAAAAAAAAATCCCAGAAGACAAAGTCCCTCAGTTCTCCTCAGTTTTTAGAGCTGGCTTTGCTCTCCCCAGCCCAGAGCAGGCTCTGCATTTACTGCTGTGTAGCTGAGCCAAGGAAGGCAAGGATGGAGACAAGAAGAAGCTGGAGGGAACTAGCCAGTAATGTTGTCTCAGGTGTGGTTTCTGCATTAGCTAAAATATAAAACAAATATATTTTAAAATAAAATATTAATATAAATGATAAATTTTATATGAGTTAAGTGTAGGTCACTGGAGAAAAAAAAAAAAAAGGAGAGAAAAAGTAGAATACCTGCTCTGCCAAATGCTTGTCTTGTGCAGATGCCTGGCTTGAACTGGGGTTTGTCATGTAGTCAATCTTCCAACTCCAGGAAATAAATTAGGAATATACAATGCCTGTGGCTCTCTGGAGCTTTGATAACAACAACAACAACAAAAAAAAAGTCCACTACCATAAAAAGTCCACTTTTATGCCAGGGAATCACAGAATCATAGAAGATCCTGAGTTGGAAGGGACCTACAAGGATCATTGAGTCCACCTTCTGACTCCACACAGAACCACCCAAAAATCAGACCGTATGTCTGAAAGCATTATTCAAACGCTCCTTTAACTCCAGCAGGCTTGAGGCCATGAACACTTCCCCGGGGAGTCTGTTCCAGTGCCCAACCACCCTCTCAGTGAAGAACGTCTTCCTAACAGCAAACCTGACCCTCCCCTGGTGTAGCTTCATGCAGGTATGCTTACAGAATGTCTTCAAGCCCAGCACTGTGCAGGCTGCCATCAGAAGTGCTGGTTTCACCTCACAGCTGCTCAGTTTCTCCTTGTGTCAGCCACCCAGGACTCACATCACACCAGATCAGGCCACTGCCCTAGCACAGGCTGGAGGTGGAAAAGTCGACTCTCAGACAGCAGCTCCAACAACAACTGCTTTGATTCTCAAGACTACATTAAAAGCCACACTCTGGGACTTTTGTTAAGCCCTTTGGTCCAAAAACTGTAGGGAAAAAAAACAACAACAACAACAACAACAAAACAAAACAAAAAGCATCAAAGAGATCTGAATCAAATGAAACTTTATAAGTGAAAATTCCTTACAGCCATCCATGAGGTGTCAGAGCATCACTCAAAAAAAAACACATTTGCTTGGTCAGCCAGATGTGATAAAACTGACTGACATCCCTCTTTCCTTCTGGGAGGGTGAGTGTGCTCATCTTCAGCTTGCAAAAGAATATCTCATGCCACTAACTTCTGTGGGTAATAAATCCTGGGTTCAACAGGCTTGTCATCGTGTGGTGGTAAGTCACCACCCACCTTATAATGAATGGCATTAATTTGGTTTTGAAGGAACAGAATTTGCATATTATGTCTCATGGGGTTATAAACAAAGAATGAATCCGATACGTGGTGCACAGACAGTTCACGTGGGCAAATAAAGCAGATTTTATGCATGGATGAAATCCCAGAGGGAGCTGGGAATTTGTGCTAATGCCAGTTAATCTCAGGGTTTAGGAGCTGGAAAAGAACAAGGGGAAATAGATTAAGCACCTCTCCCAGCTGGTAGCAGTGTCTTTGCTTTGGGGAGATGTGTACACAGGCGCGCTCGTCCACCCCTTGCCACCCCCCCTCCCTCACACACCATACTTTCGGAAATGCTGTATAGCAGCAATTCCTATGAAGTCAGAGGAAACATCTGTTCACCTGAATATTTATCAGCCAGGCCCGCTTGTGGGCACAGCGTGTGTACACGTGACATTTTCTCCTCTTCTTCCCTCATGATATTCTCTGTCTGTGAGTATCTTTCTATATTCTCAGCATACAGATGTCACGGCAGACCAGTGGCTCCTCCCAGTCCCCGCCTTGCATGACAGTGGCAAGAGGGCAAGGAGAACAGCTCAGGCATCTTTTGCTCCCTATTGACTTTCCAGTTTTGCCTTTGCTAGGACTGGGGGTATGAGAGTTCAGTGCACATGTGTACTCATGTATGTCTTGTGCCTGAATGTTATGAAGCAAGTTATAAAATCAATCTCTCATGGAACCTCCACCATCTAGGCCTGCTGCTTTTCTAAATGCAAAATCAGGATGGGAAACAGTTTGTGTCCATAGAGCTGAGTGTGGAAAAGGAGAAGTAGCCAAAGAAGTCTCTCAAAAAACAAGGTATTTGTGAGTCACTGTTAAGCAGACATTGGCACCAGTTACCCACACACACACGTAGAGAGCAAGTATTTCCTTTCCATCTTCCTTTTAAAAAAAGATCTCACCCTATGTCTTTGAGTTAAAAACAAACAGGGAAATGAACACAAAGATAGTCATTTAAAATTAAAATTATTTTTTTACTGCCACTCCATCACTTCTGTTCCAAGTAGCTGTTGAACATTACCCTGTCAACTCTTCAAGTATTTAACTACAAAATACTCTTCATAAATAATGTAGGAAGATTAACTAAATGGTACATAATTACTGCAAATTTAGAGTCCCGTTGCAGAATATATTTTATCCATGATTACAGTGCTTACAGACTTTCCAAACACTCTCTTGTATATTTGACAGTAAGCCATGGGAAAATTTCAGCTGTCTATAACTGCTTTTCAGAATCTATAATAACTTAGATTAACATGTTATTAAAGACTTTGATTTAGGAAACACCTAATACATTTTTCTATTTTTTTTCCCTTCCATTTAAAGATTTAAAAAAAAAAAAAATGCTTGAGATTGGAGTTGTAAAGTGGAAGTTTTGAAAATTGATTGTGGGTTCACAACTCTGTAACAAGGTACTTTCACTCTGGCAGAGACTCAAACGAGACAATTAACAGGAGCAATGAAGCAATTCAAAGAGAGAGTTGTGGGGCTTTTTAATTGGTGCCTCAGAAAGCCAAAGTTCCCTCTATACAGAAAAGAAAGGAGCCAGGGAGTAATTGCCTAGCCATTTCTGCAAAAAGTGTTTGAAATCTCAGTTAAATAAAAGCTTGATCTTAGCACAGGAAGGTCATGATTCTCTGGAATTGTAAAGATGTTCCTCCCCTGCAGTGGTCCATTAGTGATTTGAAAGACTTTAGACTGGCCATTACAAGGTACCAAATGAATGCCAAAATAAGAGCTAAAATGTGGACTGAGTACAGCTCCTGTTGTGTAATATGGGAAAATCTCTGTTGATTGCAACAGCAGCTGGGCCTGTCTATATTGCTGATTAAATAACCATAGTATCTCAGCACTTTCAATCTTCACTGTGTTGATGTTCACAGTACAAATGTAATGTAGGTAAGAACAATATCTTCACTTCCAGTAGAGATTGAGTTACCATTCCCAGAGGAGCAGAAGCTTTTCAGGCTAAGAAACTGAGATTAAGTTTCCAGAGTCCTGGGCAGGTGACAAAAGCACCTGTTATTTGAACAGTCCAGTGTTACATCGTCTCCTCAAAAGCATAACAAACTGAAAGTGCCTGCAATGTAAGCACAATTCAGTGTTGTTCTCACTCTGAGGACAGCTCACTTCAGTGTTCACTCTGTGTGTCTTCTCCATTCACCCCATGCAACTTGAGAAAGCAAAGGCAGTAGCAGGCAGATTGCCTTTAAAATCAGCAAATCTTTGAATGCACATTGTTAGGTGCCTTCAGTGTCCAGCTTGGGATGGTACCACGGAGAGATGCCTTGTTCCTATTCCAGTTTTGTTGCTTGTTGGCAACTACTTGTTTTATGCTTCAAGTTGCCCAACCTTTTTCGGAAAAATAATCTTGTGAGGTATATGTCCATAGTGAGTGACTCACAGGGCATTTGAAATTCCTCATAATTTCAGTGGGGATTCGATGTCTAAACGTCTGTTCTCAGCTTCACATTGACCTCACTGTTGTGCTTCACTGCCTTGGGTGTGTGGACTCTCCCATGAACTCACCAGCTCTTCCCTTGGTATTGAAGGCTGCAGGGGTGACATTCAGTGTCTTGCAATACTAGTCAGCATGTTATCAAACCAGTGAAAATCAATCCTATGAGAGCAAAACCCTCTCTCTTATTTGCTGGTAACCTTGAGATTTTTAGAGCTGTAAGAATAGAAGTGGAAAGACCAACTTCTGAGTATATTAGGCAGACATGTGGAAAGAAACTGGACCGCTTCTACCAAATAAATTATTTCTAGGCAACACACCTCTTAGGAAACAGCAGGTTCTCAAAGAAACTCACTTGTATTATGTTGAAAAAGTCCTCACACTGTTCCCAGGGCAACCTCTCTGAAGTACTGCAGGGTAAGGAGTTTGGAGGTGTGCTGGGAAAAAAGCAAGCCTGAACTGAAATTTCACCCTCAATCACTGCAAAGGATTACAATAAATTTGGGGCTGTTCTACCCACAGGTACTTGCCCTTGTGACCAAATGTGGGGACTTGGGATGTGGAATCCATACCTTGAAGAGCTGTATAAATTAGATCTATGTGGGAAAATCTTCTTTTACACAAAGAAGAAACTTACTGGTATACAGTAATTTGATTGCCTATTCTCGGTTCCCCATGCAGTAGGGGTAAAATGAAACTATAATTTTCTTCGCTTAACCCTATCTGGATTAACAACTAGATTGGAATTAAAGAGCAGATCTTTCATGCAGTGGTCGACTTGAAAAATCATAAAAAAAAATAAATAAATAAAGTACAAAAAAAAGATTAAATTAAAAAGATTAAATTAAAAAGGAAGTATCTTTGTCTTTTTTTTTTTTTTTCCTTTCATAAAAGAAAAAAAAAAGTAGGTATTTTGCTCAGACAAATTAATAATTTTACCAATTATTATTTTTCTTTTAAAAAATCTATATTTAAACATGATAGCAGGTTTTCATTTAAATAACAAACAAACAGTATTTCCTTTTACAATTTTCTAAATGAATTAATTTTAGCATCCAGAATACTATTTTTCATTTAATAGTGGTACTAAAGTGATACAGTTTTAATTTTTAAAAATTAATTATCTGCAACATTTTTTTTTCAGTGCCAGGATAGCTGCTGATACTATTTGCCAAATTTAAAAACAGTTTCACAGATGATTATGGTTCTTCTAGTTTTCAAGATCTGTTTTTTGTCCGTGTTTTTCTCCCACCTGGCTTGATATACAATCCCTAGTATAATGAGTACCCTGTCTCAATGGAGCAAGATTCTATCATAAAATGAATCAGAAATAATGAAATAAGCACACGAAATCCTACCCTGAAAACTGAATTTAAAATTCTGGTTCAATTCAGAAGGTGTTGGCTTCATTTCTCATTGGCACACATCTGGGAGCAGATCACAGTACCTGATAACAAAAGCAACAATTGCAGCAGAAATTATTTTTCATTTTTTTCTACTGTGCTGCACATTTGTGTCTTGGTAACTAAATAACAAGGTAGAAGCTGGTCACTACAGTAATATATTAAATGCATTTAACTTAGATTTAGCCCTCAAGTTAGACCGCCTTTGCTGCCTATCTTTTCATAATAAATGCTAAAAATGCGTGCATTTGAAGTGCTCAATTATTTTTCCTCCTCTTTCTCCTTCTTCTCCTATGTATGAATACCTTGACAATAACCCTACAAGTTCACAAATGGGAAGGATTAGCGTGAACCAAGGATGGCTCACAAAGTTGCATTGTGATGGCCTTTTATTCTTTTGCTGCTGTTACCCTCAGTTTCACATAGACTTCAGAGTAAAAAGTTTGCTACTCTGGAACCACTTTTATCTTAGTTAATGGCTTATATTTTCTAGGAAAGGAAGGAAAGACATCAGTGTTGTAAACTATGCAGATAGACCTGCTACAAGCACTGGCATCCCACATACAACAGTGAGTTTTGCACTTATTACAATTAATCCTAAGGTTTATTAGTTGAAATAAATTATATGTTTAACATGGAGGAGAGAGTTTATCACTCATTCTGGTCCAGTTTGTCTTTTATCATCTTTGTTTTCTGTTCCAGAGACACCAGTCTCAACCTGGAATAGGTCCCATCTCTGTTTCTTCTGCTCTCATCTCAGTCATGGCAGCAAGCAGGAGATCTTTTCTGATTTGAACATTTCACCTCATTTTTTTCAGTCGTAGCTCTGGTTCTGCTGGAGGAAAAGTATATATGTAAGGACAACAATAATTTCTCTTCCTGACATCCAGACTGCTGCATAGCTCTGCTCTGACTTATATCTTATCTCTTACCCCTTCTTCCCCGCTCAAACTTCAACTCCTCCTGGACCTTCTAATCTGATCATCTACTTCCTTTGCCTTTCCACCTGTTCCTTCCACAATTCTACTGTACACACAAGAGACTTTCCAACCGTAACTCCCATAATTCCATCAATTCTATGTTTTCTTTCTCACTAGTAAATCTGTTTAGGCCAAGTCAATTTGGCTCAATTACTTGCAGCAACATTAAACAATAGGTACAAACAATGAAAATGGAAAATTTTAATTGGTTGCTTTTCTCTACTATCACTGAAAACCTAATTCCCCAGATAGCCAAATAATTGATAATATCAAGGTTTCTTTTTAACCTGCTGTTTTGATGTCCTGTGCAGGTAGGAATTAAACAACTGAAAACCATCACCTCTGATACTGTGCGTTTATTTTTTGTAGATATTTTCACATTTTATATTTTCAACCCACTGATATAAATGACACCCATTGACAGTAGGTCTCTAATATTAGTTGTCCTATAGGAACCATGTAAAAGGGAGCCCAGACTCCAGCAAACTGGAAAGTGGTGCTTTATTGGATTCCAGAACTTGGCTTCTCTTGAAGCGAAAGCCTTGTTGGCCTTCTTCAAATGGTGAAAAAAAGTTTGCACGCACAAATGTTGGTGGACATCTTATATAGATTAGCCTCTTGCAATTCTTGGGACATAAAAAACATATCTGGCTATTGCAGCTCCTTCTGTAGGATCTAATAGTGTGAGTAAAACATTTCCAGTTATGGAAATATCATTCTAGGTTGACTTTGAGGAGTTGAGATTCCTCAAATGTCTGAGCATTCAAGCAGAGTTCTGGAGACGTTAGTCAAGTCAGGCTGAATAGATACATACATGAATTGTATGATTCTCCATATCGTACAATTATTGCATTGCCACAGTTAAGGGAGATGACACTTGCACAGCATGCCAAAGAAACTAGAACTACTTAGGCTTAGTAGTTTAGAGTTCATACAATGCTGTCTTACAAAGCTTTGTAGCTAAATGGAGTTTTTATTCTTCTCTAGTCAGTTAAGCATTTTTATTTTCAGGGATGTTGTAAAACAAGGGTATCACATTTATATAAATCTACCTCTTCTACGTCCTCTTTCTGAGTGCTTCTCAACAAGTATTTCTCATTGCCACATAGATTTGAAATGCCAAGACATTATTACCCTTTGTGAAAGCTGGAGAAACAAGGCACAGAAACAGTGATTTGCTTAAGATCACACAGGTATTCTGGAAGAGCAGAAAATCAAGATTTCTGCTGTTTGGGAGAGCACACTAACTACTGCTCCCTATTTCTAACATTTTCATGTGCATCTGATGCAAAAATCGCACAAATCGGTATTTCTTGTTGGGAAGAAGATCCATCAAACAAAGAGATTTTAAGTTTTTTCTTGTATGAAATTGATTCATCTCCTTTGTGTCTGAGAGGAGCCAGATGGCTTTGAATCTTCTGCTACTGATGCCACTGTAAAGGCAGTCATCATACACAAGTATCATAATGAATGAATGGCTGGAGTAAAACCTTCCATCAAGAGGCCTGACGGGTACTTATCTCTGTCTCCACAAAAGAAATGATTTGAAATGTGGGTTTTAAGCAGGCTGCATGTTCTGCATCTCCTGCTGCTTAATTAATACCTCACATTGGCAAAAAGGAATTGATACACACCCAATCCCCAACAAATCAGGTACAACTACAAATCTCCAATAAAGAAAGAAGGTTTGCTCATATTGCTGGTACTTTTTACAGATTTTAAGCAATTTCAGCTCTGCAGGATCTACTGATACTTCCATATTTGTTTTATCTTCCTGCTAAGTCAAAAATATATATATTTTTTTCCTTTCAGGGAAATAGAGAAAACTCCTATCTGTGCCATTTGTTTCCTGCAGTATATGTTAAGGTTGTTGTTGAGATGCCTCATGTCCTCCAGGACCTAAGCTGGACTAGGCTGTTTCCCAGGATCTCTGTGGCATTTGACCCTGAGAAAGAAACCACATGATAATTGAGAATAGTGGTTCAACAGTGGTGGTCAACAGAGAAAAGACAGAAAGTAGAAAGCAATCATATCCCCCAGGACAATGCCCTAGTCCAAGTAGCTGGCAATTAGGCAAAGTTGAACTAAAAGAAAAAGAGGAAAACAAAACAAAACAACAACAAAAAAAAATTTGTTGTGGCCCAGACAATCATTTTAACTTAGAAATCTATTATCCTCCATAAAATAAGCTTTTTCCATTGGAAAAATCAACTTTACATCTGTTCCTCAATGAGCACTTGCAGTATTTTACAAAGAAAGAAATACAGCAGCACACTGATTTTTCTTCCTGATCTACCACCCTCCCCAGGCTTCAATGACTCCCCCCAATATAAATGAGACTCACAGAGGTACTTTATTTCCTACACCATTCCCATTCTTTCCTAAAGTTTGCCCAGCTCACCCCCATTGTTATCCTTACTGGGGAAAATAAACAAACAAATAAATAAAAAAATCTTATACATTTCAACAATATTGTCAGTAATACGGGCTGGCATTAAGACCTTCTTTTCTTCAAAATCTGTGAGCATCATGGCATGCCAGTCAAACAGATTGTGCGACAGCTCAGTGGTCATTCTTTCACTTGCCTACAGCACTGGCAGCAAGTGGTTCATAATTCCCTATCTGATACAGGCACACCAAGGGAAGAGGCTGCCTGTGGGGAAACTAAAAAGGACAGCAGCAGCTTATAGTGATTAAGTCACTTAGTTCTGTGGCTATTAAGCTGTAATGAAAAAGGACAAACGCTCTTTTTCTTTCCTTTCTTTTCTCCTGCACGTTTGCTTTCAAAGCAGCAAATGACATAATCCTTCTATTAAGGATCACTTCAACAAGAATCTAGCTTTGTTTCTCATGTGGTCCATTGCTGTTATTGTTAAAAACCTTTTGAAACTGTTTTACCAAGGCTATTGCTTAAAGAAAAATGAAAACAGTTGCAGAAACACAACATGCCCTTTTGTGTTTCTCATAGGCATGAACCATCTGCAGTCAGATTGCCATGGGCTAGGATCTCTCAGATCCAGCTGAGATATGCTGCCCATCAAATAGCACCTGATTCTCATCATTAGTGCAAAACCCTCTAACATGGGCATTATCCTCAAACTCTGATCTGTATATCTGCATTAAGATTGGCTAAAGCTTCCTGTCCCAGGATGATCAGATATGGCTATGGAAATTTGCCATGTACTTCCCAGGATCTATTTGTCTTTGGAAATATGAGCTTTTCTACCTGTAACAGTTGCTAGAATGTCTCTATGAGCTCATTTTTCAAAGATCTCAAATACACAAATTTTTCCTTAATGGGAACCTCTGCATTGCTTGATTTATCCCTGCATGTCAATCTAGGTTATTGCCCTGCTGCTGTGACCTGGGGACCCTAACTCTTACTCCCTCCAACAGTACCATCACAAAGGGAAGGAGTGAAGGAGGTCTCCCATTTCTGGTGTCTGTCCACTCAGGGAGTATTGTCTCTTCTGAGCAAAAAACAGGTTGGAAATCAGGGGCACAGGTAAATGAAGCTGATAGGCACAGTGAGAGAAATAACAAAAGCTCACGTCAGGTACTTCTTTCAAGAAGTAAACTCTTTGAAAAGGTCCAACAACCACTTCGTGAACACAGCCAAGCTCTCAGTGTAAGCTATAATGCCTTCTACTTAACAATATAAACTATTTTTCATTTCTGTGGTATCTATGCAAAAATCAGATCAACATGAAGTCTCTCCCCAAAATAAAAGATGCTGTGAATACTGAAATCAATAGGAGAGTCCTCATCTCTTCATCTCATCCTATGACGAGTGCTAGAAGGTAATGATCTACCAATTAAAAATAAACTATCACTACTCCTTGCTTATCTCCCTACTGTCATCTTTGAGGCTGGTTCTTGAAGGCCTAATGGGCATGACTTTATTTCTAAAGATAAAACGTTATAGTACCAGGGAGTTTCTCTCTGCCCAGCACTACAATTGCATTGTCTGTAGCTCTCATTATGAGTGAATGAACACCAATGGCTGAGATTATTTTCCCCACTCAACAGCCACTGCTGACATTTATGCATCCAATTGGTATCACTAGCATTTCTTTTGGTGGTATTAGGTAAACTAAAACTTCAGTGTTCACAACACAGCAATCATTTTTGTCATGAGTGATGATGTTCAACTATCATGTTCTCCATGTCCAGTCAGCACCAACCAGGGTTAAGAGTTGGCTGGAAGATGAAAGAGATGATGAATGATCATTACTGAAAACTGGCTGTGACTGACTGTGTAGTGGTAGATGTTCCCTCCTTTGCAAGAACATTAGTTTGACAGCTCCGCCATGACTAATAAAGGATAATTCTGGTTCCATCTAGATAGGCTATTTAAAATCATGGTGCTTGCCTTGGGATGTAGACCTTTGGAAGGGGAAAATGCTTCCTTGTCAGAATTCAGAATTGCTACTTGGATGGATGTTTCTGAGGCACTCATGTATCTCCCATTAAGGATAGAGCTGAGTAGTACACAATTTTTAAAGTATCTGTCTTCATAATACACCTATGAGATAATGTTCTTTGTTTTTAAAAAAGGAAAGGCAGAGAGTCTTCTTGTAAAACCCATGAGTCAGCAGGAGCAGGCTTGCATTTCTTTCTACTGATCCTGTGATAGACTGTAACTCCTGGCAGGGACCTGTTAATCCTCCACTTCACTAAAATGGACAAGAATCCATGGAGATTAAAACAATGACTGGCCTTCATAACTCACCTGAAAGTATATGGAAGAGCTGAAGCAAAAAGATACATTTCAGTAAAGTCTTTTAAACTCCAAATATGTCCACAGGGCATGTGTATAGTTAGAAGATGATGGAGATGGCAAAACCATGTGTCACTGAAGGGGTGGCAGGGACAACACTGAACCTTTCAGTTCCCTGGTGACTGTACTACTCACCAGTGAAATTATCTTCCTTTACCTTCAGGAGTAGATGTGAATTTAAATATAATATCTGTATCTGAATATCATAACTGTATCCATCTTGCCAAAAATCATCTCCCATCCATGCTTTTTTGTTTGTTTTTGGTACCAAAGCACCAACATGTGTGTGCATGTGTATACATATTTTATCTTCGTATTAGATCTTTACTTTCCTCTGTTTTTTGCTTTTTTTGTTTTGTTTTGTTTGTTTGTTTTTGTTTTTGTTTTTTTTTTCCCAGTAAGTAGACAAGTATATTTTTTGTTTCTGACCCACTTCAACATGAAAGTAGTGTTTGTTTTATGGTTGTCATTGTTTTTTTACAAGACTTGACTCTGTGTTGCTGAGTGAGAGAGGATGCCTGTGGCTGGATTGGTTTAAAGAGTTTAGGATTTGTACACTTCCAGAAATAGAGGAGAAAAGAACAGGACCAGATTTAAATAGAATCATTGTTGTTTTACATCCTAAAAGGTATGTGACAAATGTAGTAGTGATTTGAACACAATCAAGTCTTACTAAAGGATTCCTCCTGTATTTGCCCACTCAAAATCAGAAAACCATCACAAAGATGGTCTTCAGAGACATCGCAGCTAATCCTGTTGCCAAAGGCACAAAAATCTTTAGAAGGACAAATATTCTTTCTCCTGTCACATTTAACACTCAGTATACCAGGTTAGTGTCACAAGCCATATGTTAGATCAGTGCACAAGAGCTTCCTCAAGACAAGAAGCTTTAAAAGATACATGTATCTGACATGAATGTCACTATTCTTTTATTTATTTATTTATTTATTTATCTGTGCTGTTTCGCGTTCTACAGAAAAGGTCCTCTTCTCATAGGTACAAATCCCCTGGCTGCAGGTTTTCATTCCTCTTTGAAAATCTACAATATTTCAGTCCTGGAATAGTTAGTATAAGGAGAAAGCGAACAAGAATGTCCACTCTCAATCAATTTTGATCACACTGAAAAATTTGTGTATGACAGTAACATAAAAGTCGTATTTCAATGAAAGTATCATGAACTAGGTGGAAATAAATCAAATCTATCTCCATAAACCTGACAAAGTTACCTGTACAGAGCATCTGGGAGTTCCAGAGACAAGAAGAGGCTCACTCTATCTGGAAAGCTCTGCAGTGCTAATTACAGGCTGAATTATGCAAATTGTATACATTAAAAAAAAAAAAAAAAAAAAAAAAAAAAAAGAAGACATAAGTACAAGCAGATATGGATACACATATATGTGTGTATATATACAAGTAATATAAAAAGAATGGGGAAGATAAGGCAATAAGATTCACTTATGAAAATTCTTCTTAATACTCAGGGGACTGTTAAGCACATTCACCTTACACTCCTTGTAGAGGTAGCAAAGAGAGATAAGTGTTTCCAGAGGGTAATTTAGTCCATTGCTCTCTTAAAAAGTAATTAGGCTTCATCGGGTGGGGGAAAGTCCAGGCTCTCATGTTGCCAATAGTCTTTAAACGAGCACCTGGTCTTCCTCTACAGCTTGAGATCTACAAAATGTTTCTTCTGCTCCTATCCAGAATGTTTGCATGTTGTGTTACACAGCTTCCTAGGAGAATATTCCAGCAGCTGTTTCTAGCAAAAAAGAAAGAGTAAAATGTCCTTCAGACTGTTAATTTGCTTCAGTTTTGTGTGTTTTATGAAAAAATAAACTAAAATAAAATAAAATTGCATCTCTCCCAATTTTGAAATAGCTCAAATGTCACATAGTCACATATTCATTTACCTGCTAAATTGTTTTGGTTTGTTTTATTTTCCCACCAAAACAGAAAACCACTTCTCACATCTCAAAACTGCTGCCTGGGCAACCTGGAGTGCTCATAAACTGCTCTCCAGTGGAAGAAAATGTCCATGCTCCAGAACTTGTGCAGTACATATGGGCAGGTGAAAACGGCTTTGCAATGGCATTCAAAATACAGCATTTCTATTTCGAAATATTCCTCTCTCCCACATCTGGCATAGTTTCACATTGAAGATGTTGAGTGGAATCTTGTCCCTTCTTCAGCAGCTAGATTTTAAAAGATATAATCTGCTTAGGCACTTTAGAAAATCTCTAAGCATCTACCTGCATCATTATGTAGTTAAGTAACTCTAAAAATCTGAGCTGTGGAAGCTATTGAAATAACTGTGTAGGATGTGGGGATATTAGTTTTTCTTGGAGTAGTCAGGACTATAGGATTCAGTTTGCACATAATAGGCAATTGCCCATAATATACATCATTGCAGAAGAGGATCCCAAAAACAGATAAACACCACTTCTCCTCTGGCTGCTGTGACCTTCTTTTGCCAATTTGACTGTAAAATAATTGTTGGAAATATATCGTTTCACATAAAATACATGGCTTCAGTAGGTATGAAGAATAAATAATCTCTCTTAACTGAAGAGTTTTAAGGGCTAGCCCTAGGAGAAGAAACCACGGGACTATGATATTACTGCCATGGTTGCGCAACATAAATGGGAACGAAGAGTGAGATCTACACTGTACAAAATCAGGCTTTTACTTTGCCTCTTAGTGCAGATTTGCATCAAACCTCACAGAAACAGCAGATGCATGCTTATGTTTATATGTCTGAAAGTACCACTGGACATTATTGCAGACAAGTAAATGTCAAAGGAAAAGAATTTCCTAGGCTAGTCTAGGGCAAGGGTAGTGAGTGAGTTGCCTGCTTTTGCAGCTATTGCTCAAAAAACAAGGGAGAACCTTCCCTTATGTATTGAGATTTTTTTCTAGTACTAGTCAGAATGTCTGCCTAAATTGACAGAATTTTTAGATTTTTTTTTGTTCGTTTTATTTTTGTTTGTTTGTTTGTTTGTTGCCTGAATAGTCAGACCGAAATCAAAAGCAGGGCTAACAAATGTGTTTTAATTTCAGGGAATTGCTTCATTAAAAAAGTAAATACATCAAAAGAGACACTTGAAAGAAGTAAAAACATTTCAGAGATAATTTAACAACATGTGCCTATGGTTGCCTATGTTGGATATCTGTTTGTTTGTTTGTTTGTTTTTCTGTTTATACTGACTTTTTTTAACATTGCACTTTCATTTTATTTTCTTTGAATTTAGGAAAATGAAATAAGAAATATATCTGAACTAAAAAAGCATTTAGTCCAATCTGTATGAATGTGTATGTGTTTATATATATAAAACCTTTTCATTCAGTGTAAATTAAAACAAAAGCAAACAAACAAAACTTAAATAGTATTTTGGTTGCCTAAAAAAAAAAAAAAAAAAAAAAAAAAGAGCCTTCCTTCTCTTCAATTTTATTCATCTCCTCAGTCTGAAAGGCAGTTATTTGTATGGGTATCATTTCATTTTCACTGAGAAGTTGGGAAGCTTTTCTCTAAAACCTGAGCATATAGTTGGAAATTAAAGCTAAGAGATATGTGAATTTATTTAACTGGAAACTAAATTAGACACTTTTCCTGCAACAATAATGGCTATGAAATGTATCCATCCCATTGTTACATCTGCTTTCTCTCTTTAAACTACTGACAATAACTACAGGAATCAAATCTCTGCCTGATTTAGGACTGAGATAAACTAAACAGCAATTTTCCTCTACTTCCAAACATGTTGCTCATACACAGTGTAATGTTCTGAGCAGCATCTTGTCCTTCCAGTCAGGATGAAATCTCCTGTAATTCAGTACTGTGGCAGTATTTCAGGTACACGTTGAGCTCTTTCCAGCTCTTCATCCATTACAGTAAATAGATTTATTAATACTGAGGTCAGATCCAGGACCTCAGTCTCTGTATTAGTTATCTTTCTTGCTAGTGAAAGGCTTTGCTATTAGTTACTATATCCTGAATACGGTAACTCTAGTGCTGTAAATAGGAATGCACTTGGCTGTATCCCCTCTAGCACAAAATACGCACCATCATTATCCTGGAGCAGGCAAAATGAAGCATAGTTTGAAAGTAATGCTCAAAAGTAACAAATCACCATCAAAATGCATAACCACATGGTGCTTCCGATACTTCTACAGGTATATAAATTTTAAAAAGAAAGAAAAAAAAAAAAAGATAAAAAAAAAAAGAGACTAACTTCCTTGCTTTGTTGGTTCAGAGAAAATGCAGTTCTGTGGCAGAAGAAAATACTTAGGACACTTCAGTTCTTCTTTTAAGGCACATTTTCTTTTCCACACATGGTCCTTATCCCTACTCTTCCACAAGCATTTCGGTGCCAATTTTGTGGGCTGGTTCCCTTCAGTTCCTAATTTAGTGCAAGCAACAAATATTTTTTCACCAGACCCATCATGCAAAATAATGCAATTGTGGCAGCTCGTCCTTCTGAACTGATGTTGAAAACTAAGACAGACACAATGCAAATGATGTAAATGTACAACATGGTTTAAGCATATCCATCCCATTGCACAGTGCCCATCAGTAGGAGGGGCTACCGTTTCCACACGTCCATAATCAAATTAAATTAATTTCCCTTAACTGGAATCTGAAATGGATCAGGTTTATCAGTTATGTTTCCTGTCCCAACATTTGACCAAGAGGATACAAATGCAAACATACAACCCTTTCTCCTGAACATTTCATATATTGTCTGTGTATACAGGAGTAGGAGAAGGAGGGGGGAAATAAAAACAGCACATATCACTGCTAGAAGGAACATCTGTGTTCTTTATTTCATATCATTTCTTTTTTAATTGATATCTTTTTTTTTTTTTTTTTCCTTGAGCATCTAAAAAGTTCTCACATTTCTGTTTAGCACATTTATATGACAGAGCAGTGTGGAACTCAATGTGAGGTAAAATATTACCTTTGTTTTTCAGAAAGATGAGCAATGGTTGATCCAACTGAGTTTGTAAAAGCAACTGTTAAATTACGTATTTGTGTTTTTAACATGTGCATGCCATTAATGCAATAAAGGCTAAGTAGAATCATGGAATAGTAAAATCACAGAATATCCTGAGTTGGAAGGGAACAACAAGGATCACTAAGTCCAACTCTTGGCTTAGGACCAAAAAGTACACCTCCAGTAACACAGGATATGCTATGCATCATGCTTCCACCATTTTCCCAGTCAGGAAAGTACCTTGTACTTTCATACACACATTTTTTACCTCACTGGTGAATGAACATTGAGAGGTCTCTTTCCTTTCTGATTTATTCATTAATCAGTTAATACACTGAAGAATGAGATTTGATTCACCATGTTTCTTTGTGCAGACAAAGACATGTCTGTACTGTACAAGTCTCTATTTAAGTAAAATCCCCCACTCATTTTCCAGGCTCATAACTTTATTTCTGAAGTCTTCTCCCAGCATGGAATCTCTTATAGACAGGCTCTATAAACAAGCATTTCTAACAAGACACAATATATCTGTTGTGTACTCTGAAAAGTGGCCATATGGCATATCAAGATACATATTTTTCATTGTTAGGTTGGAAGATATGCTGGAGGAATGATACTATGGAACAAAGATGCAGAATAATCTAGAGAATGGAGGAGCGTCAGGTTCTTTGAGTGAATGAAATACCATGCTGGGAAGAAGATTGCTAGTATTTTTTCTTGTCTTCCTATAAAAAACGTTGGTTAATACTGGAGTCCAATTATACAGTTTACATGTGCAGTAAGAAAATAAGCAAACAAAAACATTTTCTATGGGATCAAGGAGCCTTCATTCTTCTGTTAATGTTTTCTGTATTCAGGATCCTGCATTATAATATCAGGCAGCTGTCTATTCACATCATGAGTGCATCCAGACCTATTCTTATCTTGAAGCTATTACTGTTAAAGTGATAATCAAAGGGTGGGAAAAGGAAGTGTTATTTTCTTCATTTTTACAGGTAAAGTACAGAAAGCGACTAAACCAACTTCATTACAGTACCTAAGGTCTGTCTTGGAGTAAACACACAGTTAGGTATCAGTCCTCATCAAAATTAAGAGACTTTACTAAGGTTATGTAGAAAGTGGCGGGGGGGGACCCCAGTTGTCTACATCCTTTCAGTGCTCCAGTGGAAAAACAGCCTTCATTTTTCCTTCTAATATTAATCACTGGTCTAAACCATCTTTGGAGAAGTCATGGTGTCCTTTACATATCACCAGACTTGTAAGTGTATGCTGACCCAGACCTATCTCTCAGCAGCACAAAAAGAGCATTTAGTAGTTTTATTCAGTTCCTCATTGTTGGTATGTCAGGGTGGTAGTACGAATTCATTGCTGCTTGTCAGCTGTCTGGCATCTGCTGACAATGTCTGCCGGAAAAGTGAGTGGTTATATTTAAATATCTGTCAGTAAATATGACAAAAGACATGAATAACTCTCTGGGATTTGCAATGACCTTTTCATTTGCCTTGAAGAGTTGTCTTCCTCTGATCAAGAAACTAATTAGATTGCTGAAAGTTGCTGTATGTCTCTATCACCGGACTGTGGAAATCCATTTCTCCATTTGACAGTAACTCTGCAGGATATCTCCATTCCTCTTAGAAGCCTGTGGCTACAGATAGTTATACTTTCTACATAGCTGTGGCCTGGGCTTCATACCATGAAAGTGATAACAGATTGGCAAACCTTGGTTGTAAGTGATTACATTGTTTGGTAAAACTAAATTGCCTTGAAAAAGTCAAGTCTCCTCAACTCACCATCTTGAATGGTCCATCAGTATAGTCCCATAATGAGATCCCAAAATGGTAGCTCTTGAAAGTAGGCTGAAGGAATTAAAAGCAGCCACAGCTCTTCATATACTAAGAACATAATGTTTTCTGACACGATCACAGGACATACATGCATAAGAATTTTGATAAGATGGGAAGAGCACATCTTGAGAAAAGCTGGAAAATGGATCTTTCACTGACCAGACCCCAGCAATAAGCAGTGGCTGGCAGGGGATGAGGCTTTTGTCTTTACTGTGTCACGTAGATAAGCAATAGGACTTTGACATAGCCTACAGTATTAGTAGATTAATCACTATTCAGTTCCATAATTTGCTGAAGAGAAATTAAGGGAGCGCCAGGAGCACACTCAAGGAAGCTTGAGGCAGAGTAACATAATTTAGACTGTGCAAGAGGTGTAGACTTAAATTCTACCTATTCATTACAGCACGTATAGTGGAATACATTGTCTCGAAATAATCAAACATCTCACAACAGATACTCTTAATAAATATGCCACCAGATCAAAAGTACATTCTTTCTGAAAGTTCTTTGTTCACTGCAGATTTACTTGTCAAAATGACCAAGTTGTTCAGTTTGTGCTTCTCCGTAACATAAGCCCTTGAACTTCACACTGTTATGCTCTTTCCCAGTAGTTGTGGATGACCAGACACTGCCAGGACAGGGATGCTGCACAGCAAGCAGCTACTTCCAGTATGTGTTCTGTAGAGGACAGATAAAATGTGAACATACTCCTCTCTTCCAGGTCAAGTGGCATTGCTCCATCTGAAGTCAGATGAGAAAAGAACTAAGAAACTTAGCTTTGCATTAATATTTTTTCTACTCTGTCCAGGGGATTCTTTACCAGGAGAACCAGGCTGTTTTTATTGACTCAGGATCTATGGATCCATTCATCTAGATCATAAAATCTCCCTTTGCTTTCAATAATTATGAAAGCACTAAGTGCATTAAACTAAAATATTGCTAAAGCAGTTTGTGGGGACTCCTTGCAAATAATCATCAAGATTAGTTGAGAGGAGAAAGGCCTGGGAGGCCAATATATTTCAGGCAGTTTTGTTCTTGCAGTCTAAGGAGAAGGTTAGCTTCATAAAAATTCACCTTCTCTATTGGCAGTTGAAAATCCTGACTGTCTTTGACAGACACTTGTCTTCCATTTTGCACTCTTTCCAATTGCAAAAACCAGACTGAGGGGCCATACTGTCTTGAACCCTGCTGCTATTTTATGCAGATACTAATTCAGAAACCTATGTTAAAATACGATGAAAAGATGATTTTTTTTTTTTCTGCCTGCTCAGTGTCTGCCAGCATTCTTCCCATTCCTCCACACCCAAGAAAGTGACTGTGATGGAGACTTACGCAGACAGATGGAAGAATGGATAGACTGAGGGATAGATACATTCTTGTTTGCTTCAAAAATATCTTCCCAGATTAGAAAGTCTTCCTCATTGTCTAAAAGAAGGGGGCAAAGTACTTTTTGAAAGACCTTAGAAGGATATCTTTATTTCAAGAATGCCTTCAGTGTTTTATCACGTCCATAGATCTAAAAAACTCACGATTATGATTTCATGGGAAATTAGACCTGAATTAAACACCTGTGGAAATTAGTATGCAACCAATAACTGTAGGGCTTATGCTACATATGGATATTTAATTTAGTTATTATTGCTGTTCAATGGAGGCATTGTCCCCACTGTTAGCTGCTATTGTACGTAGAAACAATTTAAACTCCTTGTTAAAATGATTAGGTTGGTTTAGGTTTAAGTTAACTTTTTATTATTCTTTATTTCCTTTCTCTGTGAAGTTTTCCAGTTTATGGAGAAAATTAACTTTCTGAAAATTAGGTACTTCAGATAAATAAATATTAATTCTGTTCCTAATATTTAATAATACATTTTTTTCCTTTTACTTCTGTTCTTCCCTTTTCTTGGCAGATGGAAGAGAAGGTGGAGGAAAGGTAAAAATACTCCAAAATATCCCCAATACACACTTCTTTCTCTGAAATCTGAAATCCTCCAAAATGGTGTTGGTAGTAATTTCTAATACATAAAAGATTTTTACTTTAGTATATGTCAAACTACCACATCAGTTTCAGAAGTTACTGACTCTTTTTCAGGATGACTCTGATTCAGAAGTCCCCAGGCCATGAATGTTGAGGTCTGTGAGGTGTTTTCATGCTATTATATATCACAGGGCTCTCATTTTCTGAGGTCATTACACTGGTTTTGTAAATACAAAAATGTCACCAAGCTGTCATTGCTAATGCTCCAGTCCCCTCTCACCAACCATGAACAGAACCAGCTGCTCCCAATAGCAGAAGCAAAAACTTAGCTTCTGAAATAACCTACCCAGGAAGAATGTTCCTTCCTAACCACCATTAGTTAGTTAATCTACTGTAACAATTTTAAAAAGCACATAATGAAGAACAGGCCAAATGGCATTAAGAATGCTGCATAACTAAAGGTCTCATTTAGTCAGCTGCAGCTGAGCAATACAGGTGATCACAGAAGTGCAAATTCACAGTATAAAACAACCCTGTAGTTGTTATTATTTCCTTTCCAGTGAATTCTTGCTGAATCACTTTGACAAGTAAAATATGTCAGACCAGAAAACTTGCCATAGTATCATCGCCCAAAGAAGTAGGTGTGTCTGGTTGGTTTTGATCATATTCTACTAATTTCAGTCATAAACCTGAGCACAAAGGGATCTCTGATAGATGGGATTAATGGACTAACACTGTTCAAAGAGAGAAAGTGAGTTAGGTATTATGAGCATGGGCCTAACTGAGATTCATCAGAGGATGCAATAGTCTCACAAGTTAGATGCTCCATCAAGCAAGGCACTTAAAACTAGGCTGGGAGAAGCACTGAACTGTTCAAATGCTCTGCTGGTGAGTGAATAGATGCACAGGAATGGAAAGAAATATCCAGGTCATTCAGTACATCCAGCAGTGTGGCTGCAGGCAAAGGCATTTAGGGTGGGAATTAACTCCAGATCAAGCTATTTAAATAGAGACCTACATCTGGGTGCCTACGCTGGGTCCAGGTTTTTAAACAGCTCTGTAGTCAGTGGAGATCCAGGTCTCCTTAAAGCAGACAGTGGCTATCCAGCTGAATGAACAGATTTCCAACCTCTGTGACAAGTCCTTTATTGAATATCCTGACAGGTCAGACACCAGCTCACTCCTTTGTCCTTAGGATAAAATTCTGAATCCTCAGATGGATTCCAGCTCTTTGCAAAGAGGACATCATCTGTGAAAATCATCAAACAAATAGCAAAACAAACACTATGTGCTCCTATAAATCAGCACTGTGAAAAAAAAAAAATGTGTACTTTACAAGGAGAGTAAAGTTTAAGTTTAGTTTTCCAAAAGCATACAAGTAAAACCATTTGAGAAGTCTTGGGCTATCCAAGATACTCACACAGTTTTGGCATATATGACACAGGACTCACAGGATAGTAACATCCTATAACAATAGCTGGGGACCAGGCATGGTACCCTAGGGTATTTTAACTGGCATAAACTTCCTATACCTAGACAAGAAATTGATCTCTTAGTGTCTTCTGAAGCAAGAATTGAGCTCCAAATTTCTTAACATAGCATCCTGCACAGCAGTGTTCTCTGATCATTGTAACTTGCCATAAAGATGTTGACAGAAGTGTCACCTCTTGTTTCCTTACAACAAGACAGTAGTTCTTACCATAGTACTTCACAACCTATCTGGTAAGGACGAGAATCTTTGATCTTCTCATCTTAACATCCACAAATCTCTTAACATCACAAATCTCAAGAATCTCATAAGTGCTGCTTTCTGGTCCTTAAAATGCAGTTTAGGTCAATTTAGAATAACCCTTGTTCAGGTGAAAATCAAAAAGAAAAAAAGGAAAGTCAAGGGGGAAACAAAACTACACGTGGCTGAACTACTTCGCCCCACTTCCAGCTTTCTTGGCCAAAGGTAAGCTAACTAGTTCCATTCTAGATCTTGTCAGACATCTTTAATAAAAAGTATTATGGATAGACCAAGAGAAACATCCCTTCAAATCCAGAGGGAAAAAAAAAAAAAAAAAAAAAAAAAAAAAAAAAAAAAAAAAAGAGGGGGGGGGTCAGTTTGTAAAGTCCAAGGAAGTCAAAAGAAGTAATGGTGCAAAACTAGAAAGACTGACATCTCCAAGTGATTTTTCAGTTTCATTTCCCAATGTGGGATACTTCTGTCTTTTACTGGTGCTTAAGTCATCTGTTGATAAGGAATTATTTTTTATGTTTTAGGTAACAAAAATACAGCAAGTGTAATTTATTCATACTTCAGAAGTGTGTCTGATATGGTGCAGCATGGGAATATAGTAGTTACATTGCAGAAAATCATTATTAGTAGAATAAATACAAAGCAAGTCATGATTAGAGAAGAGATTACAACAACATGTGCTAAACGGAGAAATATTTAGCTGAAGATAAGTTATTTGTGGAATTCCCTGGAACTGGCATCAGGAAGATATTTCTTCACTGTGCTAATGAAATTTGCTATAACACAGTTGGAGGCACAAGACAAAAATGAAGAAACTCTGAATACTATATAGTATGAATGAGATGACATTAAGGTCTGGATTAATTGAAATCAGATGAAACTATACATTTCAAGGACATATTACTGGAGACTATTGTCAATGTTCATTATAGAATATAAATCATATTTATTTTTGAATCATCATAAGGAAATGACAAAGGAAAAATAATGTTTAGGTAAATGACTGAATGATAGGATTACCATGAGCCACTAGGCTAACGTGACCACGAAAAAAAGTAAATATTAATTTGCATATATGAAGTGAGATTTTCCTGGGAGAAACGCAGGGAAATATTTAATGTCTCTGGAAAGGCACTGGACAAACCAGACTCTTATGTCAGTCAGATCCCAGAAACGTCACTTGCACTGTACTACATATAAAGAAAGGAGATGGAATGAGTGGAGGAATGCAAAGCAGTTATAAAAAATGAGATTATAAAGTCAGAGGAAAGACTACAAAATTCACTTCGCTTTATCATGTAGAACAAAGGACAAGAGGAGGTAGGATAATACCTCTGAGATAAAAATCTGGGAACAATGATAGAGTCAGTTTTTGGAAGACAACCCTGGGGGGGGGTCCTCTCCTCTTGTTAGCTTAAGTCAGGACTGTCACCATCAGTAGCTCAGGTCAACCACAGATACGTACAGACAGGTCTTGAAAATCTTTTAGGAAATGGATATCACATCTTCTCCTCTGGTCACTGCCAGTACTGCATAATCCTTCTAGTAAAATACTTCCCTAATGTGTATTCTGAAACTCTCCAGCTGCAGTTCATGGCCATCTAGTAGTGCTTTCCTCTCCTTCAGAAAAAAAAAAGAAGTAGAAGTGCAAACACTAATGGAGAATGTGGTTCAAAGTAGATGGATATTAATTTGTCATGAGTGACTCAAAATTAAAGCAAATTTCTGCTACTGGAGTGAGGCTCTGGAGCAGATTTTGGTCAGAGAGACAGGAGATCAGAGTGAGTGAACCGTTAGGTGAAGCTTTACTAAATTTCTGAATAGCAATCAACTACATCTTGGTTAAGAAGTGGAAGAGTCTCAGATGCTGTTACTTGTTTCTAGCTCTCTGTTCTGTAGACCCTCCTCTATTTTTTCCTTCCTGATAGAACAACATTGCAGATGTTTGCACCTTTCCCATTAGGTGTCGTGGGAAATGATTATATTGGCAATGATAGTTAAGAATTTTAACACACAGAGGTCCAAATACTTTTTGCTGGAAGTCTCACCAAACAAGTAGACCATGAGTCTGCCAGGATTACATAGGAGTGTAAAAGTAAATCAGTATCAGAGGTCTAGGTATTTAGTCACAATAAATAGTCCCCTAGAATTCCTCACAAATCCTGCATGGAGCTAAATGCTCAATTTGAGAACAGATGGAGGGGTTTTGTTTTGTTCTGTTTTGTTTTGTTTTTAAAGATATTTTCAACAGAGCTGAGTGAATATCAAATATAAAATGCACAGTGGATTCTTTTTACAGACAGTCTAAGGATGTGATTGTTTCTAGGATTTTTTTTTTTTTATGGGTGACCTTGTAGAACATTATTCAAGACAAGCTTTTTCAGCACTGAAATAGAGTTATAAATATGTCTGAGTTTTATATGTATATAGGTATTACAAAAATAATAATTCTGATGATAGCTTCGAATGGAAAGAAAATCAACTTTGATTACTTGCCAAATGGTACTGAGTATTAGAAGCCATGGAAGTTATTTCTTCATGGCAAATTTCCTTGTTTTATTGGCTCTCAGGAAAGAAATTCATATTTTTAGGCACTCTCCTTTTCCTGCTTCTTTCTTTTCTGTCTCCTCTTTATCTCTGTCACTAAAACATTCTCTTTTCAGAGCCATTATTTTATTAATGCAGGATTATGCATTTGCGACACTACTTTCCTCAGCTTCTGTCTGAATACCCTTATTCATGTCCCTTACTCACATTTTGAAATTATAATATAGTAATGAAATGGAAAGGTTCTTGTATTTTTCCCCCTTCAAGAAATAAAATAAATAAATAAATAGGTCAGACAACACCGTATGCAGGTGTTCCTGTACGAAACAATTGATGTTAGGATATAAAAGGAAATGGAATGAGATGAGTTCTACTGAATCCCTTAGGGAAATCATTCAATATGCACTCTTATCAAAGTCTAATAATGGCTCGGCTGCCGCTTGTTTGCTTTGATGAAGCTGATAATAGCAGAAATCTACATTTATTTGCATTTTTTCTGCTAGAATTTACAGAGGCATCTCCAAATCTGATTTTAAAGCATTAATCTAACATATGTAGATTTTCAAGTCACAATATATGTAAAAAGAAATCAGACACAAACTCATGAGACAAAGTTTTCATTTGGGCTGTGTTTGACCACTATGACCACTAGCGTATACTGTTTTTGAGAGGCACTGAGCATGAGTATTGCCTCCCTTTTAAAACTATCTGTTCAGAAATATTTAATGCACCAAGGATTTCGCTGTTTACACTGGCATATGATGAAAGGGAAAAGGTGTCTGGTCTTGAAGCCGTTCACGCTGGAATGCAGTCCCTTTGCAGTCCCTTTTCGTACCTTGTAGCTACAAGCAGTTATTGTCAGAACTGGAGGTTCAGTGCGATGTACAGACCATTCCTTGGGTTTTCCCTTTAGTGTACATCCAATTTCTATGAGCCTTTCTACTCTAGAAATTGGTGGTTCACTCACAAGCTTGTGAGTGAAGATTCTCCTTAATCTCTCTGCCAAGATCAATTTGGGACAAGTAAAGTTTCAGAGATCAGGAACTTAGCAAGAGACTGATGTAATTTCATAGAAAGTCCATGTTGAGTTCTGCAGCAGAACATTTTGCAGTACACCATGTCGCTTATTTTATCATTGGTGTGTCCATCTCCTTCCCCATGCTGTCATCTCTCCTCTCTGGCAAGTGTCCTTCAACTGACTGATTGGCAGAATTCCTCTTCCTCCATCAAATCAATAATTGCTTAAACATACCTTACATCCAGTATTCATAAGATACACGTAGGGGCAAAGAATGAAGCTACAGAAGGTAATGATTTCGCAGCTTTATTGAGACAAGATGAAGATAAAATAAAGTGGTACAGAGACCTGGAAGTTAGCTAGGAATCTATTGTAGCTTCTTTTTCTGGGATAAAGGCTGAGCTGGTTATTCTGTGCAGAGATCCTTCTTTATTTATTATAGCTAATCTCTAAACCTCAGAATCCAGGTACAGTCCCCAAAACTTAGGTTTGCAAAAGCTTGGTGCAAGAGGGAGAAGACAATGTTAGACATGAATTCTGGTTCATAATCATTAGTCACATCAACTAATAAGTGATGTGACTGCTACCAAAATCTGAAGGAACCTGAAGCAAACATTTATCTCCTGTTTCTTTTCTCTCTCTCTCTCTCTTTTTTTTTTTTTTTTTTTTCTACTTTGCATATTCTTATTGAAAAATACGGCTTTCTGAAGACTAAGGAAAGCAGATTTCATTGTTGCCACAGATGCAACAAAAATTATGGAAATTTTCTCTTTTGGATAACACCTGTTCTTGACAGAATGACATTTGGTTAGGATACTTCTGATCAGACATTAAGAAGGCCTCAAAGATAGAGTCTAAAAGATAACAAGTCTTACCTCTCTCAAGTTGGCACAGTCACAGTGTTCTTACCAAGAATTAATATACTTTTTTTGATCATCTGCAACACCAGCTCTTTCTTCCAATACTTTCTTTTATTTGATTTAAATCTTTGCTAATCATGTAGTTACCATCCACAGTCAGCCAACAGGTTTTCATGCTAACACAACATGCTTACTTCCATCTTCCTGGTGAGGACACTGTGTTGACTCAGTTCTCTTCCTCTCAAGAGCCCCAGAAATACTTAGTGGCTTCCAAAAACTTCCCCAATCAATACCCCCTAAGGTCCTTGAAGTGCTATAATCTGAATCAAAGTCTGTGAAGCAAAACTGAAAATGAGCTTAGCGGGGTTTAGCTGCAGCCTGTTATCTGTCACAGGAGGGTTTGTTTTTTTCTGCATTTTTGTTGCTGTTGTTGTTGTTGCTCTTTGCTTGTTTTTTTTTTTTTTTTTTTTTTTTTTTTACTAACTTTCAGTTCTCAAAAGTCAGCTCCTGCTTCTGAATCAACAAGCTGTGGCCATGTACCTTGTAGTCTCTAGTTAAACCTTGAGCTGATTAATCAAGTTGTTCTGATTTCTTCACTTCTCTCAGAAACAAAAGATGAATCCAGGCTGAAACTCATTTTATTTGTTTAACTTGGTTATTCTCCTTTGTTGCAATTTGTAATGATTGTTGGTACACAGACATAATTGTTGGTAGAGTGACACAGCTTTCCGAAGCAAAGGCAAATTTTGTGTAATATTTTCTGTTGTTCAAGGAATGCTTCATTCATTTTGAGTTCTGATCAAGGAGTTTCCCTGTAGCATTATACTATTTGCATCTAAATCGCTAGGCACAGCTAGCAAAATCAATTAGCAATTAGTAAAGGCAAAAATGTTTCCAATCAGAAAAAACACTCTGCTAGTACCCATTTCCATTAACATAAGTACAGCTTGAGAATATATTCACAATGGAATCTTTTTTTTTTTTTTTTTTTTTTTGTATATATATATGAATAGTTAAGAGAGGAGCGCTTTGGACTCAACTATTCAAGCTCGATGTTATTCTTAGGTGATATAAACTGTATTTATATTTTGACACTGCTTTAAGCCTTGTGAAATACATTTTGTGTGTTGCTGAATTGTAGCTGGAGCACACAAACTACAGGGAGATTCAGCTATGTCAGATGTAATGTTCACTTTTATTTCCTGCAAAGATGTAAATCATTTTGCACCATTGTATGGGAGACAGTAGCATTCTGTGTTTCCTCTCTGGTGCATATTGTTTTCCATAAGATGAACTATGTAGTCTGTACATGTAAATGTTCACAGATGGAAGGAAAGCTAGGGTGTGATGCTCTTTGCCTTATGTTGGAGCACTACAGATAACCAGAGCAGAAGACCAGGAGATCCTCATGCTCCTTACTGTGAAACATGGCTTCTTTGGCTTAAATAGGGAAGAAGTCATGGGAGTACATCTGGCTCTCAACAGATAAGTTTCCATCTTCTCTGAGAGAGAGATACGAATAACTTAGTCAATATTTCCTTTTGTTGAAAAACTGCAATATAGTGAAAACCAAATTTTTCAAAGTGAAGGGTCATTTGACACCAGTCTTTGATGGGAGGTTAAGAAGTCACAACTTTTTATTTTTACATTTCAGAAAGGAGAATATCTATGGATTCTCCTGTCCAAATCTATTTTGTCTTTGCTAGTTAATTGTATTTTTTTTAAGTAAAAAGTGGAAAACCTAATCTAAGACTCTGAAATAATTACAACACAACTTTTTATTAAGATGAAAAAACTTTTTAATATAGATTTATTGGAAATAAAAATGAAAATGGAGATGCTACTTTTATGGTCCAGTTCAGGATCAGGAAGGGATATAGTCATGGTCATAAGCAAAAGGTGAATAGCCATCTGGCTCAAGTGCATTAGGGGTTAGAAAGCCTTTTCTGTCTTCTACTCTTCTCGTTCAGAATAAAGTTGAACATTATGAAGAAAGAATCTCGCAAAATTATTGCTTAGTACAGGCTGTAACTAAACCTGAAACTTAACCATCTTTTTTTGTTGTTGTTGTTGTTATTTGTTTTTTTTTTTTTTTTAACTTGAACAGTTTCCAAAGGAAGACAATTTCTGGGAACTTTCTTTTTTGAATCAGGTTTCAAAGATAGAAACAAACATAGGCAAATTCATCAAGAGCAACAAGAAGGAATGTTTATAACAAGTGATACTACTGCAGTCAGTAAGACTTAAATAAAGATAAATGAAGATGTTGCTATTTCAGTACTCAAGCCTACCAATCTCATTCTCCCATCAATAGTTTTAATAGAAAAAAAAATCATATTTAGATTTGTGTGTGTGTTTTTTATGTATGTGTGGTGTCTGTGTTTTGTACTTCTGTAAGTGCCACTGGAAATACCTAATTCATGCGCTGTCTGAAACCTACTGTAACAAATTTAAGTGTACTGAAACAAATGTTATGACTGAGATATAAATTCTAGCTGACGTGTTTTAGTAATAGAAGCACAGAACAAGGAGGGTGTTGCCAGCTGCAAACCCAGCTTCTAATAAAAACTTTAGTGGCTGAATATATTCATGTTTAAAAGGTAGAGATTTAGCAGCAACCAGAATTAGCCATGTGGAACTCATCTTTAGGTTCAGTCTAGGTGAAATACTAAGAAAGACACACACTGAATCTAGTTTTAATGATGCAGGGCAGCAGGAGCTGAGGAGCTACCTAAGGTTTTACTCCAAGCAAATTTCAGGGAATTCAAATGGCTCTTACCATCTGCTCCTCTTCCAGTTGCCCTCCCAGCTGCCCCATCTCCTTTTTACCCTTTCTTCTCCACCCTTTCTCATGCAGATGTTTAACGAAATCCTTAATAAGGATTTATGAACACTCAGAATCTTAGAGGTGTTATTGCCAACTTAACAAAACCGTTATTTTGCACCATCACCCAATGCCGACAACGCTCCGGTGTAGAAAGCCTGGTGAGATGGCAGTGGAAGAAGCCACAGCAAGCGAATAGGCTATGACTTTTATTAAGGTCCCTTTTTCACAGCCTATAAGGATGTGATAATAACTAAAAATAATAGTACATTTTAGACTGGACTCATCCTAACTACTATGTTATGGATTACAAAAACTGAGCTGAGGATTCCTGTTCTCACCTCAGACACTTAAAACCATCTGTTTCTCCCTAAAATCAGCCTGTAGCAAAAGGACTGCTGGGAAGCTTACTTTTCTTGCTTACCTGAGTACTGAGGCACCAAATATTAACCTCAAGTTAAGAATTTGCATCTGAAGACCCAAGTTGCCTTTAATGACAACAAACTGGAAACATATGTAAATGGAGTAGGGTGGACCATGAAGGACTTTCCAGTGACAGGGCAATGCACAGCCCGGTGCCTAGTGTGAAAGAGGAGACAGGCACTGGTCAGCCAACTGTTTGGGCTCATTGTCTGTATCTCCCATTTTGGGGCCCAGTCCTGTAGCAGTACACTCACTTGGGAGGCTCTCATTTCTTATGGGTGTTTGATAGCTGCTCCTTGGCTGCAGTGAATAATGAAACAGGGGATTGTAGGCATATACAGGGAAATGTTTACATTGGTTTCTACACATTATGGGTGAGTTTCATTTCACTTAGCTAAAACTTAGATGTTTAGGCTGCACTGTTATATGTGGCAAAAGGCAGCCATCTCCAGAGGACCATTTCTGCCATTTGTTTTATGTATGTGTCATAGGGTGGAATCAATCTCTCACTGGTAGTGCCAGTCACTCTACTGACTAGTATGATGGCAAATACAAGACTTTCTTAAGCTAGATGTCTTTCAGTCAGATGATTCCAACTGTTATTTTTCTAAATTTCCCAAGAAAGTGTGTAGAGTAGTTTCACATATCTATCATCTCCCACTACATTTATGTATAATGGCTGTCCTGCATTTTCAAGATAATTCATTCCTTATTTCCCAAGAATGGCAAAAGGTCCCTTTAAGGTGGTAAATATATATATATATTTATTTATTTAATTATTTATTTATTAAAGTATGTGGATTGGCTCAGTGGGAAATAGAAGCATATTTCATACATTTCTTTTAGTGCTTTCAAGCTCTCTGTAGGATTTTCTGTTCATACTTTCTTTGGTGAAGGCTTAGAAATCTATTTAGCCACTGTCAGATACAATGGACTAAAAAAGATACATTCTCGTGGTAATGATGAATTCCCCTGTATAATCAACCATCTTCCTTTGTTTACTGAGAGGAATGGACTGTTGACTGAAAAAGCACATTGTAATTTTTTTGTAGTTACTACTTTGATTTGTGTTGATTTCTCTTCTATAAGCCTGACATATATATCATGTATGAGTACACATAACTCAACTGCCTTTGTCTGAGTTGGAAACAAATGTTTGATTGTTGCTCCAACAGTTAGTGGGACAGATACTCAAGTGGCATAAATCAGTTGCTTCATAGCCTGCAATATATATATACACATATATAGTTATATATATATATATATATATATATATATAGTTCTAGTATATGGAATTAAAATAAATAAACTTATGCATCCTGGACCTTGATCCTCCCCACCATTCCCATCGCCCCCTCCTTCACCCCAAGAAAAGCAATACAATTCAACACCTGCAGAGTTACTCTTCTGAACACCTGTTTACAGGGACATTTTCTACAGCAGCTACTAACATGTTCCAACTGAATCACTGGCTGGAGCAGATAAGATATATTGAATTTTTAATTGTGTTTCATCATGAATACAGCTGTTTTGCATCAGTCGCTATAAAGCCCCATTTAACTATCCTCTGCTGGTTTCCGGACAAGAGGAACCTCAAATTCAATTAGAAGTGTGAGACACAGCCAAGAACTTGATAATGAACAGAAATTCTGATGGGGAACTAAAACCAAGGGGAAAAAAAAAAAAAAAAGATTAACAGAAAGAGATAAGATTGCTTTTTAAATAGAGGTAGTAAATGCATTTTAGCTTTTGGTTCTGAGAGATACAAAGGTAAATGCCATCTTTGCATACAATTACCAAGTTACTCTGCATGATGGCAAAGGAATTGCAGCCATCTTGAGGCATTTTTCTTCAAACTCCTGCTACTTCATGAAATGAAATATGAGTATCTTTGGTGAACTTATAAAATAATAGGGATCTGATATCATCAGATACAGTGGCTTTGTGATCATTTCTTTCAAGACTGCTTCTGACATGCTACAGAAATGTGTATAGAGAAGACTTTAGCTGTTTGGCAATTGTTCAATTTACACAGAGGCTGGCAGAACAGAAGTTGAAGAGCTAATGAAAAAAAAATACATATTGTCAAAACTTGAAAATTAAGGTGCAGAACTGGCTTTTCCAGTAAAAATAAACTTTATGAATAAATAAAAAAATCATTAACAAAAAAAAAAAAAAAGGAGAAAAAAGATTTCTGACAAGCGTTATAAAGTTAAATGCGTTAAAAAGCTTTAAATGTGTTAAAAGCATTAAAAAGTTAAACTAATAGAAATAGTTTTCAAAATAATTTTGCCACACACACTGGTGTACCTGAACCATCTAGTTCGAGAGTTGATGGACACCAAGTCACAATACTACCACACCAGCAGGCACTATAAAAACTCTTTGGGGTCTCTTCTGTGCAGTCAGAAAGCCTGTCCGCCCTGCATCTGGTGTTTTCATGGATACTGGTACCTTGGTAGCCTGATTACAATTAATTTAGGTATGTTAAGGTCTAAACTGCTGTAAAATCAAGGCTTTCACACTAGGCACAGTCTTCAACTTCCCTAAAATAAAAGCTCCGTCTTTCCTGAAAATTAGCTTTGTGACATCCAAATAAATCCAGGGGAGCATGTAGAATCTAGTCATCCCCCCTTTGAAAAATGCTTCATGCCATTGATGAAATTAGCAGTGCTATCCCTGCTGCTGGAGGCAAGAAAACAAAAAGAAAAGATTGCCTGTGATTCAATATGTGGTCTCTAAATAAACAGTAACACCATTGGCATTAGGGAACCCATCTGTTTATCCATTTCTTTTTCACTAGAAAATATATGATATGTGATTGTAACAGATGTTTCATGTCTACAAATAATGATATGCTATGTTATTAAGCCAAGAGGGTCATTAAACTGAGTTGTATGCAGTTTTTCAGTCTATAACTGCAGAATCATCAACATATAACCCAAGGATTACAAAAACCCCTCCCTTTCCTCCCCTGACTCTATGTGTAACTTACACAACCAACACTCAGAAAATATCATGAACATCTCCTTTAAAGTTTAGTTATCTGGAAGTGCTTGTAGGCAACTGTACCATTGTCTTTCTTTTTTTTTTTTTTTTGCTAGAAGCACTTCTTGTGTTTAGCTGCAACTTGAACTAGTCAAATGCTAGTTTCCCGACTTGATAAGAATGTGAATTCTCTATTATTTTAGGTAATAATATTTGATTGCCACTCTGTGGCATTTGAAAAATAAAGAGAAGCCTCCATTTGAGTGAGGTAGTGAGGTGTCTTTTCTTTTTTTTTTTTTAAATAAGTTCTATTTTCATTTTCTCTTTATCATTAACTGGCACCTCAGGGCAAAGGGCCTTTCATGTATATTTTTCTTCATTGCACAGTTATTCACACCATATTCTTTCATACTGGAAGTAGATACAAACCCACTGTGATAACAGATTTACACAAATACAAGTGGTTTTGGCTGCCTTTGAATTGAAAGATGCCTATTTTCCATTTCTAAATATCATGTAAGAAGCCAGATATCTTGCTTTGCCTCTGAAGATTGACAGACAGAGTAATATAAGCCCCAGAGTGAAGCAGTTCTTACCGAAGGATAATATTTCTTTATTGAAAATTTTAACCAAAGAAAGCAAGAAAGGCTTGAGAATTTCAGTGATCCATTTGAAGTGTTTAATTAAAATGTATCTCCTTATTTAGTGGGATCCTTGGGATTCCTACCCATAAATTTTCACTGTAGATTTTCATAAATATAACACCACTATGCACAGAGGTCTTGGAAAGTCTAAGGAGAATGAAAAAGTAATATCTAAAAACACTATATTCAGTCTAAGCAAATGGTATTAAATTCATATGAAGAGCATGAATGCTCTGTGAGCTGAAGATGAGTTCCAGTTAAATTTGTGAATAAAACATCAACTTGTATATATATTAGTATGTCTGTGTAAATGTAGGTATTGGACGAAGCAGTGTGGCTGAAGAAGACAAAGAAATAATTTTCCTTTTGTGCTGAGCTACTCAAAACTGTTCCTTCCAAATGTGAATCCCCCACTGGAAAAACAACTGTGTTCTTGTATCTTGTGAGGATGTCAGGTTGTACAGACTTTCATGGGGATGGACAGCAGTATAGAAATGCCTAATCATTTTAGCCCTGAATATGAGTCACACCTGGAACATAAGTCTGGTTTTTTTTTGGCAGGAAACAACAAATATAAAAACTGTGCCTCTCTGGAGAAAATGATATCATAAAATTATGCATCCATATTTCAAATGTATAGTCACAACAACAGCTGTACAATCAGCTGCAAGACTTTTATACACATTTCTGGTTAATTTAAAAGTCATGTAATTCCTAACAGTGTTTTCTTCACTAATCTAAGAGCTCAAAATGTTAATAATACTACTGAGATAAAGGATGGGAAGCAAGAACAGTCCAGGGAGACGAAGTTCGAGAAAGATCCTAGAAAAAGTTGTTAAAAGTCAGTTATTTTTCTACTTATTTAACATGGGTAAAGGTCAGCCCTGACCTTGTCAAGTGGGCTTCTTAGGCTAAGAGGAGGTTAGGAGGTTAGCAGTTTCTGTAGCCAAAAGAGTGATACAGCAAATATTGCATCTGCCTCTTGTTATTTCACTACTACTACTACTACAAAATAAATAAATAAATAAATAAATAAATAAATAAATAAATAAATAGAAATTGTTCCAGCCACAGCTTCATGCAGCTTTCAGCACAGATTTAATTATGCATACACCATACAGAAGCAGATTGACAATTTTCCCATTTTTTCCCCTTCTGAAGCTATAGCTGTCCATTTATTATTCTGATTATATTCATCTTGGTTGCAAAACACTCATTTGATAATTCATAAACACTTCTCTGAAAACTCTGCAAGGTTTTGTTCAAGAAAGAAAGTCTATGTAATGTGTACTATGTACTTCCAGATCATTTGGGATATAATTGTGAATACTGTTTTTCTTTTTCCTCTGTAAATCTGAAATACATCCCAAAACTTAACTATTTCTAATACAAAAATGTGACCTTTTCTATTCTGTCAGGGTTGCCCAGTTTATATCTCTTTGCTTAAGTGGACTTACAGTGATTCTGCTGAGCAAGACTCAGAAAATAGGTGTTTTATGCAAGGTAAGAATCCTGCCTTCAGTGATTCAGATACTCCTAATGCAACCACTTTTGGTTGTTCACTTGTTAAGTGCAACTTCTGTGCTATAGATATGGAATTGAAGGATCATATTCAGCTTTGATGTCAGTAGCGTCCAGGTACGTTGAGGCAGAACTTTACCACACACTTGAATATCAAGTAATTGAATTCAAATTTGTCTCCAGCCAATAGTGATTCAAAATAAAAATATTTAAAAAGTACATATTTACTTTCTACTCAACAGAGCATCAGAGCATTCAGTCTTGTACTTAAGTACTTCCCTGACTCAGAGTGCATACAACGTGATTCTTCTTCAAGACTTTATAGTGTACAAAATAAGTTTCTGTCTTCTAGCCAGCAACCGCCTGGGTCACAGTGCTAGCCTCTCCCATGGCAGTACATCTTTTCACATTTAATTATTTTCCAAATATCACATCATTCACACTAGGTGGCATTCTGTTTCAGTAGAATGACTAGAGCAAACAAGGATCAGTTCTAATAGATCGTGTTTGCTCTACATCCTTCAGAAGAGAGGTAAAGACAGACCACTGAAATTGTGGAGAAAGCACTACTCGTGGCTATATTGTGTTATTCTGCCGTGGTTAATACCAAGCTGTTAAAAAGGGTTTTGAACTAGCAGCTCTCTAGGTTGGTTGTCAAAAAGTCCAGTATTCTGGAGTGGAACTAATATATCAGAAAAAAAATAAAAAATAAAATAAAATAAAATAAAATAAAATAAAATAAAATAAAATAAAATAAAATAAAATAAAATAAAATAAAATAAAATAAAATAAAATAAAATAAAATAAAATAAAATAAAATAAAATAAAATAAAATAAAATAAAATAAAATAAAGTTTTTGAGATGGCAAGATCAGGGAAAGCTCCAAAATCACCACCTAGTATACATGTATTATCTTTTGATCACATTTTTGCCATAATGGGCTTCCAGCAAATGAGTTATAGTCATGGATAGAGATCATGTAAGTATTGCTATTGTTTCACTGCAAAACGTTTTTGAATAATTATTTCAGTTTCCCCATCTTTATACCTGTTATGCACAGAAGTAAATTTCTCTTTAACAGGCTTATTTCTGGATGACTCATTTTTACTATCTTTAGAGAAGTTTCTACCATCTCTTTTGATTTTTCCTCCTGCTTGTAGCAGGTCTCTTTGGAGGGCATTCATTCCTTTTATAAACATAACACTCAATGTGTATTATTTCTTCATCATGATGCTCAATTTCTCTATATTCATATGTGCTGTAGTCATGCAGTTACTCCCCCTGAAAACAAAACAAAACAAAACAAAACAAAAAGTAAAACAAACAGCAATCATGTCCACTGCCTAATCAATATACAACGTTGGAGCTCTACCAGAAACACTTTACCTACCAATACCAGGTCATTCTGGACTACTACAATGGGAGCTTGTGTCTTTCTCACCATCATTAAAAAGGAAGAATATTGACATAGCTGACCACAAAAGCATGGCTGAGACATTGCCTATGTACATTCAAAAACATATAAGTTCAATGTTACATGGACTAAGTGTTCAAAAGATTTCTACATGGAGGATAAATTGTTATAGAAAAGTTTCTCGTAGCCTTGGAGACTTGGGCAGCATGTCAGCAGTAAGCCCTTAATTTCAAAGATTCAGCTTCATCATTACCTGATCTCAGTATGAGAACAGTCAAATCTATTTTACAGAGAATTTTCTCGAGCTCTAGAGTCAAGGCAGATGCATTTTTCAAGAATTCCATCTAGCAAATATTCCCATGTTGAAAACCACTTGGTGTTGCTATAGCTGACCAGATTGGAGACATTTCTATTTGTCTGCCCTTTATAAAGATGCTTGGTTGCCTCATGAAAAACTTTGATTCAAAGGGCATTTAGATACAAAAACATGAGCAATATTTCTCCTATGCCTCTTAGAAGAACAGAACTAAGATGTTTCCATTTTCTTTACAGTTGTCATGTTGTGAGTTGCTTTGAGTGAGCTTTTTCCTTTTTTTTTTTTAATTGTTGTTTCGCTTTTGAAGTTGCTGTCTGTCTAAGCAGAGATTGTATTTAAGATCAATAGTGTTGGGCTAAATGGGCCACTCTGCTTTGATATTGAAGCTAATCGGCTCTTGTTTGGCTTTTGAAACCTTTCAGGAATTGTCTCCACAACATTATAATGACAGACTCCTTAATGGAAACTCCTAATCTATTTGAAAGTGGATTTTCCAGGCTTTGTGTGACTAACTGGAAAGTTTGTTTCTACATTACAACAAACTTAGCTACTGTCTATTCTTTTTCTGTATATTCTGGCTGCAGAAAACATGCCTGAATCTTTTATTGTCTTCTAATAATCCCATATGTGTCAGAAATGCATCTTTCCATTTTTCTTCTCAGCAGGAAAAAACAACAACAACAACAAAAAATGTATTTTGAAGGACTTATGTATGCAAATAAATTTTATATTTACTAATTATTCAAAAGTTTTGATTCATGGGAACAGTGTCATTTATTACTATCAGGACAGATATTCTACTTAGAGTCTATCTTGGTATCTCCAAACATCCTCTTATCATAGAATCATAGAGTCATAAAATGGTTTGCATTGGAAGGGACCTTAGGGATAATCTAGCTCCCCCCAGCCCTGCCATGGACAGGGACAGATTCCAGAATCCCTGTTCTTCACACAAGTTAACCTCTAAGGCTAAAATGGTTATTAACATTGTGGTTCCCACTATAACATTGAATTTCAGGGCTGAGTAGCAGATTAGCTAGGAAAAATAAACACTCTTCTTGCAACTAAAACAAAATGCTCACTTGGACTTCAAATATGTAAGCATGAGACATAAAAACTGCTCTATTTGTCAGGAAAACTGACAAATAAAAAATAAATAAAAAAAAAAAATGCTCACTTGGACTTCAAATATGTAAGCATGAGACATAAAAACTGCTCAATTTGTCAGGAAATTGATAATGTAGATATCAGGATTTCAGTTTCCAGACATCTATAAACATGGTAAATTCACCACAACAAAGGTGCCCAGGTGATGTGCCTCCCTTGTTATTCCAAGATATGTCATTTACTGCTCAGATGCTGTAGCTCCCCAAGTATTGCCACATCCCTAGAAACAAGCCTGTCTGTCCTCTGAGCCAGAGTGCAGAAAGCTATAACACTGCATACACTGCAGTTTTTAAACAGAAATGTGGTTATATCCCAGAACACTTCACACTGGGCACCTTTCTTCTCTTCTTGTTGAAACTGTCAGTCAGACTTGTCTAGTATCATGCTGAGAGTCTACAGCAGAGCAAGGCACAGACCCCAACAGACCTAACACGTCCTCCTCCATGTTTAACATGTTTCATATCTGTCCAACCAGGCTCCTCTTGAGGACTTCAGACTGTCCTGGTGTATTCACAACAGTGACTGCTCTGCCATTCTTTCACTTCCTTTCCATACACAGAAGCTGTAGGATTTCTCAGGGTCCTCATCAAAATGCTTGCAATTATTACAAACATTCTCTGGGTTATCAGGGTAGATCCCTTCATTTTTCAGTGCTCCTTAAAGCTTTCCTCTTGGAGGTGTCTGGAATTGCAAGTCAGAAGAAGCAGCATATGGAGGAGATGTTCACTGTTCCACGCACAAATCAGGAAGAAACTTGGGATCAGTTTTCAGGTGGTGGAGATGTACCAAATCTGATTATAACTCCAAAACATTGATTTTTGGTAGAAAGAGGAAACAAGAGTGAGCTGATTTTGTTAAGAGACAACAGCACAGTGATAACATGGCTCTTCAGAGACTGTGGAGGTTGCTTCTTTAGCAGCTTTTTACTTTCGATCTCCTTTCTCTATCCTGGCAAAAGTTTTACCTTTTGCCAGCTAAGGCAACAAACAGAAAGATTGTTGAAGAGAAATGGATTCTGCAGGCAAGAGTTAACTTATGGCGCCTGGGATTTATTCAACCATCAAGGTCATCTGTTCCTTAGAATCCCACATCCCAATTCAGAGAGGAAATCGCTCAGCTGATGAAAGGTCAGACCTTTGCCTTCCACATCCACTTTTGAAGAGAAAAGTCCTACTTTTTGTAGTTGAGAGCTCAGTGTGGTGTTTTATTAGAAACCCCTAAAATGTCAACCTGTCTCATTGTGACTACCAGCTTCTCTCTTTTAGCTCAAAAATAACTGAGTCTCCTTGTAACTGATGTAAGGTTTGACCTTGAGATGTTCAAGGCTGAAGGACTGAAACACTGTGACACTGCTTGATCTAAAGGTGTCGAAGCTTCACTTGACTCCAGATCTTATGGAGGCACGGAGTTTCCTAGAATATGCAAAGACTTCTCAAAGACAATATCACTACTTATTTGATTATGTTGTGATTTAACCTGGCATACAGCTAAATTCCACACAGCCATTCACTCCTTCCCCCTCCCTACCCCCAGTGTGATGGAGGAGAGAATCAGGAAAAAAGAAAAGAAAAGAAGACAAAGAAAAAAAGGATAAAAACTCATGGGTTGAGATAAAGGCAGTTTACTAAGTAAAATGTGTGCACAAGCAAAGCAAAACAGATAATTCATTCAATTTATTCACTATTTCCCATTGGAAGACAAGTGCTCAGCCATTTCGAGGAAACCAGGGCTCATCACATGCAACAGTTTCTTAAGACAAACGCCATCACTCCCCTCCCTCCTTCTTTACCCTCAGTTTATATTGCTGAGCATGATGCCATGTAGTATTGGACATCCCTTTGGCCAGTCTGGGACAGCTGTCCTGGTTGTGTCTTCTTCTACCTCCTGGTGCACCCCCCGCTCCCTCGCTGGCAGGGCAGCAGAAGAAGTAGAAAAGTCCTTGTCTCTGTGTAAGCACTGCTCTGCATCAACTAAAACATCATTGTATTATCACCGCTATTTTCATGAAAAATCTAAAGCACGTCATCATATGAACCACTGTGAAGAAATTTAACTTTATCCCAGACAAACCATGACAGTTTATCAAGTTGGCATACAGCCACAAACAGATTTGATTGTATGTGTATATGTGTATTGTATTGTAAATGTGTATATATATGTATGCATAATTATCTTTATGAGACATTTACTACATTTACAACAGAAATGTTTATCTCTTTAATGATGCAGTCATACATCCTGAAATTGTTTCATACCAGAAGTCAGCTTCTTATCCAACAGAAAAAGAAAAGAGATAACTTTGCATCCAGTTATCTCATGGTGTTTGGCCAGGGCACTATAAAATTCAAAAATGAGATTTTCTGGAGGAACACAAAAGAAGAAATAAAATTGTAACCATTTCTAATTTGTCACAGTTTTTCTGGCACACCATATAAACCAGCTTCATGGTAACAAATCCCTGAGAAAATCTGAGCTATCTTTAACAAATTTTACCATTTACTTTTTTCTAGGGTCATTCCTGTGTCTGTCTATTGTGAGATTTGTCTTTGCTTCTGAACTGTGGATGCCAGAATTCTTCTCCAGATGAGCTGTCATTCCAAAACAGTGCTGTGCTACTGATCTGGCACCAGAAATCCACCAACAATAGTAATCATCCATGTGTTGGGTAAGAAGCAGTTGTTAAATCCAGAGTGAGGTACAGATAAACTACTACAAGCTCCTTTGGTTGGAGGGATTAGTAGATGCTACTTTTCTGTGACTTAGGTGCCAAGAATAGCAGAAGATTGAAGAGACTGGGTTTCTCTTTGGCCTTTGATCACTGAATTATACTGAAAAAATCACTAGATCTCCCTTATGCAGCAGGTTTGCAATGTTAAATTTCATGGGAAATTTGTCTCTGTGCAATCACACACTATTTGGCCTGAAGGACACTGAAAATATTGTCAAGTTACCCTGATTGACAGGAAAGATCACTGTCCCTAAAACTGATACACTACTTCACACTCCTTTCTTCATTTGAGGATGTCAGGGCTGGCTCTTAACTACAGGTGGGATTCCACTTCACTGGAAATTCAGAGATCATTTTAATTTCTTAGGTTTTCAAGTAGTTGAACTCTTCATTCTTGAAGGTCAGTATTGAAGAAAGAAGCCACTTCAGCAAGTCATTCTGTCATTTGAGGAAGGCCATTTTAATGCCGGGTTTTATTTTACTTACAGTTTCTGATGAATACTGCATTCCTCCTTGAAATAGCTATGCTCCTTGCCCCAGAAATTCATTTGAGAAGGTTTTTGTTTGTTTGTTTGTTTGTTTTTGTTTTGTTTTTTAATCTACCAGTCACTCTCCAGTACTTACAAATGGCTACTCGGTGTTTTTTTTTCAGTGTGCATTGTTATTGGTTTTGTTTGTTTTCTTTTCTTTTTTTTTTTTTTTTTCTTTTTTTTTTAATTTTCTTTTACTTATTTATTTAGTTTTCCTGAGAGCCTTTTTAGGAATCAAAGTTCCTTAATATTTTCACAAACATATATTCCCTATTTTCCTATTTTCCATGATATTTCCTGTTATTTTTTCCTGGTTGGTCAGTTTTGTTTTTTGTTTGTTTGTTTGTTTGTTTGTTGTTTTGTTTTGTTTTGTTTCTTCCATAGTAACAAGGGATTAGCTCAAGATAATTTAATTTCTACTGTTTTGTGGTGATTCTTGAGAACAGATGCAGGCCAAGTTTGACAATTGCAAAAATTGATGAGAGGCAAAAAGCTGCAATACAAGTTAATAATGTCTTAGCAAACTAGATAAATCTCTTCATTTCAGAGCTGCATTTAGACCTGTTGCTCTGCATTTCACATGAATCATAAAATCACTAATGAAAAGGATACTAATAGGCACAGGCAGTTCTTTGCAGGATGGCAGAGTAACCTGAACAGCAAATGGAATGATTTTGGTTAGCGTTGCTGAGGATTAGCCTAACCAACATCAGCAAGGACTATTAATATTGAAACCATGACATTTACAGATACTTTCAATCAAAGCTTCTGGGAAAGGTGTTTATTGCATTTAAAAGGACTTTGCTTAACCTTTATGTGGGTGATGATTTCTTAAGCCAGAGGCTAATGGACATCTGAAGCCTGAAAGGGCCATTAGATTATTTCGTATAACTCCCTGCTGGCTAGGCAGACTTTCTACCTGTGCTTTTTTGCTAAAGGCTTAAGACCAATGCCATATTTCAGGGCACACTACATGCTGGAATAGGGTGCTACGACCCTGATACCCTGTATTGTCAGCCAACATATCCTAACATTCAGAAATTTCCCCAAACTCACTGTCTGCATAGCCAGGGTTTGCAATGTTGCACTTATCCTGCAATCAGAGTCATTTTGCTCACTGAAGTATCAGGAATATAAAATATCACTGAATAGAAATTCATACCCCTCTTTACTGCACTCTCAGCCAGTATCTTCAATGTGTAAAATGTTTCACAAAAATACAAAGATATTAGGTGATATAATGTCTACATTCCAATTAATAACAATGCTTTCTCTCTTTGCTAGCTGACTGTCTAATAAATTGATTTCACTGCTTTCAAAACTTTAAACAAACTTGGACAATCTGTCAAGGAGATGTATGAGCCATTAAGATACACAATTACATTACTTCAAGCCATAATTAAAAAGTCGGGTCCCAGCTTCAGTCTTCAGCCATTGATTTCTAAGGAAAGAAAGTTTCAGTGGTGATGTAAACCCCAATGAATCACCAGATTTGAAACAGAAAAGAAAATTTAGCTCCTCCCCACAAATTTCATATAGTAGAGCTTTACTGGGAAGAAGGGAGGGGGAAGGGAGGAGAAGACTAAATGACTGTAAATTTGGATTGCATTTTTATAACCATTTAGGATTGAAGTCAAGTATAATTTGACATTTTATTGATGCTTCCAGTATTTAAAGCTGACAAGTACTACATTAAATTTTACCATTTATATCTGATATGACAATAAAAAGCCTTTTGCACTTTGCTTAGGAACTGTTGCAATAAAATGTAAGTAGAAATGCCATGCAAGAAATGATCTGTCTACTTCTGTCCACTAATCCTTCCAAGCTTCCCAACGATTTTTCTTCTTTTTCTGAACAGCCTTTGAGCTACTTTATTTTTCTAATTTCTTGTCCATGCTAAGACTTGTATTTTAAAAAAACAATGATGAAGCCAGATGATCCTTTTCACTTGCTTTGTTCTTCTTTTCAGTAGCTGTTTTATATTTCCTGATGAAATTGAAATGGCAAGGTTTCTTCTCTACTTCAAATGTTTTGTGATTATTCCTTGAGATAACTGCAATAGTGTCACCATCACCCTTGTTTGAGTACTGGTTGTATCTTTCCATCTTTGTCACACATTGAGTCTCCTAAACCAGAGGAGCAAGAGAGGAGTATGGCAATGTGCTTGCTGTCATTTTTATTGTTCATCAGTGACATCTGTTTTGTTTTATTTTTCGAAAGAATTTCTCTGCTGCTCTTTATTAAAGAGAAACTAAATTTCCAATAGCTAAAATAACTTTGTCAGAAAAGAACTAAAAGATCTTTGTTAACAGAACAGATTCACCTTCTATTGGATCAAGAAAATGAATGAATAAGTCAATAATATATTATATTTTTTGAAAATTTAGATGTCTTCTTAAGAAACAAATATAAGATGAAGGTATAAACTTACTAGGAGTCTAAACACCTGGGATATCAAAAGGTCAAATGTAATACACAACTGAATCAATTAAAAGGCTACATCTGTTAAATGAAGATATTTCCTCTCTGATATCACACCAAGTGGTATTTCATTTAATACCTTTGAAATGAAAAACCTCTTAAAAGATAAAGAGAAATAAAGCTGACAAGAGGACTGATGTGTCCAGGGAAAGACAAATTGTTCCTATTGTTTATCCAAAAAGAAACATTGCTTGAATATCTGGAATAAACCTCTGGAGAGCAGGGTTCACAAACAAAGATCAGAAGAACATATGAGGTTCAACAAAGGCCACCTCTGTCTTTAAGCCACAATTTATCTGTGTTATGGGTCTATAAAAAAAAATGACATTTCCATAGACCAGTGCAATCTGTTTAACAGCCTTCTCCTGCACTAGAAAAACTTTTATGTTGTTCATTAGATTTGCTGAAGAGCTTCTGAGTAATAGATCAAAGGATCACTATCTCCATTATTTTCCAGTCCAAAGTTTTCACTGCTAATGTAGCTGGAAAGATAGCAAATTTTTATCCTAGTCTTAAAGCACTGGGGTGGGATTCTGAGAGCTTTTAAGATATTTGAGCATCTGCAAGTCAGTTTTCTTAGAGTTCCTTCCACTTGTTTCCCATTCATCCCATCACCATCAGCCTACAATAATTTTGCCTAGGAACAACACAGAAATGTCTGAGGAATATTTGTCTCTAGTGGGTCTGACCTTTCCTCAGACTCACTGTGGTGTTTGCTTCTGTGCCATTGTTCTCAGCCTGTACTTGGCTCAAGATGGAAAAGATAAGGTCTTTTTCTTAGTAGTAGGAAGCTGGAGACTGTCAGTTTAGCTCAAATGGGATTATCAATACCCAGAATGCTAGACAGGGAAGCACCTACCACAAGTGATAGGAATTATTGACTAACAGAATGAGTAGAATGTGGACTGCATCTTACTTAAGAACTTGCAGACCTAAATCCAGAAGAGGACAAGATAATTCTGCCTTTAGCCTTAAGGTTCAGTGGTTAAACCTGATGTTTGAGTGGGCAATGGGAATCCAGAGCTTCCAGAACTTCCACCACTGCACTTTTTCACACCTAAAATAATTTCCTTTCATGGACAGTGAGGATACTGCAGGAGTTATAAGAAATGTCATCTCAAAAATAGTTGTAAGAATTTGATTTTCAATCAAACCTACCTTGAAGCACTTAAAGATATTTTGCAATAGAAGTTACAAAAAAAAAAAAAAAAAAAAATTAATTTGCTATACCTCTTCCCCAAAATGTGAAAATAACAGTGATTCTTTTGGTTTGGGTGATTTTTTTAACAATCCATAATAAATGCCTGGAGAGAAAATTCAGATGTATGACAGAACAGCTGAAAATATAAAGAAAATGCAGATCAACTTGCAAATTTTAGTCATGACTGTAAAACAGCCCACTGAAGTGAGCACCATGGTATATATAGTAAAAATACAGTCTGCAGTCATTCCTCATTTTAATCCACTTTTAACATCAACAGAAATTCTCCAGAAATTATGAAATATGTGAAGGTACCGGAGTAGAAAAAATAAAGTTCCTTAATTTCTGAGATCTATCTGATATTCCTCCTTCTAAAAAGAATCATATAGAAATAGCATGTTGCTCCTGAATTCACTATGAGGCATTGAAATATTCAAATCAGCTTTGCCTGATCACAGGAGTTGATGGAACATGGTATACAGATTGTTGATCTGGAGATTTTTTTCAGTGTTAATAAAGAAGATATAAAGAAAGTCCAGATTCAGGGAGAGCATGAAGAAATGCTCCCCTAGACATGAAAAAGACAGGATTCAGACACTGTAATACTTTTCACTATACGGTTGTTGTCTATCTGTCTTCCATTCAACAAATCAAGGCAAATACTATCAAGGCATGCATAATGCCTTCAGCACCAGATGCTGACAAGTGCATTAATAAATCATGATCATAATTAGAATTCTTAAACTAATATTTTCCTGCCTGACATGTTGTTTATTGTAATTTCACATTTAGTTTAGTTTATTTATTTATTCAGATTGTACTAATCTTTGCATAAAACATTAATTGATCAAATGGCTGTAGAAGATTAGTTTACAAAGGTCACTGACAACACAATTAGGGTCTGAAACAGACAGTTGATGTTTTGACATGCAAGATGAGAGTCAGGACTCTGGAGACAGTAGTAATAAGAGTTAATTGTGAAATGTTGTGTGTTGTCAGTTGAGAGTCAAGTTCAAGCAGACCTCGTGTCTGGATTGCAGTAATACTGGGTATTGGTTGAAAGGATGGAACAAATAAATTTTGGAGTAAATGCATTTGAAAATAAGACTGCTGTAGTAGGCTGTGCAGCTATTCCTCTATTTCTGGTTAGAATTTTCTCCTTTCCTCTGTGTTAGATGATGGACAACAAATCTTCATTCTCCCTTAGCATAACATCCCTCACAGATTTTTAACCAAATTAGCTTACATTAATTTTGCTATAAGAAGCTATTTCTTGTCAATGCTCTTACTGCTGACTAGGTAAAAGTGGGCCCTCAATGCTCATGCAACCCTCCTTAGTGTCCTGCATAAATGAAACTTTCTTCTCTGTTTGACCTTCCCACAGATTCTACTCAAACAAAAAAAAGGGACAAGCCGGAATCACCATCTCATGGATAACATTACTCCTAGAAGTTTAGAAACACCTTTGGTTTTATCTGGCTTAAACTCTGATAGAGAGGCAGGTATGTGCACTCCACACTTTAAAAATAGTATCTGATGGAAAAAAAAAAAAGAGGAAATATCCTACGTTCATCATCCTGGTTACCAACAACTGGAAAATGAAATCTACTGAGCTGGTTCATCTCTGACAGCAGAGAACTTCTTGCCAGAGCAGTAGAAAATTTAACTTCAGTAAGCCACCATGTGGCTTCTTCAGAATTTCCTCAGGGGAGGTCCACAGTCACTGCATTAGTGACCTGAGAGCAATAAAATCAGCTACCTTCTTCAACTCGCATGCCCAAGTAGATGAGGGAGAGAGCACATTGCAGAGCTTATGCATCTTATTCCCACATGGGAAATGAGTACAAATTGTGGTTCTTTTTCAGGTGAAAAATAAAAATAAAAATAAAAATCTAGATTTTGCCTGTGTATTTTGTTCCTGCAGAAACATCCTCATGCAGTCATATTGTCCTTAATAGATTCAGACCCCAGAGCAAGTAGACCAGTACCACAGTGCTTTCTCTTTTCTTCTTTTATAGCAAACAAGTGCCTTGGTTAGTGTCAACTGTTCTGAAATGATACTAGGGAACAGGATGGATCCTGTGAGAATCCTATCATGCTCTGCAGAAGTCATGTTTATAATGAGTGAAGTTAAGACACTGACTTCAACTTACTCAGTTGTGCCTAAGTACCTCTGCTGATCAGGGCTCAAGGGGCTCCAGAAGGAAAAAAAAAAAAAAAAAAAAAGAGAGAGAGAGAGAGAGAAGGTTTCTTCCACATAAATGCCATATATAGACAGCAGTGTTCTTTTACTTCTAATAATTATTTTAAAACTTACCTAAACACTGATTCATGTGTCCAAGCTGTAAGCACTCCATTGATCTGGTAAATATACAGCTAAGGATTGCTTAGCACAACAGACTTGGTGGCTGTTACAGTCTATCAGACAAATGTATATTTAGCCCAAAGTTGAAGCATGCATTATTTACTTGGTTGACATTAGCAGCTTGATGAAGCTGCTCTGGGAGCTGTTACGAGACACCAATATGATCCAGAGTGGCAGAAATGCTGGCAAATGGAGCCCTGACATAATGCCTCACAGCAGCTGTGTAGCATCAGCTCATGGCTTGGATTTGAGATGAGAGCGGATGCGTGGGCAGAAAGCAGGTGCAGGTTTTCCTAGGAGGGCACACAAGCCGTTCTGCCGTACGGCATTCTTCCTTCCCTCTTGAAGACTAGCTGAAGTTGCCACATGACTTGAAAGCTAAATAGATTGCAATAGAGTAAAAAGGTCCTTTAAAAAAAAAAAAAAAAAAAAAAAAAAAAAGACAAACAAACTTATTTTGTCCTTGCTTCCTTGCTTTGTTATTGATCTAACAGCCAGCTTCTCAGAATGGTTCAGCCCAGAATAGAAAAGATAGTTCTGAGGAGTTTTGATATGAATCGGGACTACTTCAGATAGTGTTTCCTTAATTAAGGTTCAACAAGTGACCAAAGAAACAAATGAAATGAATGTATTAAGGGAAATCAATCCCAGAATAAAAAAACTTTGTCTCTGTGGTTACAATGACGTTATTCATTCCACAAATTCACTTTTTACCCCTTCTTGATCTCCACTTCACAATTTTCCATTTCAGCTGCACCTGAGAACAAAATGATCTTTTCTCCTCCCACCCCTTTTATTTTCTTTGCTCTCTCCCTGTCTCCTCTGTGATACAGGATACTCAGGGCAAGGATGTTATACATGTATTTGCTGTGCATCACCAATTTAGATAATCCTGCCCATAATAAATGCACTTTCCCTTGTGAATCCAGTAAGCAGTGTACCAGGTGGCCTGTCAGCACCAGTCAAGTACACTAGCAATATGTGGAGCACAAAGGAATGATCATGGTTCTGAGTTCTTATTGCTAATCAATCTCATAGCCAGTAACTTTTCATGACACAATCTGTAGAGTAGGTTACTCTGCAGGGCTTTCTGCCTTTCTTATAACTTCCCATAAAGATATTCCTTAAGGAAGTACAGCCACTTCCATGTACTTCTGTTTGCAGTGAAAGCCTGATTATATCCATCCTTTTCTTTCTGTCCCATGAGAAGTGCACTACCAGCTGCATTCAGCTCTACAACACCCAGACTTAGACACTTCTTTTTCCCAGCTTTCGTGAAGTTTTAACCAACTCAGGAAAAAGTAAGGGAAACTAAGTGCTTAGAGGATCTTCCTCTGTCTGCTCTAATAAGTAGACCAGCACACACACTGCCTAAGTCAAACCCTTGCCAGAGAGTTTGTGATATTAGCTCAATAGTCAAAAGGCTTTAAAAAATCATGTTGTGATCTTTTCACTTGTTTTCTGGTGTTGATCAAGGGAAGATGGAATGGAGAAGCAGATTTGAATTTTTCAAACTTTTTTCCTGAAATGTTGGAAGCTAGAGAGAAAGCGCATGTGTGTGTGAGCGAGCCTGAGGGCCTCATAAAAGACAATGACTCCAGAATCATGAGCTCCTGGGAGCTGGGGGGGGTAAGGTCTTTCAAAGAACATCTTACATTGCAAATTTGTCTGTGCTATTCAATGTTCCTTTATCTATATAAAAGAAGGAGCTAAAATATACACTGTAAAGAACGAGTCCTATTTTTACAGCCATATGAAAGATCATATGAAAGATCAAAGAGATTCAATAGCGACTTTTTTTTTTTTTAAATGAATCTCATGTGGGAGGCTGACCTGGTGTTTAGGACCACTATTGAAGACGTGGACAGTGTTACAGCAAGTCTGTGTTTTATTTTGAATCTCCTGTGTAGCCTCAGATAAATCACCACTAACCATCTTCAGATCAGTATGATGGAAATGTAAACACTGAATTAGATTCCAACTAATTTCACCTCTGTGCTGTAGAGAAGAAAAAGAATGTGTAGTCAGGTTATTGAAAAACACTTGAAAGACAATGTACTGATTGGTCAAAGCCAACACGGGTTCATGAAGGGAAAGTCCTGCTTAACTAACCTAATTTCCTTTTAGAGCAAGGTTACCCATCTAGTTGACCAAGGGAAGCCAGTTGATGTGATGTTTTTGGATTTTAGTAAAGGTTTTGATATACTGTCTCTCATGGTATCCTTCTGAAGAAAATATCCAGCACACAGCTTGACAGGTACAAAATACAGTGGGTGAGCAACTGACTGATGGGATGAGCTTAAAAGGTTTTACTTACATTTTATTTTAGATAACAAGATAGTCAGTACAAAAATTTGATCACAGGACAGATGATCTGAGTGGCTGAATTTGGTCTGCCTGCAACATGACTGAGAGTGAAGGGGATGCCTGAGGCCTGGTTTGGGTGATGGGAATTGTATTTTATGTATCTTTTATCAAGTGCTATTCATACTGATGAATATCTGATGCAAGCTAAGTTCTTCCCTTACAAACTACCTTCTTGTGGTACCATATTTATAGCTTTTTAAAGAAGTTTTTAAAGGATTGAAGCTATATTGATTAATTTACTTCTCTCTTAATGTGTCTTTATCCAAACACTACTCTCTATCCATCTCTCTATCTCTCTGTAACACACACTTAGATAAACCTTAAATAGATGATGGGTTGATGAATTGTGAAAATCAACTGGCTAAAGGGGACTGCTCTAAGGCCTGTACTCTTTCATGCTCTTGCACCGTTTTAGATTAATATGCCTAGTGTGAATAGATTATTATTCACAATCTGAATTCCCTCAGACCCTGCCATAGACCAAATCTATCCATACAGATGTGTCCCACATACATACCCATTGTGCAGAATGGATGGGTACTGTAGAGTTCTGAACTAAATACGCAAGATAGATAAGGAGACAGTTTCATATCATTGCTATGATGGAGATTTGTGTACTATAGGTGGACTGGGAATGTTCATCACTAATCACCCGGTAAAGATAGAAGGTTTTTGTGCATCAGTTGAGTTCCCACATGGAAATTCCTTAGATTTCAGCAACAAGGTGGCACAGATGGAAGAAGAGTGTTGAGTCTCCCTCTACTTTCAGTGTTCAGAATCTTATATGCAAATGAAACCCTAAAGCTGCAAATAATTATTCACTTGCGTTGTTTCTTCTCTGTTCTGTTCACATACTATGATACAGAAAAATATTTCCAGTATCCACAGAAATCTCAAGCTTGATAAGAAATGAGTTTTCTATAAGGTGATGTTTTCCCTCTGATTATACAGTGTATTAGCTCATATACCCAGCTGAGAAAAAGTATTAAGTCTAGCATACAGAGAAAACAAATAGGAGGGTGATACTTAGCCTTAGGGCTAGAGGAGCTCTTAATTTTCCATTTCCTCAGCTCTTATTTATACCAGAGTCTGTTATGTTGCACGGTCACGGTTGGCTTGGGAGACCTGAATGAAGGGTGAAGGGCAGCAGCAGGAAATGAACTTCTAAATTGATGGATGAAGTGTTTCCATGTACATAACATATTAAAAGAAAAAAAAAAAAAAAGACTATACTGAAAGCAAAAAGTGGTTCCATCTCACCTTGTGGTGGCATCTGTCAAGTTTAGAGAGAACGGGTATTTTTCTATTGTCTGTTGTAATATGAAGTGTGGTTGGAGAAGGAATTGATTTGCCTGTAAAACAGAAGTTTTCATTCCATTTCTCAAAATAAGACAAAGGAACAAAATAATATTTTTGTTCCAGAGTTGAACTGGTTTCATATTCAGCTGCTGAAGAAAGGTAGAGAAACTAGGGCAGAGGGGCAGAGAGAAAGAAAATTATTTCAGGGGAATTTTTTGATGGAGTCAATCCTATAAGAAAATTAGTTTTCAAAAGGTATATGCAGGGGCAAGAAAATCCCTTTCCCTTCTCCCATCTAGATAGCAAAGCAGGAGATGGTGAAACCAAAGTCCATGCTGCTCCTGAGAAGTGCAGCTGCACAGTTGAAATCCCATTCATTCCCATCCAGAAGGAAAAACATTCCTTTTTTTTTTTTTTCAGTTGTAATTATTCTGCCTTTTATTACCATTACTACACTTATGCAGCCTGTGACAGACTTTTGTTCCTGCTGCTTTCCCTATGTCATCTCTCGCAAAGATGGACTTCCCAAAGACAGCACTGGAGACCTCAACCCTGGCAACATTTTAGGAGTAGACACATGCTCTTTGCAGTCTGTTCAGAAGGGCAACTGAAAAAAAGCAAGATTTTACAAATAGTTTTATAATAATTTTCTTCTGAATGGTCAGTGTCCCCCCAAAACAGAAGCCAGCTTTTCTTTGTCCTTCGATTGTCACGTCTCCTTTGTGCCTTGGGCTCTGACACTCTGGTGTCAGAGATGCTTCTGACTCTGTGAGATGACCGTAGTATGTAGAGTCTAAAAGCCCTGGGGCAAAGCTGGATGCTATTGCAGGACAAACAGCCACAATAACTCTCAAAGAAAGGGATGTTCTATCTATGCAAAGTCCATCCTTCTGAGATATTTATTTGCTCCAGACCATTTTGTTGTTACAGAGGAATACATCAACATGGCTCTCCTGTCAGCTGTAAACAGCAGGTAGTTTTCATTCCTTCTTAATGTGATGGGTTCTGTAGTAACAGAAATGCTGCATCCTACCTCTCAGATCTGCTAGGAGGATAACTAGTCTACTACAAATCTTATGGAAAAGTGACTTTCAGTCCTTATTAACAGAAGCATTTTAAAAAGCATATGCATGGACCATCTTGTGTCAGAATAGATTTGATTTTCCACCAAGTAAAGTTTAGCTGTAGATTTTGCCTGTTCATTTATTTTCTTTTGTTGTAATTCTGTGTTGTTATATGTAGGCATGTTTATGGGTGGTGGGAAAGGACTTGGAATCATTCTGTGGAACACCTGAGGCTGCACTGTGGATCACTATTGGTATACTGACCAGGGAAAAGAAATGTGTCTTGAAAACCATCTGCCAGCATCAGTAAGTTAATGAAATGGGGAAGACCTCATCTTTCAGTTTGCTGAAGTCAGCATTGCTGAGGCTTCTGGCATAAAACAAATATATAAAGAGGTGTTAGGCATGAACTCAGTTTCAGAAATAGGAATACCTAACTAAAGTAAAAACTGCAGATGTTTTAGACTATGATTTTCTCACAGGACAAATAGGGACAGTGTTTTCTGGATAGATCACTGCACTGCAATTAAGAAATCATATGTCAGCTGTGGCACTGTTTTCCCAGGACAAAGATGGACAAATTGTCCTCATTCCAGAAATAAAAGATGAGATGCTTTGCCTCTACCTCAGTATCCCTGCCTGTGAAATGATAATGTACTCTGAAGCCTACTGAAGAAAGGTGCTCCAGAGGAGTTGAATATATTGTTAACAGTAATAAAACAAACACTGCTAGTTTTAACATGAGTATTACATTCTCAGACTGCACTGCATTTACATCTGCAAGCTGGATATGTCCACTACAGAAATGCTGAAAGCTCAGACAGTCACAGATTCATGTGGCATAAAAACATGGACCTTGAAAGAAACTGGTAATTCCTGTGAGCAGAGGAATTCCAGCAAGCCATTCATCAAGCTTGTCCCTCCACTGAGTGTTGGGCCAGCATGGTGGCTCTTAGATTTACCACATACAGATCAAAGAGGTGTAAGAGACACAAGACCTGACAAACAGGGCAGGGTAGCTTAATGTATGTTTTCTCCAGACTAAAGCTTATAGAGAGCTTTGGTCCATGGTAGGTAACCGTAATGCCCAAAAGGAGGCAGCCAGAATACAGCCTGCCTCAGGAATGGTTCAGCTCATAGTGCTGCTGAGCTATTCATGGTGTGTGAGCTGTGTGAAAGGGATCTTTTTGTTTTGTTTTGTTTTAATGTTGACGGGAGAATCTTTTCTTTTGAAAACAGTCTCCTAATGCATCAGGACAGCTGCCTGGGATACACCTCATTTAGCGGCAATTGTCTCTGTAATGTTTATAACCCTCCCACCAGCCATCCAATATACAGTCGTCATTTATCCTCTCATTTGCCTAACACAATGTTAAAATGCCCTTCCAGTGCTTTGTTTTGCTTACTTTTCCATTCCCTTACTGTCCTCATGTCAGAGATGTTAAAACCTCTTTTGAACAACTGACATCTCTATGTCAAGGATTTGTGGCTGAAGGATGCTTTCTGCACTCTTTACCCAGCAGCCTCTCTCTCCTTTTTAATTATCAGCCTAGGAGTGTGAGACATCATCTATCATTCCTCATTCATTATATTTAATAGCTGCACATTTTGGGCTCTTCAGCAAACTGACCAGACATATGGAGTATGTTAGTCTGCTTGTGAAATCTGCCCTTTTAAAATCAACAATGCCACTGTCTTCTCAGTTGAAAACCAAAGAAACTTGGGGGGGGGGGGGGGGGGGGACAGAAAAAGGAAAAAAAAAAAAAATGAGAAAAGAAATAGAAAAAAAAAAAGGAAGAAAAGAAAGAGAGAAAGAGATAGAATAAAAGAAAAAGAAAGAAATAAAAAAGGGAGGAAGGAAGGAGAGAAAGGAAGAAGAAAGGAAGTAACATTTATTCTTTGGTCAAAAGCTAGACTTATAGAGGGATTGAGCAATAGAGCCTGCACCATCATTACGCTGTAAAGGCTTCTTAGCTAATAGGGTGTATACCAATGCTTTCTGCTACTTTCTTCCTGTTACATTTACACTGCATGTTGGCTGCTGACTGCACATTGGTAATACATAAGGACAGCTGTAGTGAATGAGGCCAAAGGTGCACCTGACACAGGAACCAAAGTGTAACAGTGACAAGAAGAGCTAACGTGGGAATGGTGTTCCCTTGATATAACCACCCTGATTTCTGCAGCCTGCAACATAGGGATCTCCTGAATCAGAGACTGTATCCACATCTCTGTACTGAATAGCCCTCAAGAGACCTATCATCTTCTCCAAATGCATCTAATTGCTTTCAGAATCCAGTTATACTTTTGCTCCTTGGCATGTTCAAAAGCTTCATTTGTTACAGGCTAATGAGCTTAATAAGCTGAAGCTGTGTCTTTATTGAAAGGTTAATGATTACAAACATTTAAATAGTTAAATCAACTCCTTAGTTGAGACTGCAGCTATATAAGAAGGGAACAATAATCCTAACTCTTCTGGGAAAGTTGTTGAGGATTTATTGATGTGGGGGTAGGTCTGTGTCTTTCCTGATTACTGAGTTACAGTTTATGAATGAGAAGTTCCAGCTCCCACCCTTCTGCTCTTCTTTCTGTTGTGTTGGGCTTAGGTCACTCTAAGTACCAAACTAGGACAAGGTTTTTCAATGGATTGTTAGTATCTCAAGATACAGTTAGTCTAGCAGTTCTTTAACAAATGTTGGTTAATATTACATGACTAATTTATCTGCTGGATCATCACTTGTTTTTCTACTATCTATAACTTTAGTCAATCACTTAAAAGCTTTGTTTACTTATTGCAATGAACTATTTTGACCACTTCTTATGGTATAGTGTTTTCATTATAAGTCAAATTACTGTTTTGTACCTGTAAAATACAATTATGCATTGTGATAGTTGTGAAAAACTATAAAAAGCTAGACTAATGGCCCCTTTATGTATTGAATGGTAATCACAAAAGCACTGCCTTTCAGAAATAGTCAAAGATCAGTGATGATAATGTAATCTTTGGAGAACTGGAGGGTTTTACTCTTCTGAGTGATTTAAAAAAAAAAATAATAATACTAATAAATGTGGAAAGGAACTTGTAAAGAACATTTTGTGTAGTTTTCTTCCCAGGCACATTGGCTTCATGCAGTGTCCAAGTGAGCAGAAAAGTGAAATGAAGACAAATGGCAGTAGAATAATTCCAGAGGTGGCTTTATCATGATGCTTGCACAAAGAAGTGCTCTACTGCACTTGTTCTTAAGTTGGCTTAAGATCTGTTGGCTGTCAGATCCAACATGTTATTGAAATTCTGGATCTCCTGACTCCCTGACTCATCTCCCTCAACTGGCCAACAAAAGCACATAAATGAAGGATTCTGCAGTCTAAGCTGTAGCATTGTTTCATTAGGCACATTGTTTTACCAACACAGACCTTTTATATCTGGCTGACTAAAGGGATAGCCTACAAAGGCTGTCTTGGAAAGCATACTGAACTCATCAGAGACTCCCATTGACTTAAATGGGCTCTAGACCAGGCCTGAAATGAAATCTGTCTCAAACTGCCAGTTGACAAAGATCCAGGATGGTGGTTTTATTTGGGAGAAGCTGTGAAACAGAGAAATAAAATAGGCAGGAGCAAAGCAATGGCAAAATAAAGATGATAACTTAGGCTGGTAACTAGGAGGAAGCTGCTAACCAGCAGAGAAGAGTTTTAGAAAAGCTTCACAGAAGGACTATTTAAAGGATGAAACTTAACTGACTTCAGGATGAATATTAATAACATCATGGAAAAGTTTCTATAATTTCCCTGCTTGCAACAGCAACGAGTAGACTTCAGAAAGTTCTTTCTTTCTCTGCCCCTACAGCCATTCATTCACATTAATTTTTATCATGGTTTGAAAGGTCTGGGATTCCTTTTTCTATGTGTAATCTAGCCTGGAGGGGAGCAAAGGGGGATGGTTTGCTTTTAAAAATTTGTCTTTTTCTTGGTTTTCTAAACATTGGGAGATTAAACGGTGCTGGAATCATTTAATCATTTCTGTTATATTCAGTGCTTCTCTCTGATAACATCATTTTCCAATCAGCTGCAGCTGATTTCAGGAGCTGGAGGAAGCACAGAACACCTGATAGCGCACATTCCTGGGATCTGATAAGCACAAGTTCAGTTCACTTCTCTGCTCCAGCCTTTTCACTATGACCATGGGCAAGTCAGAGAAAGCTTGGCATATCAACACCTAGCCTATGAAAAAAAATAAAAAAATAAAAATAAATAGGCATTGCCCCTTCCAAGAAGTGACTGTGGGCAGCTCCAGGAGAACTCCAAGTGCCTATAATCCATAGAAACTGAAAAAATTATGATGTTAAATCACAAAAGTGCAGCTGCCTGCCATATATCACTCATGTTGAGAGAACAGAAATACTGCCTCCATAACCATGATTTGTTCATGACACCATGCTCTATGCCAATGGCCTCTGGTTCGATTTTCACTGCTAAGTAGACTACAAGGTCAAGAGGTATTTCCCACTTGATTTGTCTAAACGGAAGTTGCAGAACCCAGGAAATAAGCACTACATAGAAGGGGAACCATTTCCTTGGGAAACCTGAAGAAGGATTTTGGTAAGGGAAGGAAGCTGGCCACTAAAAGCCAAGCTTTTTCAAATTTAGCAGCAGGATAAGTAGTACACCCAGGATGAACCATGATTTTTAAAACCAGGTGAATGGTGTTAAAACCTAATCATATTCTGGAGAGAAAGCACTTAAAGAATTACACTGAAGGACACTGAAAATGGAAGGAAAGACATGAAGAAACAGGGGGATATTAGCCCTTAAAAGGATGAAAAGCCTAAAAGGGTAGATCTTTTTCCTCCAGCTAAGGCACAGAAAGGAGGCTGTCTAATCTTGCAAAGAAGAAAAGCCTGAAATATCCTAAGAGGCAATGCTGCCTTTTTAATGTACACGAGTAGCAGATAGCCAAAGGCAACAGAAGAAACAGTGAAAGGGAACAGCAGAAAGCTGAGATTCAGTGTGAACAGATACCTAAAAGTTAGGGAGCCTGGGGGTATGTGGTTTAACCAGACCACTAAGGATTTTTCCACAGTAAAGCCTCAGATGCCAGATTAAATGAGCATGCATAACATCAATCTGTGGCCATTGTCTTTAGGCACTCGTTTTGCCCACTGCAAATGCAAATTAAGATGACTAGTCTTAACCCTTGCTGTTGGCTAAGCTACATTAAAATGTAAATTCTTTTGCATTTTTTGCAGGCACACCACCACCCATCACTGGAGCGTGGCTATATGAGCCATGAATCTCAGGCATGTGATAGAGCCATCAGTCACAGAATCCCATAATCACTTTACTGCACTCCCTTGTTCTGGAGAAGTGCCTAGTACCACATGGGGCTTAGCAAGCGGTCAATGATCTGCATGCTTGGAAGTGATTCATTTTATTGCAGGTCCAGTTGGCTGTGCCTAACTGCAGAAGAACATCACAGGGCTTTTCCCAGTTTCTCTGCCTGGAAAGCTCAGTTCTTAATGGAACAATATCCAGCATTACTGGGAACAACAAATTTGACACATACATTTTCCTCCCACATAAATGAGTATGGGATTTGCTTTAGCACCTGCTGCTCTTTTCATAACACCATTTTATACCTCAGCAGGAATGTTTCTGTATAATGAAGTTGTTTAAGGACGTATTTTAATTTTGTTGTGCTTGTTTATCAACCATTCAGATCATGCCAATGTTTTGGATGTTGCCCCATTCGAATCTATACAATCCATTAGATTATTCTGATATACAAGTATTTCATAATCTCTTTTTTTTTTTTTTCTTTTCATAACATTCCTATCTGCAGCACTATCTGAAGAGTTAAAAATCAAAACAATCCATAAAAAAATGAAAAAGTTTTTTCTTTTACTTCTACATATATATATATTCTTGAGAGCTTGTTTAGTTGAGGTTATTTTAAAATATTATAGAAGTTCAAATTAGAAATACTCAGCCTGAAAAAGTAAAACATAATTAAAATACAGTGATGTAAATGCAGATGTTGAGCTTCCCACTAATTTTGTGCTATAGTCTGAAAACTGCCTGAGACCATCAGCTTTAGTACTTTTGCTTATCCTAGAACTGGAATGTCATGTCTGAATTGTAACCCCTGTTGTATAATGGAGATTGTGTATAAAATGAAAGTTTTCAGTGATATGGCTTTAAAAGTTAATCAAAAGCTCTTAAGAAATTAGATTCCTGTAGGTGCTGGAGACTTAGAGGAAGCCACTGAACCCAGCAGGAACTGATTTGATAGCTCTGCATGGAGAAGACAAGGAAATGGAAATAACTTATTGCTTCATTTTCCATTTACTGGGATTTAATACGCAATGTCCTAAAGACTGAACTACCGTATCTGTGAGTATTTTTTGCTGTTGTTGTTTTGCTTTTTATCCCTAAGATGTCTTTCCTTTGCTTTAATGAAATCTTGTTGGTATTCAAAGAAAGGTTTTGTCTCTGGGACTACTCTGTGTGCCAGGAACTTGTTTCTTGTTCAGTTTTTCAGCATGAGTAATTACTAGGTGCATTTTTTTTCCTTAAAGTTGGAATTGTTCCATGTACCTTGCACCATGCTCCCACAAGCAATTTGTACTGACATTTGGCATAAAGTAGTAGTTGAAACTGAACTGTAACCCTACAAGGTGGTCCACAGTGTAGTGTAGATGGAGCCAAAGACCTAATTCATCCTGCCTCTCTTTAGTGTCTATTTTCATTTCTTCTGGTCAGGAGGCACTTCCAGGGGTTCTGAGAGATTGGCCAAGCCTGGCAATATCTTCTAGAAATGCCTCTCTCTCTCTCTTCATTAATAGAAAAGGGGATTTGGGATGACACTGACTTCCAATACAGGAAATACACAAGAGTATTTAAAGCCACGTGGAAATATCTGTACTCACATAGAATTAACCTGGGCTGCAGACAGCAGCTGGGGTATTTTGGGATTCTTTGAGATCACTTGTTTGTGAGGCAGTGTGTGCTGCCCAATGTGTCAGGGAAAAGCTGGCATTCGTGTCAGACAAGGTCCTTGCACAGGTCGTTATAGTTGTCGTTGATTCAAAGCTGTTCACAGGCCCAAAACACTACCCACTACCCTGTACCTACAATAACCCCACTACAAGGGGGTTACCATGGGTTCAGGTGGAGAGCCTCTTCTTCCATAAAACTTCTTTTGTGGTGAAGAATTATTTGCAGTCTTCACCAGCCTCCTGAAACTAATGCTCATAGTATTGAGACTTCTGGTGAAAAGACCAAATAAATATGAATGAAGAATCATAGTAAAATCAGGCATTACTTTTCATTAAGGCCACCAGAAATAACTTAGTCCTACTTTCCTTAAGCTAGATTTCTTATCATTTGATCTAAGCTTCACCCTTATCAAGACATCACCAAGCAGACCTTAAAAATTGGAAGAAAAGCAGGTCAGAATGAAAATATAATTTAAAGCTTTTCCATGAGTATTTCACTTTCCCTTATTCCCTGACATCACAGACACCTTATCAGAGTAGACACTCAAGGTCTTTCCCATCTATCTGTCACATCTACCAGGGAATTACCTTCATGCAATCATCTTTTTTTCTCTAACTGCTTGAGACACAGGCCATACAGCATCTCTCCAGCAAAAAACATTACATACAAAAAGCCTCTCAAATCAAAAAGACAGGAGTAAAATAAAAGCAACTGTTATTAGGCCGATAAATACATTTTCTATGAAGAAATAAATATGTAGATATCAAGCCAGGAGCCCATAGGATCATTATTAAGGCTTATTTAAAATGAATTTTTTGTTGTTGTTGCTGGTGGTTTGTTTGTTTGTTTGCTTTTGCCTGGGAAGAGATCTGACACTGAAAAGCTTTAGGGATATTTGTTTTTAGACAGTAAGAACAAGACTACTGCTGCTCATCAGCAACTCTCAAGTGAAAAATATTTTTCCAGTAATTTTTGTTATTGTGTCACCCATAAATTACTGAGCATGGAAAGGGGTTAGCTGTGTCTGAAATATGCCATATGAAATATTTTTGTTGATTTTCCTTTCTCCTCTAAGTTTGTTCCCTGTAGAATTGAAAAATTTCTCAGGGCAACTGAGTCTTAAAGAGATCCCAACTGACTGTACATAGTTTCTATTTTGCATTGCTTTCTAATTAATGAAGTTCCTACCTGACCAGATGTCAAGCTCTTGGACCAGCCCACTACCCCGTTATCTCTCCTGCTTTTGTTTCCTCTTCCTTTTTTTTTTTTTCTTTTTTCTTTTTTTTTTTTTTTTTTTCTGAGAGAATGTGTGGACCATTGCTTGACCCACATGTCCAATATATCAGTCGAGTTGACTCAGATGTGGTTCAGTCCTATAATGAGCTTAGATAGATCTGTACAGTTGTCCACTGCTTCATTCTTTCCTTATTGAATTTCCTTTAAAAAGTTCTGGAGTTTAGACAAGGATGATGGCTATTCCAAATAGGGAATCAAAAGGAAAAAAAAAAAATCAAACAAACAACAACAAAAACATATACACACTGTCTATGCAAAAATCTATTAGGGATACATGTTAATTTTTAATAAGATTTAACTTGTTCATATTGGAAGAATAGTCTACTTATTTGGTTTAAGTTGGAGAAAATTTACAATTTAACTTGTAAGTAAACAAGAAAAAATGAAAGCTTTATGTATCTTTCTATTATATGAAATTGGTGACCTGAATTCTTGAGTCTATGGTTTTCTACTGTCTTCTGTTCAGGATGTCACATATGCTACTTATCTTATAGGTACTATCTAGAGCTGCCCATACTTGGGTATTGCCCATACTTGGGTCTCATATTTTTTCCATAACTGCATTTCCCCACTTAATTAACAAGAATCAGCTGTCTTATTTTCCATTTTATTTCTATAAAATATTTTATGTTGATTCACCTTCCCAAATGACTAAGATCATAACCCTTATGGGTTATGATCTTAGGCCTTCACTGGGTGTCAGAGCCTGCAGGGCAGACACTGAAGAGGTAGCTGAATGCCGTTGCCTGCAGCAGATAAACCTAAGTGAATTATGTGCAGGTGAGTGGATGTGCACTAGCCCACAAGATGCTCCAGGGAATTTGGTACATCTTTGTGCATCTTGTTTGGCTTGTTAGAACTAAGGCATCTTGTTAGAAATCCAATGCAGAAGACAAGTAGACAACCTGAACAAAATGTTTTTATTTCACAGAAAATACAGAGCTAGAAATTGAATAAGAACAAATAGATTTCCATGTGACCACAGAGTTCCAATGATATTAATAAACATTACTTAATTTCTCTCTCTCTCTCTCTCTCTCTCTCTCTGTTTTGTTTTGTTTTTTTTTTTTTTTCCCCCACAAGGTGGACAGTAGGGAGTTTTTTGCATGGTTCCTTGTGATTTAGCAACAATGCTACTCAAATCTGCCCTTTTATTATAGAGGTATAACTAAAATGTGTTCTTATTTAGCCTGCAATACTCCATGTTCTTCACTTTTATTCCTACCTCCATAATATTTAGTACATGTTGAATTGGCCACACGTGGAGTTTTTCCCTTGTTACCTGGTCTAAATCCCATTTGTCTCTCCAAACAAATGTGAAAAAAAAAATAAAAATAAAGATACAAATCACTCAACTCCCTATACAAGACATTCGGACACTCAATTCTGAAGTGACGCTACCCAAGCCAAAGGTTTGAAACATACATTCCATCAGATGTTGGACTGGTTTAAATGCAAATAAACATGCAAAGGGGGAAAAAAAAAGAAAAAAAAAAAAAAAAAAGCATATAATACATTGCTGAGAACTGTGCGCAACAAAACTTTATGGTGGTTTCAAGATTTTTTAAGTTGCTCTCCAGGAAAAATTCATTCTTACCCCCTTGTGGTGGTGTGTCCTGCTGAGTGCAATACTCTTGCAAAGTTCCTGTTTTCCTCTTCACTTGTTCATATATATCCTCAGACAAACAAAGATATATATTTGTCTACAAATCTTTATGTTCCCTGCTGGAAATGTCTGTGCTCCCTGCATAGAGCAGAGCAGCAGCTCCCCACTGCTACAGGGTCTGTAGAGGACAAGACAGAGAGATGAAGACAGTGTTGTTTTTTTTTAAGTTCCATTACTACTATCATCTTGGGGTGAACCTTCCAATTTTTCACCCAATATCTCTTCTCAGTTTGTTGCCAAAAACCCAATTAAGGACTGAGCAGTCTTAGACTAAAAGTTGGATGAACATCTGGACACCCTTTACATGAGGACATAGCCTTCAGAGACATGGGAGGAGAAGAGAAAATAGGACATTCTTTCATATCAATCATTGTCCATGCATATGGAGGACAGGATGAGAAAAGGAGATTTCCCTTCATTTCTCTTTGTTTCTCTCTGCCATGTTTTTTTTCCCATCTTCTCTATCGTAAGCTTGCATATATGCTCTTTTGTCACTTTTGACTTTTGTACACTTTCTAGTCCTTTGCTCTCTCCTCACCCCAGCTCCCTGTGATGTACACACAAAGACCTTTTCTCCATACACAGTCTGTCCCCAGATTCACATTTATTCTTTCCTCAGTTCCCAGTCTTCAGACATTCTGTCTGCAAAATCAGTCCAACTTTTCTCCCTTCCATTGACTAAATACCTATCAGGAATTTTCCAATTAGGATTGCAGACACTTGAAGAAGATGTTTGGCTGGCAGGACAGCTCAGACCAAAGAAAGATATAGATCACAGAGAAACTTCCTCTAACTACAGACAGAAAAACCTGAAATGCATGAAAACTAAGCTGAGATCATTTCATTCATTTTTAATGACAGAAAGGAGTCTTGAGAGATACAAAGTAAGGGATGATTTGGAGTGGAATGAAATGCTTAACATTGCTTCTAATGCTGGGTTTCTGCAGGCAGCTCCAGATAAACTGAAAAGGCTACAGAAATAATTGCCAGAGGAAAAAGAATTTTTACAAGTGTTTCTAACTATGCCTAACCAGAATGCAATGCAACTGAATTTCAGGTTTATATTTACTAGGTTTGTACTTAAAAGACTTTCATTACTCAGCTGATTTCAGATAGGCAACCATAGAACACTATGCTAATAAGAAAGGGAATTAAAGCAGAGATATAACAGTCCATCCTCTGGTCTAAAACAAAATCCTATATTCCTTCTCTCACACCGAGCTGAGTTATCTCAATTATAGAAAGAAACAAAATTGTGGTGAAAGGCCAGGAATACTTTTAATGTCTGCTTATTGAGGAAACCATGAATTGAATAGGAACCAGAAGAAAAATAACATGTTTTTTTTTTCTTTTAATTACTAACAGGTAATACAATACAGTATAATGTTTTGCAAAGGTTTTAGAAGATGTCTTGTTAAGGACAGTATTTTAAGCATTCTATAAGGAATTAAACAGATACATAAAATTATTAAATAAAGAGTTTATTAATTTTTTTTTTTAATTGTGAAGTATCATTTAGAATGCCTTGAATAAATGAGATGGTGTGGTATCTTCATCAGTTTTCTAAAAAATATTCCTTTTTAAGCAAAATTTGCCTTTTTTAGAGCATATATGTCCTACAACACATCATTTGTCCTCTTAAAGAGGGAGGTTAGGATACACAGAATCATGGTTTGTGAAAATCATCCTGTTGTGGAGGATAAAATGTAGAGGACAATAGGAAAGCACAGAAACTGAAGCACCTGTGAGGCAAGACAGAGCTAAATGACAGACTCAAAAAAAAAAAAAAAAAAAAAAAAAAATCACAGACTCAAACTGAGCTACTTTGTTTTTGGAAGGAGGATTGTTTTGGGAATCATTTTATCAAAATAGGTATACACACACACACAAAAAAAAAAAAAAAAAAAAAAAAAAAAGACTTTTTTAGCAGTGTTTTGGCTAAACACATTTTCATTTTCTAGAAATTCATTGTTGTTTCCTTAAAAATGTGTGAGCTTGCAGCTCAAAATGCAAAATAATAATAATAAAATAACAAAAATACATAAAGAAAAATTAAAGTAATCAATTTCTGTGTCTTGCAGAGGCATTGGACACTCTGGTTTAGTGCAGTTACTAGGAAAGAAGCAAATTCAGGGTCTGAATTAATTGGGATCTTAGAGGTATAATGGAACAGAAAAGTGGAAAAGACTAATACATGGGTATAAAATAGTCAAAGAAAATGCAACCACATGCATTACTATATGTGTTGGATGTCAACATACCTCTGCTTGGTTTGTCAGGTGGATATGCCTGATCTTTTGCTGCCAACTGTGATCTAACACCTTGTCCTCTTGAAAGTGGAGCTGTTATTTTTACCAGATACTTTCACAAGGGAATGTATTTTCTGAGGGGAAAATAAAACAATAATAACCAGGCTGTTTCTAAAACGTTTTAGGTTGCTATGTATTTTGTATAAAAGTTAAAAGGGGTTAATTTTTGACAGAGAAAGACAAAAAAAAAATAAAAAGTGTGGAGAAAAGTGAAAGTTTCTATTACGTTGCCAAGCTCTTTCTTGCTGACAAAACAAAGGTGCAGCAGAGTATGCAGGTTAGCAGTGGGAGCTTTCAACACTCCCCTCCCTCCAGCCATTACTAAAATAAATCATCTTTCTTCATATACTGGAAAAAACAAGTTTCAATGTTGTTACATTGCGTGTTGCATTATTACAGCTGTTATGACCCATTTTCATGCCAGTAGGATGCTCACAGCACAACTGTGCTGTGGCCTCTGGTGGATGATGCAGAGCCAGAAACATCCTCCAAAAGGGTGTATTCTTTGCTCGCTGCAAGAAAACATTGGCACAAAAAGACTGGTAGAGAAAAGCCCAGTTTGGGTTTGCTTAACAGTCTCTTGTTTCCGTGCCTTTTCTCACCGAGGATTAAACTCCCCCTAGTGAGTTTTGGAGTCATTTGCAGGAATTATTCATCTCATAGAAGGGTTCGCTCTTGGGTTTTGTTTAGATGGAGGAATTCAGCCACAAATCGCTCCTCTCTGTACCACTTGGTGGAAGTGGGAACTTCATACTGAGGCCAAGAAATTTTATTTATGCTTACAAAAGGGATGGAGGGTGGGAATGGAGACAGCACCCACCCGTCTGTTCAGATCTGTTCAGTCTGGCTGATGCTGGAGGAGGTCACCCTCTGCATCTGAGCACCTCCCCACCTCTGGGCTTATCTGTGGCCCACAGTGGTCCTTCCAGCTGCCACTGGGTCCCTACTGGCTCCTTGTCCCCATCTCCAGCCATCAATGCTACCCAGCCTGGTTCTGTCAGCAAATCAAGAAAAAAAGGAGTAGGGTTTTCCAGGTTTTCACTGAAGTTTTCTTGTTATCTTTCACAGCAACCTGGTAAACGATATGGTTCAAAAATATCTAGTGCATAAATAGGGATCTTGAGGCATGTCACACTTTGAAATGAAGCCTAACACCTTCAGGAAGATAAATGGATCAACAGAAATTTCAGTGAAATGTTAAAAATTTGATGGGCTGGCCCTAGTTACCATTTTTCTCTTTTTTAAGTGGGAAAATGATTCATTGACTGAATCTTGAAGTATTCTACAAACATGTTACTGTAGAAAAAAACTTTGCCATTTCTTCCCCATGTCATTGGTGTTTGTAATTATGCAGCACCTTAGCAGGTGACAAATTCACATGCCCCCCCACCCCAAAAAAAAAAAAAAAAAAAAAAAAGAGTAAGAGAAACATGTAGAATAATTTATAGCCTCGCTGAAGGAAACAGCCTCAGAAACAGCTTGCTAGGGGACGACTGCCATGGACTCCCAGCCTATGTCGCGCATATTTCAAATCCATCAATATTTTCTTTTACAGAGGCACCAGCGTGGGAGTACTGAAAGAAAGAGGAAATAAACAGGCTGTGTTAGTTTGTCTGGCTTCCTGGAAAGTGCTAAATTGCTCAAATGCTGCTGGGGCCTTTGCTGAACACACAGCTCAGGGGAACCAGCTCAGCCTGTCTCCTTGATGGACTGTCTCTCTGTGGGTACAAAGCACCCGCTTTATAAATGTAATGCACCTGCACTGGTAACCTGTAGTCAGGTACACCAGAATCCTTAGGAGTTTTTCACATTATATGGTGTTTCGTTATTTTAGAATAATTGATGATTATTGCATAGGCCTTCTAATTGTCTTTAAGATGTCTTTTTCCCAGCTTTCTCCCAGAACCATGAGAATTAACACCTATACTTTATACAAGAGTGAATCGCATGAAACTCATGACTCACATCATTGAGTTACTCTGAGATTCATTAGTGTTATGAGCTTTGAGAGGACCCATCTCCATTAATCTTTCTGTAAATTTAAGTCTGGGTTTAAGGTCAAGCCAACAAAACAACTGACCAAACAGGTACCTACAAGGGATTATAAAATAGCCATTGCCTGCTCAGACACTGTCTGAATAGTGGAAAGCTCTGCAGATGGCTGCAAGCTGGGCATGTGGCAATCCCAGGAAAGGCCAGCAGTCACCTTTGGGTAAAGCAGTTCTCAGTTATGAAAATGTAAAGATGAGTTATTTGGCAAGTTCTTGTCTGAAGCCCCCCTGGGGAGCCTGAGGAGCAATATCTTTTGAAAAAGTCCTTCCCTGAGCTCTACTTCTGCTGCTCATGGAAAGCAAACATCTCTATCTCTTTTCCTACTTTCACACCTAATTTGAAGTTCATTTTGATATTTGTAGAAGATAAAATATTTCCTCATTAGATCAGATAGATAGAAGGTGTGTATAACAAGTGGAATTTTTTCCCTTTTCACCCTTAAAGGAAGTAAAAAAAGGTAATATATCACTAAAGGAAGAAAGTGGTACTAGTGGGTATATTTTTGTCAGTATTAAGTTGCAAGGAGACTAAAACTGTTCCTGTGAGAAATCTCTCAGTGCTTTCCTCCTGGACAGCAAACAAGCAAAGTGACAGTCTGTGAAACACGAGGTACTGTTTGCTTTCATTAGGGCTGATTTTCCATTTTACTATATCTGAGAACTTGTGGAGTGTTTCTTCACATGCCTAAAATAGACTTGGGGTTTTCTTTCTGCTTCAGTTTACTAACAGATTTTGGACCTGTTAAATAGAGATTCACAGGACATTATTGTTCTGCTGTGAGGGCATCTATGAATCCTGCAGCTTCTCCACTAGCTGTACCTTGTGTTTCTCCCAGTTAATCTAAGCTGCATAGACAAGCCATATCAACCAAACCATGCTCTTAATCTGAATTGCTTCCTGCCACAATGCAACAGTAATGTATCACCATCCTTCTACAATAGCCAAGCCTCCCTGATAGGACGCAGAGGATAAGACCAAAACCTTAGGATGCAGAGGATAAGACCAAAGCCTTTCTGTCTCTCTGTCTGCAGCTCAGCATTTGGATTTTCAGGTTGGCCGTGACCCAGGTCCTGCTGTCAGCGGAATTGGCAGTTGCTCATGGTGCACGTTGTCTGGCCTGTGGTCCCAAGTGCTCATATATGATAGCAGACTGCCACAGAGGTGAAGCTGGCAGCCACACAGGGTGCTGTACCCTGGGCAAATCACCCACCAGATGTTTCTATATGGTTAAGAAGCCTTGAGATGGCTCTCCCTGGGAAAGGTGAAGGCATCTCTAAAGGATAACCAGTAAAAGACCTAATAGATAGTCTTACCTGCAGACATTCAAAATGGAAATACTAGTTCCTGAGGTTTTCCTTCAGACACCAGCATTGCAATGGATGCTTTTGCAATGCAAATAAAAGCAATGGTGACTGTATAATTGCAATATGCAGTGGTGTTTCTATTAATAAGTGTCTCGGTAATGCTGTAAGTATGAAAGTTTTAATAGTCTTACAATCAACAGTGGCCAGCCCCCTATTTTGTGTAAAGCTATAAAAACATCTGGTTGCAAACTTGGTAATTTTACTGAAAGGAAGAATCTTTAATCAACAGAAATCAAAACTGTTTTGATGGAAGAATGTTGAGTTTGTGTCAGAAAACTAAATGCTTGATTTTCTGGATTTCCATCCAATTTAAAATGGAAATGTCTATTTAATCAAGAAAATATTTGGAGAAAAAAAATTCACAACCATCTGTATTTAAGTCTTCTTGATGACAGATTCTTTTCTTTCCTTAAGAGCTTGTCTCAACATCAAGTTGTGCTGGAATAAGTCATTCAAGAAGAGCCACTTGTTTCTGGATAGCACCATGTGTGAATGTTCTTACTCACTAAGAGCCCTACACATCTCCGTATGGATCTTGTGCACAGATCAGGGACAGGATCAAAGATAACCTACACTTTTCACCACTCAGGGAGGACAGGGTGTGAAACCTCATGTCATCATCCACTCGATGAAGAGCTAGTGCTGTAATGTCCACGAGCAGATCAGGATCTCTGTCACAGCTGACTGCCACCTACCACTGCCTCCCCATACTGAATGCCAGCAGTCATTGATCATTTGCTCTACCACAAGCCCCCTTAGTGCTGGGGCAGTGGATTCCAGCTGCTTCAAAAGCACTCTGCAAATGTGTCCAGGACTGTGACTGCAGCAACACAAGTACATGCAGAGTGATAGGTCTCAGGACACATTCATGGAGTGCTTCAGCAATGCTCTCTGTACCTATACCCCAGCACCCCAGCTTAAATCCTCCACCAAATCACTGGTTCAGAGATCTCAGTTACTATGTCACTAACACGATCTGAAAGGGACATATGTGTTTTACATTATTCACTTCCCTTTCATTAGATGACGGCCAGAGTATCCTGTTATTTTGATATGCAAATCTATTACACACCCTTTAAACTTACCTCCCCCCCCCCCCCGCCCAATGCCTCTGATAATTATGGAATCAAGAAAATATACACATACACTTTGTTAACTTAATTTCTAATAACATTTTCTGCTCTGATTTCATTTTGTTAGTCTCTTTTTACATTTAATTTGGCATCTGACCAATTGAAATGATGGTCTATGCTTTTCAGCAAATGGCTTTGGCTTCAAATACTTAACATTTCATTCATGGTTATTTGTTCTTGCATTTAGTACATATCTAGCTTGCCTGCTTTGTAATTTCCAAATGAGAATCTTACAAATGGCTGGAGGCTTATTAAATCTTGGGCTTTTTTTTTTTTTTTTTTCTTGTAATTTGAATATGAGACACACTTTTAATATTTAATTTTTCATGCATCTGAACCAATGAGTTACCAGGGTGCTTTGTGGATAATATTCTGAGGAATACATTTCCTCTGCATGATGATCTAAGGGGAAAGGAGTGTCTGTGTGTCTGTGTCTGTACGTGTTTTTTGATTGCTCTCCAAAAACTGTCACTTCACATATGAACCCGGTGTTGACACTGGTATATCTACCCTATATGCCATGAGTAAAGACCTAATATCCAGTAAAGTATCTGCAGCTGTCCAAGGCCTAATATGTTGACACAATTAACAACAACAACAACAACAAAAAGAGAGAGAGAGAAAGAGAGAGAGAGAGAGAGAGAGAGAAAGAAAGGAGCATGGAGTCAAAATTACCCAGTTAAATGACCTGTGCTGATTATATCATCAGATTATACGCATGTAGGAAATCCAGCACCCTGCTAATTATGAACTATATCCTTATATAAAAGTGGCTTCATTAACCCCTGGAAGAAGTAAGAAACCAACACAAAGGAAGGCACAGGTTTAAAATGTTAGACATAAAGTTGCCTCTTTTACTCATCTTGAAAAGCATCTTATTCTGCATCTTCCCCCCATTTGAGCATGATTGTGTAAAAAGTTACCAGGTAAAACTGAGAATGTCAAAAATAATGAGCTTCTGAAATTTACTTTGGAAAGTTGTTCTGAACTACCATACAGACAGCACAACTCTGTCATGGTAATGGTGTAAAAATATTTATTTTTGCTTTCTTATGGACTAATATCAGAATTGGATATTGTTTGTTAATCATATCCATTAATACCTCTGGTGCTTTTTTATAAGAGATGTTCTCTTACTACTTTTACTTGGTGTAGTTTACATTTTAATGCCTTACAATCCACCTCCAAGTTTGCATGCAAAATTCCTAATTTCCAGTCCTAATCTATCGTGTCCTACTAACAGTTGAAGTTGATTACATCATATCCTATCACCTTCAAAAGAACAGCTAAGCTCTGCCCTTGACTTCAAGAACATTTGACAATGTAGAGATCTATCATTACAGTCCTCTCTTACTTTTTTGGAATTAAATAGATCAAATTTCTATTGCCTTTCTCTATAGGTCATGTTTTCTCAACCTCTTGTTACCCATGTTGCTTTCCTTTGGATTTTCTCCCATTTTTACAAAATGTCTGTTAATGTAGGATGTCTAAAATTATACCCTACCACAAGACCTCACGAGGGCATTGAAATAATTACATCCCAGGTCTTACAAATTCAGCAACAGGGGGAAAGAAAAGGTCCAGTGAAGGTTATTAAGTACAGAGAGACCACCTTCCCTGAGCTTCAAATTGGTGGTAGCCAAAAGCCTATTTTGGAAAGTGGTCTACATTTTTAACAGCAGCATGCTGCAGAATCCTATTCATCTTGTGGCCTACAAAAATCTTCAGTGCCTTATCAGCAGCCTGACTGCACAGCCAGCTCCTCGTCACTGCACTTTACTGAGTCTGCCCTTTTTCTTACTCACTGGGATACCTTGTATGTTTCTGCTCTGAATTTAATCTGATTAATTATAGTCTGGCTCCCTCCTATATAAGCATAATCTACCAAAGACAGAGAAATGAGCTTCCCCTTTTCGTAGGGTGATTGTTCCCCTGTTGCATATTTGACATATCTTTCCAAACCTCAATTGTGCACACAGCAAAAGACCTAAAAAAAAAAAAAAAAAAAAAAAAAAAAGTCTTTCCAAAGGGGTCAGCAAATGCACTGTGTAATGAAGATGTGTAAAACAAAGATCTACATGTCTGTCCATCTGTTTTGGCTTGTCTGGCTGGGAAAAGTGCCCCACAACAAGCCTATGTTTAATGCCTGGACGTGGTCTCTGGCCTGTCAATGCTCATGTCCGTCTGTTTGGAGGGCATGGTGCCCATTCCATGTTGCTGAGGCACTTGGCATCACTTTGGGCACAGAGAGGTTTGTGTGGGCAGACCACACGGGCTTGCTGGGTTGCATCTGTTCTTCTGGATCCCCCACTGCTGTGTTTGCTGGCTGTGCCAGCACAGCTGCCACATGTCTAGTGTTTACCTTGCGTCTGTGAAAAGCCTGGGCCAAGGAAAACCAACAAGGAGCCAGGAGAGACTTGGAAAGCAAGACAGAAGCTTGTGGCTACTGGCTTCTTTGGGCTAGGCTATTTGGAGCTCAGCTGGATGAGTTAAACCCAGAAGTGCTCTCCTCTATAACACCAGTGCTGTACCAGGCTTGAAGGAGGGGCTGGCTGTGGAGGGAGGTGACCGCAGACCCTGCAGAGCTGTCACACCAGAGGGGACTTTGGCACTAAAACAGATGCCCATATTGTCCTGTTGGCTTTGTAACTAGAATTGTTTCCCAAGGGTCTTTTCACAGATCCAGCCTCTGCTGTAAGCAAGCTCATTATGAAATTGATTTTGTGTTCCTAGATGCCACCTGAGTTAGTGTTGGTGTGCTTGAAAATGTAAGCATGACCAAAAGGGATCAGAAAACAAGGCCATTAAACCTGTTTTATTTTTCTCTCTCACCATGCTTACATGTGAATAAGAACAGGCAGAGCAGGGAAGCACAGGTGCTTCCTGATCCAGGACTGTTACTTTCATATTTCACAGCTCTCAAAGGATTCCTATGCACAAATTTGTACAGTAGCTTTTAAACCCACATCAATCTGAGCATCCATACCCATGACAAGGAGTTCTACCAGTGAAGTACTTAGTGCCTGAATAACAACTGTAGTTCACCTATATCCAAGACATCAGCAAAAATACCTATTTATTCACTTAGCAAAGCAAAACTGCTTCTTTCACGCCTCCCTAAATGCCTGTTAAATTAATGATCAGGCTCAGGATAGGAAGAAAGTAACTTCAATTCCAGGCAGGCTGAGGAGGACTAAAGACTAAAGTCTCATGATTCTTGGACAAGTCCTTCTATCCTTTTGTTGGAATGGTTAGATCTTTTCTCACTACTTTCCCCAGAAAGAGATGAAAGGGTACTTTTCTTCTTCAGTCAACATATGAGTCTAAAGCCCAATATTATCAGCAACCCACTTAACTGAAGGAATCTCTCCCTGTGCCATGATTAAAATAATAACTACAGTGATTGATTATTTGTACTGCAATGCTACTTTAGAGACCCAGCTGTGCACCCAATGAGACGAGAACTGTACAAGCACAGAATAATAAGCCAAAGAATGCTTTTAAAGGTATGTAATCACTACTGGTTTTGTTCCAGAAGCACTTCAAGTTTCATTCTGCAGCTACAGAGCTGTTCTCCCAAAGGCTGCATATGCCTGTGTTAAGAGCCAACCCTTATTCTCAGATCTTGCCTATATAAGAATTGAAGTATTCGCAAAAGGTCATAAAGTCTTGTGACAAAGTCAGACCTTGACACCAGTTTTGGCTTAGGCTTTTGAATATTGATATTGCTGTGTCTGCTTGTGCAAGGGGAAGCTGCGTTCAGTAGAAAAATTAATTTAGAGGTTAAGTTTTTAATTTCTCATAAAGAAAAAAGTTTATTAGAGATGTTTTCTATGGGTGGCAGCCTATCTGTTATATCTAGACCAGAGAAGATATAATATATGCAGAAAAAGGAGGGGGTTTTGACAGTCTAGTTCTGATATTTCCACATGTAACACATACTGAATGAGCTGAAGGTCTCTCTGACAGAAGGCCAGGATGGCAGGTGAGGTGACTCAAGCATCTGGCATAGGTGCCTCATAAAATTTAGACTTGGCCTAAAAGATGAGGTAATAACTGAAAATTTTACTTTGATAAAGATGGCAGGATTTGAAAAAGAGTTGTTATGACCACAAGAATGAGAAATGAGGTTGAATTTGCTGAAGGGCTGTCATCTTTGACTATTTATAATGACCTCATTTGAATGACAGCTGAACCATGAAGTTCAGTCTATGCTTACATGGGAGCTTTTACATCCATCACAGATGCCCGTTTCTTTGTTTAAGGTAGAAATTAATTTAAGGTGTTTGTTTAAGGCAATAATTACTGATCTTGGAGTCAGGCTAAAAAATCTGAGCAATCTTCAATAATTTGAGGATTAGGGTAAAGGAGGAGATAAAATTGAGATGCAAGAAGAACAGCAATCTGAAAAAATAAATAAATAAATGAATGTGTAGAGGTTGCAAAAGCCAGAATTATCTGAATGGCAAAAAGACCTTTCTTTCTGCATGATTGCAATTTGGTGCTGCTGCACTCGTGCTCCACAGTAAGTGACCATCTTGAAACTCCCACAAACCCACCCTGGCTAGTCAGATCACAGATTCTTCACTTAGACATTTATTTTGTGCTTCATTTACCCCCTTCTTTGATTTTCTTCTATTTTGTCAAATCCATTTGATTTAACAAAAACTGCACATTGATCCAAGATTGACAAAGAAATTTTTAAAAGAACTGAACCCAGCAAGAAACCAACATAGGTAGCTCCAAAAGAGTCTGAACAAAAGAGAAGTGTTTTGAATTTGTGAGTTTGTTGTGGTTTTGTTTTGTTTTGTTTTTAAATTAGGGTAAATGTTTTCCATTAAAGTTTTCAAATATGAATCCAGAAAACAAGGAGAGATAATAATAGTAAAAATAATAACAATAAAAAAATGCAATTACATTCTGTATTTCTTGGAATAGAAGCAATTTCAGTTATTGTACAGATTAAATTCCCTCCTGAGGTTTACACAAAAATGCCAGAGATATAGCAAAGGACGGTGCCAAAAAAGCCCATTACAACACAGTGTATGTCTTCACCTTTTTGTCCGGTCCTTCCAAGGTTACTGTCAACAGTTTAGATATTTACTGGGGAAAAGTGAGGGCTAAGGCAGGCAAGGGCACTGGGTTCCTTATTACTGTAAAATTTCGTTGTTCTATTCTTTGAAAATTGTCCATTTCAAAGAAGGAGCTGTCTTTCTTGGATTTAGCTGTCATTTACAAGTGTCTCCCATTTCCTTTCTATGAATAATTCATAATCTGCAGATGGAGCCCAAGACATCCATCACAAATATCAAGCTATTGAAAGCCAGACACTGGTCCAACAGTTACAAGTCTATGTGCTCCAACTGGAGAAGCATCAAATGCCTGGTTAAAATATGATGAATATGAAATCCTCACTTGTAAATATTCTGTAACAGGGATTTCAAATTTATTCCTTTCTCCCATAAGTTCATTTGATGAATGTATTCATGGAAAGCTGGAGATAAAATCAAGAAGCAGATAAATAGATTTGCGCTCAAGCCTCTGCATGCCATAGATCTAGACACAGTTCCTACAAACTTCTTGTGACCCATTAGGCAAACCAGTTAAACTATTTTGTGCCCCACCAATTCCCACTTTGAAGGTGAAGGCATAATAAAGGATATGTGGATGAGTATTTCTTTGTTGTTTCTGTATTCCTTATTCTGTAAGTAAAACCCACCAGGTGAGGTATTTTCCATCAACAGGAAATTTCAAATGAGATTTTTGCAAGGGAGAACAACAAAAGCAAATAAATAAATAAATAAACACAACACAGAGGCTGCTATGTCTGTCATGGTAGGACTTTGAAGCATATATATTTTTTTAAGAAAAAGTATGATTTAGAGAAGTTGGTATTCACTTGAAATTATACAGAGAATAGGAGGTATTCTATTCTCTATATAGGTATTCTATATAGAAAGATGAATTGCAGAATTTTTTAGTGGTCTAAAATGTTTTACCAAAAATGTTGTACTAGAAACAGTTCAAGTCTTTGTGGTGGTCCTTCCTGCAACCCAATTTTGTTGTTCAAGTTCTTCCTCTCAGCCTCCCAAACAAGGGACTCTGGAAGGGTAAGAATGAATCAAAAAGATCTTATGGACAAAAGGATAATATATACAAAGGAGGCATATTTATTTCACTCTGTCTTTATTCCATATCAGAGTGGGTAAAATAGTAATAAAGCTCCTTTTCTAACTGGATATTACTCCGAACTTATGGACTTTCACAGACACAAAAAAAAAATAAAAATAAAAAATAATAAAAAAAAATCATTGTAGCACTGATTGCATTTGATTAGACTGCACTGCATAGTTGTAAAGCATAGTCCATCTAAAGCATAGTTGAAAGTACAAAGAAGCAATGTCTAATCACTGTGCCCTGATAAGTAAGAGTTTCTTGGTCCAGCCCCTACTCATGTCCCTTTATCTTGTGGGCTGCAGGCCCTCAACTCTTTATGCCCTCCCAACATTTTGCATTAAGGGCAATCAGCCTGCAAGGGACGCATCCCATTTGATAAGTTAGGCACCTGGGACCTCTCTTCTGTATGTTTTTATACCATTATAAATTGTCAGAAAAATATTTGATTTCATGAGTGGTACATTTCCTCAGAAATAACCTGGACATCCCATCCTTTACCTTATTTTCCGCCTGTTTAAAATTCTGAATGAAGAGATAAAATAAAGTGGATTTACAAAGGAATCTAAGAGAAAAATTATGTCACCATTAGTCCTGCTCTGTGTCCTCACTCTAGTTTGTGTGATGGGGTAAGGATGGAGCTATAACTATTGCACATCCTCTTTGTCTTTTCCTTTAAGCTGTCTGCAGCACTATTGCATCTGGTCCTGGACTAAACCCTGACATATATGACAGATTTTTTCAAAGCTCTTACCAAAGGCAGCAAAAATGTAGATGAAAGACAGAGTGAGGGAAGGGATCTAGGTGAACTATAAAGACATGGGAAATTTCAGGAACGGGACTATGTGGAGAGGTGTTTAGGATATGCTGCACCAAATGACAAAAAGAGCAGATGAAGCAAGTAGGCAGGGATTTGAGTCCTGAATCTTACTCTCTCTGTGGCCTTTGGAAAGCTACATGGTTGAATGAAGCTGTAGATGTCAGATATATTGGCTATTCCACAGGGGGCTGCTGGAGTCTATCTCACCCAAATTAGTCACTAATGCTGCTGTGCAGACCCCTGCTTAGATAGTCTTATTTGAGTGATGTTGCAGTGAGCACAGCACAGCTCTGGCTGCAAACAGTGTGAATGCAGACGTGTAGAGGTAGTATAGAAAAACAGGGAGGATGGAGTTTGGAGGTGGTGTTCTAACACTTTCATGAAACATGTAATCTCTGTGTTTCCTCTTCTATTATTAGAATTATTCTCCCTGGATGGGTTAATGACAGGGTAAATTTAAAAGAATGAGGTGCATTAAGAATAGAGTCATTAACAAAATTAAATTTTGCTTGTTTAAAATACTGTGTAACAACTGTGAAAGCTTCCCCCACCCTTGTTTACATCTAGCATAGATTTATTGGCAGTTCTCTTTTCATTGTTGAAGCTATATTCAATTTTACCAGCAACAATGTATTGTGATTGGAGTGAATTGAATTTTCTTTTCTATTCAAAAATGATTAGATGCACAATGTAGAACTGAATAATAAAGACCTGTCCATAAATATTTTGCCTGTGGTTATATAGCATCCTATGCCTTCATGACTGCTATGTACAGAAAATATCATTACAGGGACTCAATAGGGTTGAACCAAATGGTCACTTCTGCTTAGTTATGTCAGGTACTATACTGCTTTTATAACCTTGGAATAAAATTCCTACTCAGTTCCCAAATACAGACTCCTAAGGAGAAAAATCTCACTCAAGATCATAAAATCAATGAGGATTGAGTTATAAGGGAGTTGACTCCATTTTCCTATCCTACAATTTTATAAATATGTTATGGACCCACTTTAAAATGAGTCTTCTAAGGTAGGTGGTTAAATCTTCAGGCAGGGAGCAGTTTTGACAATTAACCTTGTCAAAATCAGTGAGACTCTGTGTATTTGCCTTCAAAATAAATTTCAACTGTGTCTTGGAGAAGGATTCAGTTTCCAGAAAGGAAGGGCATTTCTCAGGGTCACACCAATGTGCCCGGTACTGCACAGTCTTAAGCATTATGTTACTTTCCATCCCATTCAGTGAAAATGCACAGCTAAACTGATGAGCTGTATCAGAACTGGGTAAAGGAAGGGAAAGAAAAAACAAGATGAGAGTCTTCAGACCCTAGAATTTCTTCCTGCATATATTCCATCACAGCATTACTTCTCCTTTCACTTCCTCTTGATGTCAAACTTCTAAGAGATAAAATAGCAATAAAGTCAGAGAAATCTGGAAAGGAAATGAGGCTGCTCATTTTATTACTCTTGATTAACAGCAAATTATTCTCCTAACATTTACTTTCCTTTCATTTATTTGAGAGTGATTACATACAAATAACAGTTAAAAACATCAGGTTTTTATTAATAGTTTTATTTACTGCTGTAATTGCTTTTGTAGCATCTCTGAAGCCTGAAACACACCCCTTCTGGCACAAAATCAAACAAGCAGCTTTGCCTCTTTCTCTCTTTCAAGCACACTGTCCAAAACAGTATAAGAAAGATGAGGCACAAGATGTAGGATTTTCTTATGTTGGTGGTCCAAGCTCAAAGGCTGCACCCATATTCCCAGATGAATATGCCTAAAGAGCCATTTCAATATCCTGTTCCCTCAAAGGTGAGCCATGTTACTTAGCCAAACTACTGATTCATAGTCCCCCGTACGTTTTTCCCACAATCACACTTAAAGCTCAGATCTGACTACCAAAGTAAAACTTCCACCAAAGAACACCAGAGGTAGCAAGGTGAAGTTATTACTTGGCTGTTCATTACTGAATGTTCTGTGAACAATTTTGTTTCCCTTTCACCTCTAATGTGAATGTTTTTGAAAATCCCACACCAATAAGAAAATAAATAGCTCAGACTTTTACTTTTAGCTCCAGGTGCTGGTTTCTGTCCTTTAAAATCCGTGGCTGGGACAAAGCCTGAGCATCTGTTCCAAAAAGGGGGTGGAGTGTCTCTCTTCAGATAGCATTCATTGCACTTAGTATTGTTGTGCACTTGTCTTTTTTCATTTGTAGTTGTCACTTATGTTGATTTCTTTAGCATTTGGGGGCTGATCCGGACCAAACGGTCAGTAACAGAATGGCCATACTTTTCTAGAAGTATCCAGAAAGAGTTCACAGGATATCCTCCAGTACAGATTCACTTTATTTTTTTCGAAATCTAGCACCGGTGGGAGCTGGAAAAACATCATCTCAAAGTGAACATGACCTTCTCATGAAGGAGCACAAGCAACTATCCTCCGTGGAATTAGTGTGGCTACATTTCGTTACTGGGAATAAATTTTCTATGTGGATTTCTGCATGAATGTGTATTTGGTCAACTTCACAATATATGCAGATCCAAAAATAAAAAATAAAAATCTTCCTTTAAGTAGAACCACAATGCTGGGGAGTGGGAGCGCAAAGTATCCAACTTGCTGCCTTCTTGGAAAGGGTTTTAAAAAGCAACACAAAATGCCTTTCTCAGCAAACCAGTAGGTCTCTGAGGACTTACAAGGAGTAGATTTGTTAAAATCAGAATTGCCAATTTTGCAGTTACTTTCTGAATAACACCACATTTTTAAGCAAACTTTATTAGAATTCAGATTCAGTTATGGAGCTGCACAGGGCTCCCTTAACAAGCATAGTCTGTCTGGAGGCAATAAATCTGTCTTTGTCACTAATGATGTTTGTATTATTTTAACACTGTTGATACTGTGGATTCATATGTGGGACTGCAAGCAATCGTCTTTTAACCACAGCTCACCTGCCCTGCATCCTGAATAGAAAAATCCTTTCCCTTGGGGAGGTCAGAACTACAGTGAGATACACTAAGGGTGTCTATGGAAGCCACATAATCTAGGAGCCCATTGAATTACAAGGTCCTTTAGCTATGCCATGTCAGGGAAAAAGGTCCTCTGGCAACATTTTTTAGTAATCACTCTGGCAACATTTTTTAGTATTATGTGGCAAATGTGGTAACCAGTCAGGAGGCTTTGTGCTGTGCTCATTTGATAGATAGGCATTTTCTGAATGACTGAAGTGACTGTTATACTTTTGAACATGAAGGTGGTCCTGGACCAGGTCCAAGCAGCTCAAGTGCTGGGAAATGTGTTTCCCAGGTGCAGTTCAGCTGAATCCCTTAAACACATTTCTTAAATTCATTTCTTTCATGGGATTTAAGTTCTTGTCTAATGTTCCAACTTACAGTCCTTTATCTCCTGAACATGAGCATTGTAAAGATCTGTTTTCTTCCAAACGGTTCTGCTGGTAGCCTGTGACGCAAAAGATCCATCTCTGAAATGAGTGAGTTCATTTGCCCTCTGTGGAGGACATCAGGTTTGCAACAGGACAAGGCATCCTTCATCAAACCCTAGCTGGGAATCAGGACACTGGTGTCCTGGTTGTCCTGGGTGAAGTAAAGCAAAGATAGCTGCCTTCTTATACCTCAGATCAGATAATGGTCAGTGTTAAGTGCTGTATCTCTTCTCTCTGACTTGTGATGCTAAAAGTGCTCCCCCAAACATATTAGCTATGCCCTTACCCTTATAGTCGTGAAAGGGAACAACTCTGCATCTCCCTTTGAGATATTTTTTTTCTTACACTGAAGTCTCTTCTGATTTGTCTGATTTGGCTAGGAAAAAAAATATATATAAAATACAGAACAGATGGTGGTATGGAAGGAGGCTGCCATTCCTTGCCCTTGTTTATGGAGGCATGAGACTGACAGGGGTCCCTGGGCAAATGGGGGGGGGGGGGGGGTCTAAGAGTCAGGTCTGGAAGCTGGAGGATGAGGGAGCAGGGAGAGTTTCCGCACTTATTTTTCTTCTGACTGTGACTTTCTAAATCTGGGTTAGAAATTCCCTTGTCACACTGGAGAGTACGTCCCTTTGAACAGAGTTGGTCATATATCCCTGCAAGCTTATTAACAGATGGCAAACAGTGCAGGGGCTATGTGAGTGCTCTACACCTGACACAGGAACACTGGAACATGCGCAAGTAAGAAAAATCTTCTGATGAAACCCTACAGCATGTTCCAAGCAGAATAATTTCCCCAGCTTGTGCTAAGACACCACTTCACCATGAAAAAGGGCTGAACTCTTGGCACGAAGAGCTGACTGCTGACTCCTTCTCCCCTAGAAAGCTGCTCATCATGCCTCAGGTCCTGCTCATGATGCCAAGGCAGTAGCTAGAAGAAGCAAAGATATTTCTCTTCAGGCAGGAAATTATTTCAGCCTCTTAATCCCAAAGTCAAAAAGTCACAATTATCTCAACAACTAATCACTATATAAGCTCATGTATTAATGTTTTGAAGAAATTAGCATTTAGAGATACTGGGAAGGAGGAAAATAGTGTGCATAAAAGGGAGAAGAAGGAGAAAAGAGGAGTATTTGGCTTTTATAATTTATCAGATTTAACCTCCTAAGCAATATTTTTATATATGTTTACAGGATGCCCTTTTTGTTAAGTCAATAAGAAGCCTATCCACAGGACAGACATTGATAACTTAATTATGAAATAAACCTGTTACACAGATAGATATAAAATCTCATATTTTGCACATGATTTTGGCATCAAATATCAAATTTCATTAAGAGAATTTTCAGTCCCTGACTCTATTTCTTTGTGGAGTTTCAAGCTGGGCACCTAATGTTGAGGAAGGGGAAAAGGGGGGCAGGGGGGAACATCACCAGTGAAACCTTAGGACATGAAGGATGATATTTTTAAAATTTCTAACCTTGAAACTTTACTTGTCTATGTAACTCCATTTCTGTGGAGAGCTTTGTTGCTGATTTCATAAGGGTTATTTGCTAGAATCAATTTATGAGCAGTGTGTATTCATAACCATGCTTCTTGATGAATTGAGATCTTGTGTAACTTCAGAAGCAAATTGAAGAACTCAAGTACATCCATGCTTTTCATTTGAAAAAAATTATCTTTGCTATTATTTCATACTGCTTAAATACTATGCTACCTCGTTTTGAGGTCTAGTACTGTTACCTGCAAGATACCAAAAAAGGGAAGAATTTAAACACTGGGTGGACACTTCTCCCAGACAACTGTTCTAATTTCAGTGACAGGGCTTAAATGAAATGCAATCACTGTCTGCCATGTATCATCTCAGTCTGGTGGTGACTCCTGTAACAGACCTGTGGGGTTCAACCACCTAGATGAGTTATGTAATCATGAAAGAGGAGCACCGTCCATTTTAGCAGTTACTGTATTGATGGCTTCCTCCAATCCACTAGCCGGGAAGCAACTTAGTGCTAAGAGGCATGATGAGACAGAAGCAGGATTCAATATTTAAGTTATGTCTCAAAACAAAACGAACCTCATTTAGTGTTCAGTTTGCTTCACTGTTGTTTTCATTAAAGATAGGTCATTTTTAAAGTAGTAAACTTTAGCTCTTTGCTGTTGGTATGTGAGCATCAAGAACCCACCCTAAACTTGTTTTCAAATTTTGCTCCTCTAAAAAGTAAAGGGAGTTTTCCTGCTTTAAGCAAGAAAGTGAGGTTTGCATATTTTTGAAGCAAGAAGCTAGGACTTTTACTGACACCTGAGAGAGGATCGACTGACTGAAGTCATAAGTACAGGTTGTATAACTGCCCTAACTGATGAAAATTGGTGGTAGTGAATCTAATTCTTTTGTTTATGTGAATCACCAGAAACTGTTGGCTTCTTTTCCTCCCAAGGCTTATTCCTAAACAAAGCTGAATTGGAAAGTATAGATTCAAAGGCTTCCTGGAGAAGGTGATCTCCTGAACTGAACCCAAAAGAAAGAAAGTAAAAAAAAAAAAAAAAAAAAAAAAAAAAAGAGAGAGAGAGAGAGAGAGAGAGAGAGAGAAACCTAAAACCTTGGTACTACGACTACTAATTTGGTTCTGTAGCAATTAATTATATTGAATTTAATTAAATTTCTTCATGCTGGAATCATGAGATTGTCTGTAATTCTGCCACCTACAGTGTAAAGAATACAAAGTGTTCTCTTTGCATTTTTAAACATTTCCAACTGTTATTTTTAATCAAAAGTCCGTTTAAACTTGATTGTTCCATAAGGTGGTTGTGGATAAAATGCTCAAATTTCAAGCTACTTGTAAGCAAGACAGTAGTGTGATCACCTTTTCTATCTGGAAGCTCTTCATTGAGATCATTTCTCCATGTACTAAACATTCAAATTATCATTTAAACCTGAGTGAGCTTTGTGAACTCTGGATCAGAGTCACAGGCCTGTGTGAAATCCCCATTCAGCAGCGTGAATATGAAACAATTCTTGATTGATAGTGACCCAAACTTGCACCCCATCCCATCGTTGTATGTCCTCTTCCTGGCTACTTTATGGGTAGCATCTGCCACTGTGCAAGGAATGTCCTTGCCCCATGACTCACTTACATGGAGTAAAGACAGGTTAATTGAAATTTCATTCTTTGCAGCCAATATAACTACCTTTTTTTTTTATTATTATTATTTTTTGTAAGTAGTGATGAGGCATCCAGAAAGATCAGACTTGAGTCAAGTAGAAAGAACCCCCCAAAAAAAGGTTTTAGAGCAAATCCTTTCTCACTGGTTCTTTGAACAGCACAAACTATATTTTTCCTTCCCATTTCAGGCCAGAGAGTCAAAGGCTCAGGGATGTGACCTCTCTCATTTGTAATGACCAAATATGTCCCAGCTACAGCTACCCCCATGTGACTCATCTGAGACAACACAACTCCAAATGAAATTGCTGATGGTCCAGATGGCAAATCAAGCTTCCGAGAGACCGATGGACTGAATTTCATTTATTCCAAATGCATTTTGAATCATACTGAAGGACTTTTCAGAGTGCCAATGTACTGGATACTCTCCAGATGTGTCAAATGTAAAAGTGGTTGTTCACTTTGGAACTTGAAAGAAATAATCAGCTACTTTTATGCAAAGGAAGAAGACTGCACCTGTAGTTGACATTACTTAACAAGATTCATTGTGCCAATACATTCTGCATGCTTTGAAGTGAAACCTATTTGTAGTGTTCCTTATGGGCCTTCAGGTATCAGTATTGGTCCAGGGACTTGTGATGGAAACACTGCTTGAATTTCTTCAGCTGTCTTAGCTTGACACCATAAAAGACTTTAGTATTTTGCTCTGAAATGTTTTTAAAAATAATGTACACATTGCCATTTCTTAATACATATAACTTATAACAGGAATACTTAATTTGAAACAGAAATAATATTTATTCAGGTAGTTATTTGAGCAGATACAGATTAAAAAAAAAAAAAAAAACTTGCTTGTTTTCAGATAGTGTCTCTAAAATAAATAAAGTGAAATTGTTTTAGAGAGTTCAGTCTTTAATAATTATACCATTATCTAATGAGGTACTGAAATTTTAGCTGATAGCTTTCTAGTATAACAGTCAGGGAGGTTTCTACAATTGCCAAATCCAAAGGACAACCATCAAACAACATGGAAAGGTATTCCTGACAGTTACGTTAATCTTTACAAAGCTGACCCAGAACTGAGTTTTCAAGCAGTGTCTGCCTGCTCTTACTTACGTGGCCAGATCCTACAGCACCAGCTGGAGCCAATTCCCAATTTCTGCTGAAACATCCAGCCCTGAGCCTGGCCAGGCTTCATGTAATACCATATGATGTGAAGGATAATAAATTCCTCAGGATGTCTTTAATCTCTATCCCTTAGTCAGCAGGATCGGTTCAGTTGGGCTAGTGAGTACCTAGAAAGCCTCTCACTAAAGCCTCTCCAGAGCCCTCTGTCTAGAAGGCATAAGTGATATTACAGGTGGTCTTACTGGTCATAGGTGTTTTGACAAGAGAATTCTGAACAATTAAAAGAGCATTGCTTAGAGAATAGAATTGCTGCAGGCTTCAGCAGAAGCATGAATGAGTCTCTAAAGGATGGTCTTGCAGATGTGTAGTTCCTGTAAAAGGGTCTCCTGGGCTGAGCTTTGCCACAGGTAGCTGGCCAGAGAGCTTCCTGCTCCTAGAGGCTCTCTGAATTTGATTTGCCTCTCACAGGGGTTTTACAGCTGACTGAAGCCACCTTTCTTTGCTCTTTCCAAACCAGATCTGCTCTTGACGAGAAGAGATCCTGGCTATTCAGGAGTGGTTTTAAGCCAGTTTGAGTGAAGGGTAGCCTTGGAGCCATGGGGCTTCTCCAGGTAACAAGGAGAGCCCATTAAATATGTAGGAACAGGTAGTGGTCTTGCTTTCCAGCACAGGGATGTTTTTGTTGTTGTTGTTTGAATTCCATGTTCTGGTATACATGCCCAAATGCTGAATTAATATGTTTGATACTGTCTAATGCATTCTTAGTGAGAAATCTCACAGTGTGGTGGCAAAGAAAATTCAATGGGTTTGTTTACTCACCCTAAAAGCTAAATATGCTGCAATAGCCAGCAGTGTATCAAAATGTCAAATTTATATTCAAGCCCTTTGAAATTGTTTCCAAAACAATAAGGCAATAGTTTTTTGTTGTGTTGTTTTTTATTATTATTATTATTATTATTTATTTCTAGTGTTGTCCTGCAATCCATCATTGCAAGGCAGCCAAAACTCCTAGGTATGAAATGCTTTCTTTTCCAACACATAAAAGCATTACAGACTATTAATTATGTTATGATTAGCTGGGACATCTTAACTATAAATCATTGTTGCTTAAATATAGGCTACAAAGAATTAATTGGCAGTCTGCCAGTTCAGGGAAATGAAATCTAGCACTAGAAATAATATCAAAGCCAAGGTGTCTGTGAAAGCTACAGATATGTGTACTTGCATTCTGTACCTACAGGCTCAGCTCCTTAAGACTCCTACAGTCACTTGTGACAGGTAGCATCAAGGAAAAAGTCCATCTGACTTTCCTGCCCACTGCTTGCCCCCAGAAATTTGTTGCAAACCTTTGCAGACTTCATGTCAAAAGACAGCCACAGCCACCAAGCTGGCTGACTGCTCAATAGCAAAGGGCATGTTTGGGTCTGTACTAAGGTGTAAAGAAGGTTCAGAGATCTTGCTGCAGATTTTCTCCAGGCTAGCTCAAAGTCTGCATCTGCATCTAAATAAACAGGTTTTGAGTGAATTCAGAGATGCTAAGACTTACAAGTAGAGATATAACCACAGTTTCTGGATTGAACTGGAGAACTCAGAAAGTTTCGTCAAGACAGGTACTTACATGCACACAATTGATGTTAGTACATCAACACCATGTGACAGAGCTTTTACAAACTGTCTTGAGAACTTATACTAGGGATCTCAGCCTTGTGTGTGAGATTTTCACAGATATAATCTTTCAAATAAGAGAAAAATAGAGACTGCTGCAAATTTAATAACTAGAGTGAGACACATTTAGCAGTCTTTGTAACTTATCAAACATGGAAATGTATCCACACTGCAGGAAATTCATTGCTGTAGTACAAACACAGCCAGCTTCTGACAATAATCCTATTAAAGTAACAATCTCTGTTCATGTTGCTATCATTCATATCATACTGAAATTCCATTTAGCAAGATTAAAAGTGAAATAACTGCCATTTACTTTTTCATTTTTTTCCACCTCTCTTCATTGTGTTCAGGAGAGACATTGCTTTTCCCTTTTAAACTCTGTCTGTCCCTTTTAAGTTCTGCGGTCTGTCTTCTGGCAAGCCCTATATTCTATGCTCTCACTAGATGTTTTTGTCCCTAACACTCTTATTATGTCTATAATATCTACCCCCTGAGAAGCACCTTCTGGCATCTGAAGAAATTTGGATTAATCCTATTTGTTGGATCCAATCCAGATTTCCTTCCTATAGCAAGGCTTTCTTTCTAGTTAGTGAAAACAGCTGCCCAGGAGCAAGGTGGACAAGATTAAGTCAGGTCCATAAGGGTACCTCTGTGTATCTACACAATAGCATTGAACTGTTGCCTCCAGCTTGGAGATCTGGCCAAACTGGGAATAACGGAAGATAGTAGTTTGTCTCACTTCCTTGATTATGCAGTACCACAGAATTTGGCAGAAGTTTTTCAGGAAATGACCTTGTTAATTCCCTTAGCTGGGTAGTTATTCCCTCAAGGACCCTAGGAAGTATCAATTAGCATGGGATTTCTTTAACGTCACATCAGTGTCTCTACTCTCAGTTCATGACAGAAATGAGGGGTGAGGTTCATAAAGTAGACACCTCTCACTGAGTCCTCCTCAACATCTTTGGCAGTGAAAGGAGAGAAAGGGGCACTTCTAAGATGTGATTAATCCAAGTATTACCAATTGTACCCTATTTTTCCTTCAGTAATTAGCATGGAAACCTAAGGGAACTACCTCAGATGTAGGCATCCAGAGTTGTGTGGGATAAATTCCAAATACAAAGAATAAGATCTTCAAGAGCAGTAATCCTATTTATACTGCAAAATACTCTGTGCTTCCTCAGGGTGCAAGAAGCTTTCATCTAACATGAGCACACTGCCAGAATGAATAGTCTTATCCCTGGCTGTGCAGTCTCTCCCACTCCGTTGTGCTGGGGAGAAGAGTTGATGTGGCCATGTGGTAAATTGTACAAACTGCAATGGTTGAAAACAAATGAATTTCAAGGCTTCATATGCTGGTAAATCTACCATATCCTTAGTCACGTTGTTCAGTGATTCCCTTCACTGTTGCAGGAAGAGTCATACTTTTTTTCCTGAAATCCATGTCACTGATTCCTAATCAGCCTTTGCTTGCTAGTTTATGGCAGTATCTATTGTCAGTAGATTCTCTCTGTTTATAAAAAAAAAAAAAAAAAAAAAAAAAAAAAAAAGCCAAAACTGTCGTGGTCAGGCACTGGTTTTAACCAGACTGAAAAAGAAGAGCAGTCAATGCCACTTTACCATCTGATCTGTAACGAGTCTACTCTGATTTCTGATTAAACATAAACTTTAAATAGGGTTTGAGATCATGAGACACTGCATTTCTGCATGATACTGCATGCGTGAGATCATGAAATACTGCATTTCACATCATGTGCATTTAAGTAGCTTCTCTAACTGCTGCTGAAGAATATTTAGTCCATGCCCCTTCTAGGCATTGTTTTTGCATGCGGTGTTTTTTTTTATTATTATTATTTTTATTTTTAATCCAAAGCAACATTGTCTCATTAAGTGGACAGTAATTGCAATTATTCACCATGTATTGTAACTTGTAAATGAGGATTGCAAAGTCTATTCAGAATCAAGTTGTCTGTAAATACACAGATTAAGAAAGCTAATAAAATTTCCCTAGTTTTAGGGAGAAAAAAAAAAAAAAAATCACCTTTTTATTCAGCAAGGGTTCTGTAGCAGTATGAATCTTGATAAACAATTCCTGTCTCTGCCACATGGACAGAAAAGGAGCATTGCGCTATACTCTTCGGTTTACCAGGGCTGCAGAGGACTTGGACTCATGCCAGAGTGGATGTCTTGCCCAAAACAGAAGGTCAAAATCTCCTGCTCTTCTGGCATTTCAGAGCCTTGGAGCCTAGACACTTGACACTGACGTTCAGCTTAGGATTAGGAAGTATGCTGTGAGTAGGCTGTGTAGTAGTTTAGGCTACTACAGCTCAGAGGATGTGTGTGGATAAGTGCAAGCTAGTTGTAAAAATTAGAGTTTCCCTTGACGTAAAAAAAAGAGAGCTGTATCAAGGACCAGGTGACAAAGCTCTACAGGGTTATGGGTGTTCCACAGCCATGTGAGTAAATCCTGAGTCTTCCAGTGGGTTTGTGAGATATCCTTTTGCTTGCTACTACCCTCCAGTCACTCTGGGCAACTTAGTCATCCACACTCGTTGACATCAGGGGTCTTGGAGACAAACCACGGTCTGTGATGATGGTGCTCCAGGAGATGAGAGACACAGTTGTCTACGTAGCACATTGATGTGCTATGTAGCACATTGAGTCCAAGTAGGAAAGCAGATTTTGCAGCCTTTACTTGGAACCAACTGCTTCCAAGCAGCTTGTACCACACAGATCAGATCAGAGACTCAGGTGTCAGGCATCTGAGGGAGCTGACACCAAGTCTTTATCATGTTTTTCGTAAATTTGTCTCTTCTCCTCCTCTGAGAAGTTTTATTATATATATCGGCATATTGTCTGAGGGTTAGTCAATTATTATTTTGGGAAGCATTTGGAAACCTACAACCACAAGGATCTAGGGAGTAAAAAAGTAGATTTTGAAACTGAAATGGTTAAAAATGATCTTCAAATGTCAAGCTGCCTGAGGGAAAGGCGAGCTCACCTCAGCTCCATTTAGAGTGATATTGGGTAGAGGGAATTTTATTCTTTCAAATGTATGTGCATTTATAATGCATAAAAATGTAGTTAAATGCAAGTCGCTGTGTGACTGAAGAGCGAATATTAAACATAAACGGGTTGCTTCACATCTGGAAGGAAAGCAAATCAGCATTGCTTCTCCACAGGGTGAAAGTGAAATGTGTGCTTTGCAATGCTGTTACTAGGCCAGGGAGAAATAAAATAGAGAGCTGAGAATCAGTATGAGGTAAAATATGCCATTAAACTATCAGATGAAATGGGGACAGAAGAGGAGAAATGTGGGTAGAGGAGGTGAAAGAAGAACAATTCTTGTCTTTTGGACAGGAATGAGGGTTTTTTTGCGTGTGATGGCCTTATGCATACTTTTAGGAACTGATATGTCTCAGTAGGTAAAACATTAATTTGGGAGGAGGTTTGTGCACTCTTCAACAATTTACACCTCTTTCTTTCTGTTTTCTCTGAGAACATTTTTTTGTGCCTTGTCCATTTAGATGAATAATGTGAGGTAATAAAGCACTCTTCCATGAGCTAGTATGATAGGGTCTTAGTCCAGCTGAGGATACAAAAACAATTGGAAAAGGTAACTTCCTTAGATAAGGAACATGAAGGCGGCACAAACAGGTAAGAAAAACTTGTGTATAGATTCATTTATGATTACTGCAGGTTGCATGATCATTTTCCATCTTTCTTCTTTTCACCAAAAACCTTCCTGAGTGCAGTCTTATTCAGCACATATCATGAAAGCATTCCTTGAATGGGTCACTATATAGTGTTTGAGATCCTGGAGTCAGCTCTGATTAGCTGATAACTAATTCTGCTTCCAATAAGAGGAACAGTGTAACTGGGTGAATTGAACCTCTCTTTAATTTTCCTCCTTCAGTCTATGAAGCTCTTGATCGTATAATTCACAGATTTTTAGATGTTTAGATATTTTAGATACAGCCTTCAGGGCTGTATTTCTTCAGGGTAAGAGAGCTTAGTAATATTGTTAGAAATGCTATTTGATGCTTTCTGGCTTCAGTTCCAACTAAGGAATATGCTAATTTAATACTACAGGTCTTGCACCAGTGTCCACTCTTGTGGCTTTTCATACAATGAAAGATTGCAGACCATTTGCTTTATTCCATTCATTTTTTTCACCCAGCATGTTAGAACTTCTTTTCACTCAGTTTCTTTTCTTATTCATGCATCTAATTTACAAGTTTAAACCCTACTTAGTGTTTGGTCCCTCGTCTGAGAAGGTCAAAAAAGTATGCAAATGTGATAGTTCTCCACCTTCCAAGGTAAAAAAGTTTAAATTCAGCCAAAAGAAATCTGCAATGTTCATCCATAAATCAGTGCCAAGGCTGTGAGTCGTTCTTGAATTTGTTCCTGTTTTTGATTAAAGATTGGAGAGAGAAAGATCTTTTCAAATATAGAATAAAATCTGTAGTTATCAATGCATTACAATTTTGGTCACTGAACAATTTTGGTAAGAAGTTCCCTCTCCCATGAGCAGATATTTGAATGTATCTGGCTCCTCAATTACCTTTTCTTTTTGCAGTTGAACAATTTACATTTCCTCCTCTTGCTAGAAGTAGGTTGTTCCTTGGGCACCAGTCATTTCTGTGTCAGCTAATAAACCCTTTTTTATTCCCTATATAACTACTGTGCATTAGAGAATTGTTGAGTTGGAAAATATTAGCTTCATTTAGTTATTGTTAAGCTTTGCTGAGAAAGGAGAGCCTAGTTCACATACTAGGTCCATTTTCAGAAGCAAAATGTATTTAATTGGGCTATTTTTGTTGCAAGTTCACAAAGTTTCTCCAGCACAGACTCCAATTAAGCAACTGAATCTGATATGAAGTAATTGAGACTGACCCAGCTGTCTTGTAGGACTGCAATGAGTTGCTGTGGAAGGGATCTTTGATCCCCCTGAACACCATTCACACCACGTAATACGAAGATGAATATCCAAACTGCCTCCATCTTTGGCCTGAACCCACTTTTTCTATCTTGATTTCTCAGAGGCACATAGACTCTATAGCTGCTATCAATGAGCTATGTAAACTCTGATGTCTCACAAAATCAAACCCGGGAGTGTGATTCATCTCACCTAACTAGTTGCGTGCAGTGTGAACATCTCCACCTTCACTAAATACTATCCACATCTTTCACAGTAAGTGGAAAGAAATAAACACACATCTAGGACTCAACCCATTTAACTTCCTCTAAATTTCTATTCTATGCTGAAATAAATTGTACGCAGTTTCTCTCCCTTCACCCTGCAAGAGAGCTCTGAGTGATTAGCTCAGATTCAGGAGTCTACTTCGAAGATACACTATTATCTTTCTGAACGTGGTTATGTTGTTGCTCTCAAGTTGTTCACCCAGAATTAGCCACTGATCTTAGCTTCTCTATTTCACCCTCCTTCCCCTGATTTTCACACTGAATGGCACTTGTACAAAACATTCTCCATGTTTCTGAGTCAAAAAGGAGTTTCTAGAAAAGTTGTTTAAGTATAAATTTACGAGGCAGAATGAAGTAGAGAAATTACTATTTACTTCCCCTCCTAAAAGCTCTATAATGTAATGACAGTCAGTGCTGCAGGTTATAGTTGTGATAGATTCTGCAAAGAGCTCACTTATACTGATGAATGCAGTAAAACCACAGATAATTGTTAATGCATAGTTGTTGCTGGCTTTTAGTAGGTATTCCTTGGCATTCCTGAGCTGCTTTGGGATTTTCTATGGGTGTACACTATTAGCAAGGAGGATTTATTTCTGTTGTGAACATGGGGGTTGTGAGGTCTGGATCTCCTATCATCGGGGTAACCACCTGACTCTGCAATAGTATATGCATTCCCAGTATGCCTCTGAAGTCAGGAAGATGTTTTTGTGTGAGTCATTGGTTATCTAACCTAAGTGACACATCCTAAAACAGGTGTTATCAATAATTTAAGTGACTTACATACTAAACAAGTGAGTTTCTCTCTACTAGGAGATCTGACTTAAGTTCAGGACACAGAAGTCTTCACACATCTCCAGTATCCCCTTGGAGGGGAGAGCTCCTGCTCCAACTCCAATCTACTTTCACCAACAGCTGTGAGACCTGCAGATTGTGTTGGAACTGCAGGTTTTTAAAGTTATTTTACAACATTCTCCCATCCTTAGAGCTGCTAAGGGAAAGTCTATAACTTTCTGGATGCAGCAGCCTCTTCAGCATCCTTAGAATTGCCAGGTGTGATCACATGGCTGGTATATCTTATCCAGTACTTTGTTTTCTTAGTAAAACCAGCAATACAGGAGCTGCAGAAAGGTATAAATCTCGGGTAAAACATGTTTTCTTTGCCCACTGCTGAATTCCTGTTATATCTCTTGATCTCAGCTTTACTTAATACATCCAGCTGTCTCTCTGAATCTAATTCTTAGCACTGCAATACCTGCTTCAGTCCCTCTAAAACTTGTGGTCATTAGAAAATGAGATACTTCAGCAGGAGACAATCTCCCGTGTAAGATGTTGCAGTACCTGAATGAGATAGAAGGCATTGTTAGGCTGTCCCTTGAATATCCCAGAGATCCAAGATCTTGGAGAAATTGTTGGAGATTTCTAGAAGAGCTGGCAGAAGACATCACTTTTATCAGTGTTATGTAGTAAATTGTGAACAGAGCTTTAAACTGTGGTCCCACAAAAGCCATGTTCCTCCAAGGATGCTCTGCATTTCCCTTTGTATCATGCTCAACACAGCCTAAAGCCTACGTGCAGCCACGGAGAAAGGGCATGAGGGAGAGGTCATATCTTGTGAGGTATGAGCAAATAGCCAAAAATGTACATAGGGGCAATAAAATGTTTATTACCCAAAAAATATTTCTAATTTCTCAAAACATAAAGATTTTACCAGGCAAGGAAGCAAACCATAAATGTGAGAGATGCCAAGAGAAAGGTACAAAGAGAGAGTGCTCTCATATTAACTTCTCTCTTTGAAATGAGATTAAGTCTCTGCCATCCCACATGTTCCCCAGTCATACATTCAGTTTTCATTAGTTCCTTGAAGACAGTTCACTTTGCTTAAATATTTTTCCCTGCAGAAGTATGATTTTAAGTATAAAGTAGAAATAAGATTTTAAACATAAAATACAATTTAAAAGGTTTTTTATATTATTTTTTTTTCCAAGTACAGAAAAAGATTTAACAATTGGCTATGTAACCTGAGAAGGTAGAAAAGCCCAGATCATTGTTCCCTGTTTAAAAGCTATTTTACTGGAGAAAGGTTTAAAGCAGGGTGTCCTTTCTCCATAGGGAAGAGACTCCAAAGGGAGTCTTCCACTCCTTCCTCCAGTACAGTTGAGTTAAACACTTCATCAGAAAAACTGAAAGCTCACTGATAAGGACCGAAGAGATTTAAGAGCCATTAAATCATTACAGCAATGAGTGCAGTGAGTGTGTTCTAGAGGAAACAAATATAATACAAGAGGCAGAATGACTTCATCCAATCAGCTTCCTGTTAATTTAGAGTGAGAAATGTACCTTCATGCCAGGAGAAACTGAAAATATTGGAAATAATAAGTAGTTGGGGAATATGTGGCTCCAGAAAATAGAGATTTTTCTCTCAAGAAGTCTGACTGTATTCTTACTTACAAAATGGCATGAATAAATGTGCTGGTGACAACAGAGAGGGTAGATCAATTGTGAACAGAATTGGAAGCTGCTGTGTAAATAAGGATAGCAGCACTGGAATCATGAACTCTAGCAAGAACCTGTTGTTCAGGAACTGATTCAGAAGTTGTTACTCTGCTATGGACAGAGCCCTCTGTAGGAGGGTTAGATAGTCATTCAAACTCATAGTGGACATCCACCTTCCCAGCTTCTCGTCACGTCACCTGATTCAGTAAAGATATCAAAGAAATCAGATTGCAGGAATCAAACTTCTTCTGAAAGTAAAGAAAAAAAAGGGGAGGGGGAGAGGCGTTCATCCCCATAGTTCTTTTCTTTTCATAGCAATATTCATTGATTGAACATTTCTTCTTAATTTTAAGCCATCTTGATATCTAATCAGGTTTCATTTCTAGTGTAATCTTATAATGGTTATAATTTCATAATTTTATGATGCAGCCATATGATATTTATGCCATGTGGCAATACACGAGAATGATCACAGCCCTCTCAAGAGCTAACACTGAGCATGAAACCTCTAGACAAATGTTTAAGGTGTGACAGCTCTTCTCACTGAAGTCTGTCACCTTCAGACACAACTCCAACCGCATCCACCCACAACCTATTCCCTCAGTCCTCCCACATTTGTCCTTGGAACCTTATTTCTTGTTCTTTAGGGTGCAGTAAGGTGAGACAAACAGAAATAATCTTGGTGACACCAAAAAAACAGTGCTCTATGATCTCCCTGCTTATCTGCACAGGCTATGGTGCTCATCTGACCTTTGCTGAGCTAATTCTGCTCAATAAGCGATTAGAAAAGCCACACCAGGAGAAAGTCAGGAGCTTTCTGCCTGCTTTGGGAGCTGAATCATTTCAGCAGGGGTGACATGAACTGGCACAGGGAAAAGGGAAGAAATGGGAAGAGGAGAAGGGAAGACCACCCTCTTCCATAGCTGCAAACTGGTTAAAGCACGTTATCCCACCCTTTGTTCCTGTTAGTTCAAAGGAAGCCCCAGATATTTCCAGTGAGATCAGAGGGAGACAGCCTCCCACATCAGAGAGTAGCAGAGGTGGATGTTAAGAGTTGTGATGAGATCTATATCTATTCCTCAGTCCTAACGCATCCCCTTTCCTTTTCCCCAACACTTCCCCTTTCTGAGGAAAGCAGAAGATTCAGGGCCATAGTCATAAGTCAAAAATAAACTATATGCCTACCTAACTAACACTTTTCCCCATTCCTCTTTTAGTTAATTTCAGCTAGAAAAATAACTAATACTAGCTGGTGTTAGCTAATTCAAATTGGCTTGCAAAAACTCATGTGATTATACCCTTTGTTACAGTTGCAAGAAAATTGCCTCTATTGCCTTAATAATATGTAGGTTAATGTACTTGTCTCTACAATCAATACTTTCTTTCTCCTCCCATTGTTGTTACTCTTGGGGGGATAAACGGGGTAATTTTTATGCTACTAGGAACTGTACAGCATTTTTATTTCTTTAAATCTCCTGTTCCTGGAGTCCTATTATGCTAGAAAATCATAATTCATTTTATTTAAAATGTAAGATTTGGAGGCTCTTCATTTTTATTTTTATTTTTATTTTTGAAATTTGAATTTGAATGCTTCAGAGACTGGTTCAAGCAGAAAGGAACATTTATGTTTTAAAAATTACCTCCTAATTCATCTTATTGTTTTTCAGGATGTGTGCAAGTTTTGTACTAGTTTTGGTATTGTTGGTCTAGACAGTAATAGCCAGTACTTCTCATCAGCTATCTTTGTTAGACATGTCCCAGCTTTTCTATCTGCCAGTCAACAGTGGACTTTTCTTCTGCACACACCTTGTTGAAGTGTCCCGGATCAAACTTTAAAAACTTTAAAACAAAAAGAAAGAGGAAGAAAACCAAACACAGACACACACACTTCTGTTATTCACATAGCACTAGTCTTACAGCTGGGCCTGCACAATGTCAGCTCTAGTATAATAATCCTTTTAGCAGGGATTTTATGCCATGTTTAAATGTTGATAAGAGAAATACCTCTGCTTTGTCAGCTAGCTTATGTCAGCAGATACCAAACACCTTGTTAGACATGTGATTGCCAATAAGTAACATGTAATTCCACTGCTCTTAAAAATCCCCACAAGGTACATTATGCAACAAGGGTTAATTTTGATTTCATTTTTTTCTTCTTTTTTTTTATTCCACTTCCCTATTTTTCCTTAGCCCCCTCCTCCCTCCCCCCCCCCTTTCCAAATGCTTAGAGGCAAAATTGTTGCATGCAAAAATGACATCTTCTTTGTTTTGTAGCAATTTCCAAGTCCTAACACATTTACCCCTCTATACTTGGTAAAAAAAAAAATGTTTTGGTGTCTATCAGGAAGAAGACAAAAGATGAGCTGGGGGGTGGGGGTTGAACATGACCAAATCTGTTAATATTTATAGACATTTGCAAGTTTTAGCTCATCTATACCAGCTGATGATCTAGCTGATTAGAATACATGGGGAGGTATCAATGTCTGATTTAGCTAAAACTTAAGAAACCTATACTTTCTTACACTTAGGAGCCTATACTTTCTACACAGCCAGTTAATAGAAAACCCATTCCAGGTGTCTTTTTTTTAGGACATAATTATCTAAAACAAACAAACAAAAGACTTAAAACTTGGAATAGCGCTGCTAATACTGGAAGCAGTCTACAGCTCAGCTACTTCATAATTCAGCAAAAAGATGTACATTCACCTCAGGTAGGTCACTGTCAAAATGGGTAGGCTCAAAGCCTTGTATTCCCATTGCTTCCATTGCATTCCCATGGGATTTAGTGACTTCAGGAGACTGTTCATCTGTCTGAGCCAAAAAGCACTTAAGTTTTTGCTCTAAAAGAAGGAGGAAAAAAAAAAATAAAAAGAATGAAATAACTCTTGTTGCAATTGCTAGGTATGGCATGATAGAGAGGGAAGCAGTGCGTAACTGATGGGAAAAAGGTGAGATGTTCTCCTGTACGGTATGAGGAGTAACAGCTGAGCTCTGCACTATGAGCATGAACCAAAAAAAAAGCCTCTTGCTTAGTCTATCCAAATGAGGACAACAAGCTGTAAAGAGAATTCATTACTTGTTGGCTTGGTTGATCAGCCTCATAAGTAGCCAAACCTAAGAGCCGTGTAATAGTCAGCAACTTGCATTGCTGGGTACATGAGCAAAACTCTGCATATGTCAAATTAGTTTAGGTATAATCAGGTTGAGATATAACTGAAGGTAAACTGGGGATGCACAGTCTGAGGCACCATATTGATAAGCTATGGTGGCAGAACTTCAGTTTCATGTTCAGGGTGTCCTGAAGCATGGCCAAGGGCTGGCTTATTCACCTTGAAGGGATACATTGAGTAGCCCCAGCACCTGGGAGCTCTGAGGTTAAGGTACAATCTCAGAATTATTCCTGATACTTGGTGGTAACATGCTGCAGGCATCGTTGTTGGTATTTGGAAAATGATGGAACATTTCAATAGAGTAAACACACCAGTCCAGCCCAATGTGAAAGCATCTACAGCAAATCTCATTAAAGTTCTTCACTAGACCCTGTTGGAGGGCTTCCCCAGGCAAAAAAAAAAAAAAGGAGGGAGAGGGGGAGGGGCAGGGGATGTATATGTAACACAACCCACAACCCCATCCTCCCTGTTTTATTCTGCTGGAGAGGCTAGTATAGTCCTGAGAGACAAGCAAGGATGAGGGAAGTTAAAGCATAAAAAAGTTAGTTTGCAAATTAGAATGCAAACCCCTTTCTACTCACCTCCTTGCTTAGCCACACCTGCCAGCTGAAAACAAATAGAACTGACTGAAACCAGTTTTCTATTTATTTAAGGAATATTATAATGTATGCTCTGAGGAAAAGGAAAAGCTGAGCTCATGCATACATCTCTGCTGGCTCTAGACATCCTGAATATGCATCAGTACCTGCTACTTATGGCAGTGTTCCAGCTCCTCTCCTCTCCTCTCCTCTCCTCTCCTCTCCTCTCCTCTCCTCTCCTCTCCTCTCCTCTCCTCTCCTCTCCTCTCCTCTCCTCTCCTCTCCTCTCCTCTCCTCTCCTCTCCTCTCTCCTCTCCTCTCTTCTCCCAGCAGAGCAGAGAGGAGCCAGACTTTGGAATAAGGCACTTGACTGTGCCACAGCATTTGCTGAGCTGTCTTTGTCCCTAACAGGGAATGCCGCCCTTGAGGTTAAATAAGCCCTTGGGCTTTGAAAAGGCCAAACACCTACACAGCAGCATCAGGCAGCCATACAGCCAGGCATAACCAGCTGTCCTGGTGTCTGAAGCAAAGCTCCAGGAGACTTGCATGCTTAAGAGACCAAGCAGAGTGTAGAAAAGCCAGAAGCATCTCTGCTTACTTTGGAAACAGGATGCATTTATTAAAAGAAAATGACTGTGAGAAAGAACTCGCATTGCAATTTATCTCCTGTATCTTTATGCAACGCCTTTCTTACAATCATACTCCAGATGCTTTCTTGCACAGACAGCCTGAGGTTGCTTCTTACGATGGAAATGCTTAGGCACTCCATTCTAGATCATGATGTTTAGGTGTTACACAAATTCATGAGAAAGCCAAAATTCAGCAGTCTAAATAAACACAGACAGGGGGGTGGGAACAGGATTTGCAAAGTGACTTTTGCAGTGTGGCACGTCACAGTCGCTGGCGGGGCAGAGAAAGGAGACCAGATTCCTGAATCCCGACCTGGATTCCTGGCTAGTGACATCGATGTTACTGCTTCTTATTCTCTTGTCCTTGAAAATAACCACACCAAAAATGACCCACACCATTTTTATTCCTTTTCTTTTTTCTTTTTTGGCAGTGAGGGTAACAGCCTTGCCTTTTGTGTAGGCCCACGTGCACTGGCATGTTTATACTCTCAGGGCTGGTCCATCAGAAGGCTGCAGGCAAAATCACAGAACTTTCAGCAACATCTCTGACATGGCACAAACCCAGCTTGTCCTGGGATGCACCAACACATAACCTGAGGAAGGGTCGAGGGACCTCTCGATTACCTTGTAAAACTAGGATCAGGACTTAACTGTCTGCATTAGTCAGTGTGGAAGAACTCCAGCCTGAATACCAGGCTGGAAAATGGTCTGTCTTACATTAAAACTCAAGACTAACCTCTGAGGGGCTGTCTCCCAACACACATGTATGTACAGAGCACACAGACTTCCCAGGTGAATCAGGTCCTCAGCACACACAGGTCCCAGCTTGTGCCATGACAGCTGTGTGACGGTCCGAGGGCTCTCTGATGAGCTCTTGAATCCTGAAGCCAGTGGGGACCCAAACTCAGTTTGTTGGGCATGATGGACCCATGTGGTGAAGTTACCATGTTCTGCTGTTGGCCAATGCTGTGTTCAGGGCCACGCATAAACACTTTACTGCTAGCCATTAAATTTTATTGCTCTCTCTAATATGCTTTGAGATAACTAAACTGATGCCTGAAAGAGACATTTAAACTGTTTTAACAGTATCTACTTCACATAATCTGCTTTATGGCAGTGTCTTATGGTTTTACCCATTTAAAATGTGTTTGTTGTTGTTTTTTAATCAAGGGATTTATACTATGACCTTTGAGCAATGGTAGCCCCTGCGAGAAGACAGCTGGCAATGCAGTGTGCGGCACGATCTGTGGAGATTAAATTCATTTCATTCCCTCTTAAGACAGATGACTGGAAGGCTGGTGGATCCACTGGGATTTTAGTGGATTGAATTTCTTTTTATTTCAAAAGGAGAGCTGAAACTAAGAAATAATAGACATGTTTTTTCTCAGTGGATTAAAGCCTGCCCTGAATCACTTATCTGGCCTGGATAAGAGCTGATATTGATATTCATGCACCAAATCCACGGGGTAGGCATTGGAAAGAAGTATGGATGTGTGTGGTGAGGGACAATACTTCTGTTCTGATGAGCTGCCCTTCTGGCTGGTGCAATGAGGTTCAACATAATTCCTCCTCATGGACATCCGAGCTGCTCAGAAAGGTTAATGACTACCCAGATAACCTGGGCTTCTGCAGTGCTGCTGGGCACTGAGGCTCACAACTTCCTGGAAAACAGAATGAGAAGCTTGCCGAACAGACCCTCAGCTTGTCAAGTCAGAGATGGTGAGCCCAGCTCCATGCTGCGGTATAGCCACTTGCGAGGAAGGAGAAAGGCTGCTTGTCTGAGGGGGTGCCCCGTGAGATACAATCTTTGGGACATTAGACCCCTAACCATTGCAGAGTGAAACCCTCTTCTGGGACAGCTTCTCTCTGCCTTACTGTTTTTTTTCTCCACTGTGTAGAAGCTGGTGCAAATGGCCTAATGTGGGCCATTGAGATGGGCAGGGTGCTCACCAGGGAGTTAGCAGAGATGCAGGAATTTAACATGTCCTTCACTGTGGGGAGAACCAGAGAGGTAAGGAGCCAGCAGGCTTCCCACAGCCACAGGTACCACAATGTCTTTTATTAGACAGCAGTAACCACATCTGGCTTTGGCAGATAAGCTTTGTTTGGGCCAATGGGGCCCATAGGCAGAAGAAAATTTGACGCTGGGGAGATGTTCAGGCTTAGGCGTAGGACCAACAACATGTTTTCAGCCCTGGCAATAATGAGATCTATCTTGGCACCTCTGCACAAGCAACTTGAAGGCTAAAAATGGAGTTTTGGTTCCTCCTCAATTAGCATGGATCTAATTTCAATTTTTAGTTTAGATTCCTAAAGTAAGATTTAGTCTTTAGCCAGAAACAGGTGCTTAATATTTTTGTTTGTTCTTAACATCGAGCAGAACCCCCCACAATATAACTCCACATCAGGGCCCGGATGAGCAGGGCAGACCTGGAGAGGAGGGGCAGTTTGGTGGGCACTTCACCTGAGACAGCCTCACCAAACCCTTTGGCACTATGTGACAAACACAACCACATAATTACAATTTATTTCACACCAGCTGAGGGGTAAGAGCAGTCATGACCCTTTCCATCACTCAGGTGACACAGAACTCTGTTGAGCCCAGTGGACTAATGTGTGCCAAATGCATGTGCCATATAGCAAGCTGAGCAGACAGACCAAACAGGTATTTTGAGTACCTAAAAACTTATCTCTGCACACACCTTCCAGTTAATTAAGCTATCCTTATTAATACATCATTGGGCTGTCTTTGAAACAAATTAGGCTATGCTTTCTCTCTGGCACAATGCAGGGTACCATCATCAGTGAAGGCTTATCAACAGGGTTGCAGTTAAATGTCCTTGCATCTCAAAAGCTTTGGGACTGTTTCTCCAGCTCATGTTCCTGCCCAAAGCTTCCTCACATGTTCCACATGACAGGTACATGGCATGGCCATTTTGAAAGCATTTGTTCCTACTTCTCTTCAAAAGGTCTTTTCACCATGATGTTTTCACTGCAATGTTTTACTTTTCATGATTGCTCAGAGCTGCCTGAGAGAGATTTCTGTTAAACCTTCAAGGGAAGCTAAACCTGCCTCTTTGGTGGCAGCCTTAACTCCAGCCTTACCCTACAAAGCACAGAGCAGACATGAGCTGCCAAGTGATGCAGAGAAGTTATCCTGGTCCTCTCTAATGGGGTACATACTTTCAGAATGTTTTTTTTTCTCTCTTTATGTAGAACCCAGAATCACTCAGGAAAGAAAACAACGTTCATATATCCCTTTATTAGTCTGCCAAAGACACATGAATTAATGAACATTAACAGAAAAGCATATAGGTGAAAATCTGCTGGCACACAGATGCAGAAAATCATTTTCTTCTGTGCCAAGATGAGAAACATGTTTGGGATGATAACTGCGAGTTGGAGAGTGTGGTGGCTGCACTATGGGGTTTGTAATTGTAAGTGGCCTTTCCATTTGGGGGTCAGTATGCTAAATTAAAAATCTGCAAGAAAGTATTTAATTTAGGTTAATGGAAAATTTAAATGTTAAACGGATTAAGGCAAACGATTTTTTTTTCTCTTTTAAAGGGGAATTAGCCCTACTAACCTCCAAGGCCAGATTCTTAGAAGGTGTAAATCAGTGTTATAAACTGAAGCTCAAGGGAGCCTATTAAGTTTTTCACGAGGTGAAGGAATCTATCCCATTGTACCACTCCATGTACATTTCTATGAACCATACTCTTGGATAAAGTTTGTTAGGGCTATCTGTGTATGTGTGTATCACACATACACACACGTCATTTTGGGGGTTAAAAATGGAATTGTAGCATTATGCATTCATTTGAAGCCCATTAGCTTTATTTTACTGCTTTTTAGGTTCTACAAGTGGAATGGTAAACTTCCTTTATGCATAGGTGATGTGTGGCTGATACCCTGAAATCCAGGGGGAAGGAAAGCTGGGACAGTATTGTGACGACATTCAGAACTACACTTTAATATAAAATGAGGAGGAAAATATATTTCAGCAGAGCTGTTTGAGAATTCACATTTGAAATGTTTGGTGGATGGTTAGTTTTCACAGCATGAAAAATACGTGATGGGAAAATGTTCCTATTGCTTAAAATCAAAATCATATTTTTTTCATCAAGGAAATACTTTGTTCCATCTCAGAAAGCAAAAAGCACTACTCTCATGCTCAGAGAATGCCCATTTTAAATTTTAAATTTCAGAGAAGGGGAAGTCTTCGCTGCAATAAAATAGAGTAAATGTTTAAAATTATCTCTAAATCACTGCCCCTTCATACCGCATCTTCATGCAGGCTTGCAAGCTCAATGATACAGAATTTCAGAGGCATCCATTTTACATCCAAGACACAGCAGCATGGAAACTCTTGTTTTGGCTTTGCATTGACAGATTTTTATTACAATAAATAGGATGTTTTGGGGATTTTTACCAAGATATTTCAGTATTAGAAATATTATCATCACCCACAGGTACTAAGTGATCCTATGGGGACAATCTCCATGCAGAGAACAAGGACTAAATGGGTCAAGAAGACTTAATAAGACTGGAAATAAAAGGTAGTGGGGACACTTGTTTATAATGAAGGACCTCCAAGGTAGGATAAAGTTGAGGTAGTTTTAGACTGCTGCCAGCTAAATCACCTCTGATGAGTCCCTCATATTTAGGCTCACTAGGCGTGTAAACAATTCTACAGACTTCTAAAAAAAATAAATAAATAAAAATAAAAATAAATGAGCTCCATATGAGCCATTCTATTTAGTTGATGCTATTAACGAACATTCCAAGGCCTTTCTGTCCATTTACTTTTGGTCACTCATGCAGTCTGCAGCCTAAGATTTCTCACTCACATGCCAGATCAATTTCGTATTGTAATCTAAGAACAGAAAAGGTGTTCTTTTTTTGTCCAGTTTTATTCATTTGATCAATGTTTGCATTTGCAAGATAAAAGTGTCAGCCCTATCTTAACTTCACAGTGTCCAACATCAATGCTGAACTTTGCTTGTGTTCTTGTTTGAGTGCCTAATAAAGAAACCAAGCTGGTATTTTACTCAGTACCACAAATAAATGATGAAAAAGCAGTGGGGAAACTCTTCCTTCTTCTACCTTATTTTCTCACAATTAGTTTTCACCATCTGGTTCAATTTTCCTTCACTTTCTAAGTCAAAATGTACACGCCTTCTTTACCCCTCCCCTCCTCCATATTCCTATATAACAGTTGAATTTTTTGTCTGACCAACACTAAAACCAACTTGAAAAGCTAATCTTTGTTTTAGGACATTGTCTGCTAACTAAATTTTAAGGGATGTCTTTGAACATTAATATCTTTTGCGTTAACTCCCAATCTGTTCTGAAAATGTCCTCTATCCAGAGCTTGCTATGAGATAAATTGTAAATGTGTGTCAGCAATCAGACTGAGAATCATTCAGTCTTTATTACTAATTATCATCCTACAGAGAGAAAAAAAAAATGATTTGCAGCCTGGCTGTCACAGAATATGTGAAGTTTCTGCTGCAGGGAATGATGTTAATTCATATTAAACCCAGCTGAGCACAAGGCTTAACTTTTCTTCTATTTTATTCTTTAATAATAATAATAATAATAATTAATAATAATAAAAACCTGAAATGAAAAAAAAATAAATCCAGCTTTAAAACTTGTCTTGCTTCTCCTGAAAATGCACAGCAGCAGGTACTTACTGAATTGGCATAAAATGAGACAGCCACAGAGCAGATCTGGGTGATGCCATCCAAAAGGTCAGAGTTTTGATTCAGCTTGGACTTTCTTTCCTAACAGAGTAATAGAAAATTGATAAGCAATGGTTTTTATTTAAAAAATACAACATTTTTCAAAATTTTCATTACTGAATTTCATCTATGCTTTTATTATAAAATGAAATCTGAGATGACAAAGTTTTTATGAAAATTTAAAAACATGCTTCAACAAAATTATTTTGGAAAGAAGAATCATCATTTTGCTTGGAAGACTGTCAACTAATTAGCTTCATCTCCATTGTCCTAATTTAATCTAGTTGAAGATCTGGTCCATTGTGTTGAAAAAAAAAAAAAAAAAGTCAAAGATTTTCTTCTAGTGGATTTTCCTTCCTCCCCTCAAAAATATTCCTCTTCATTATCCCTTCTGTTTTTTCATTCATGGTAGGCAAATCAAATCAGGTTCAGGAAATCTACTGATATGAAATTGTCTGAAGGAGTGAGAGTATATGAGTGAAAATGAAAAATCACTTGTCTCATTGTTCCTTAGGCGCCCGCTGATGGCTACTGCTGGAGACAAAACTGACAGCCTTTGATCTGAACTGGTACAGACATTCCTGTTTTTATCATACTATTAGTACAAACGATCTGCAAAAAGAGATTAATAGTCTCTTCCAGGGCTTCAGAGAAGATGAAAACAGCGATGTCTGCCAAATATTTTGCATTCAATGTGTCTACTGGTGTTGCAACCCCTCCAGTCCAGGACAGAAACAGGCTTTGGGGTAAGATTTCTAGCCCTTGCTGGTTGTGGTCCCAAGAAAAGCACAGACCAAATTCAGGCTTTTTTTTTTTTTTTTTTTTTTTTCCAGAAAGTTATTTCTAGCAAGCCTGTTTCTGTATCTAGTGAAAACTGCAGACTTTCATAATGGTATTTATTTGAGCCTCAGGATTACTTGAGTACAAATATCCACTTACTGAGGGCAGAGCAGCTTCAGCATGCAGTTTGAGCATTGCCCTACACTGTGCAGCAAAAACATGGGGACGTGGGATATTGCTACTCCAAAGGAACTTGTCTGCAACATAACTTCAGGTAGGGTAAATCATATCCATATTCAGCTGTCAAACCATCCCATTTTTTCTTCTGCAAATATATCCTCAAGGTAATTGGCAGAAATAACCAATAATTGGCAGAGTTGTGATAGGAATATGTTGGGCAGTGCCTCTTGGGGGATGTACTTTGCAAGGGGCTGTGAAGTGCCATGAGGCTTCTTGGGTGAAAGCACCTGTGTCCTACCTGTTCAGGACATGTTTCAGGAAGGATCAGAAGCCCTCTAAAACCCTTGGTCGAAATGAACCTGTTGAAAAAAGCTGACCAGTAAATTGATGAGGCACCTGACTAAAAAACAGACTTCTTGCTTCTTCTGTCAGCCACCACTGATCACAATTCTTCTTTGCTTGGCTTTTAGACTCTCTGTTGTTCTTTATTTGCCATACTTATAATGTCCAGAGCAGTCTGGATTAACTCACACATCCGAAGGCTCCCATGGAGAGATAGCTTGCATCTGTCTGTGCAGCACTGAGAGGACATACCCTAAAACTGTGCTTGTTTAATCCAGACCAATGGATAATTCAGTTCTGATTCAGAGAATCATCACTGGAAAACTAGCTTTTAGCTTTTAAAATACCTTTTATGTTTTGTTACCTTTTAGGCTGGAATTTAAAGCATGAAGATAAAGAAATATAGAAAGCTTGTATCCCAAAAACCAGTCTATTGGAAATAACTTTTTTCTCTGCTCTCACTTGACCTCTCTTGTTAGCATCTATTTTATTCTCCCCAGCTTTTCTTGCCTCAAGCCTCCAGACCCACAGAAGAGAACAGGGAATGGCAAGACTGCAGCTATTTATAATAATAATCCATTCCCAGGCTCCACTGCAGTAGTTTTAATCATCCCCTATTGTCAGGCATCAAAATCAAAAAGATTTGAGATTTGATTTGTTTGGGTTATAAAGAAGCCCTGAATGCCAAAGTGCTGTCGCTTAAACTGCAAAGCACAGTCCCCGTGTGAAACAGAATGAACCGGTATTGCCCTCTATGATCTGATTTGTAGCCATCACAGCTCTTTAAAGTTATTTGATTTGACATCAATTAGCCAGTTTTCACTAGGGGAAAGTCTCTTTTTGCATTTAGTCCCATATCAATGTCATTTTCCTCCTAAAATGTGACAAGGAGCAGACTGCTTCAGCATACTTTGCAACCGACATGAAGAATAGGATGAGGAGGAGGAGAACGGGGGCTGGATGACTGCAAGATCATTTCAACCCCATCTCCCCATTTATCAACCGCCTCATAGAGCAAAGAGACCTTCTGCTCAGCGTGTGCTGTTTATCGGTACGCTAGCAGGGACTGCTGTCACTGTATTATCATTTATGTATCATCAATGTATTATCGTGGTTCACCTGACCAGTGTGTTCTTGGAGGACAGAAACTGTGGGAACAAGAGAAGAGCATTTGGGAAGGTTTATTCCCAGCTCTGTTTCATCTTTTGATATTCTGCCTAGGACATTGTACAATACCCAAGCATATACAGAGTTAGTACAACAAGCTGCTGGTAAATGTGTTACATGCACAATATTCCGCCCCAGAGCGAGAAGGCAAAATGTTCCCAGGAGAAAAGAGTGATTGCAGACATATCAAGCTGTTCTGAGAAGACATTGAAGAAGATGGCCTGTTTTTCTGGACATAGTGATGTTTCTTAGTAGTACAACTCTTGTATCCCTACTTGTAGGTGGATGCAACCATGAGATAGTCACTGTGTGTGTTAATAGAGGGAAAGAAAGAGTGAAATGTTTCTCTGCACATGGAGGCATTTTAATCAAATAAACAGGGGCTTGCAAAATTAAGAGCTGATCCAATTGCATCTCCAGATGAGGACACACAAAAAGGTGATCTGGTGGAAGATGCAAAAAAAATGGCTATATTGTAAATTGACACTTTGTGAGCACTGATCTCTGAAGAGAAGTTGCAGTCTTTCAGAATGACATTTTTTTCACTTAGAAAGGAGATACGGGGAAAAGCTGCTTCAGGAACATCTATCATAATGATTTTTATCTATGTCCCCTCCACCTGCAGTATTTCTGGACTATACACACAAGTCCCAGAGGCTAACAGTACTCTGCATTTTAGATCCCTCCCCGGGATGCTGAACGATCTAGTTATCGATCACTTCCTTGCCTCTTTGCCAATAGCTTGTACTGTAAAAAATTGGAAAAGGATGGAGGAGTACCGTCTCACTGAACTATAGTTAAACCAAACCTTTCTTTTTCTTTTTCTTTTTTTTTTTTTTTTTTTTTTTTTTTTTTAATAATCCCACAAGGGTATAGATCAGATCTGTCACTGCATGAGAACTCTTATCGGAAGTGTCACATATAGGCTTATAGACTCTGCTATGGGCAAAGAGGACACCATTGCTGCTTCTGGTTGGAAAAAGAAAACAAAGCATATCCCATTAAACCCACCTAGCTATAGAAGCTCTGGTGACAGTTCACAAATTTCAAGCTACCTAAATATTTTTCTCTTTTAGGAAAGAATATTTTAATGTTGCCATTACCAAGCACCACTCAAGATTCAAATCTCACTTGTAAGGTCACAGAAAAGCTCTATAACTTCTCTGTGGGGAGAAGGCAACATCCCAGTCCTGAATGCTACAAAAGATTTTGGACAAGGGTCACTTTCTAACTTGTTAGTCAGAGCCCTGTCCCTAAAAGACACATGGAGCCATAAGAATTTCATAGTCTTGCAGGATGCATTGTGACCATTTCACACAAAAGGCCTTTTCCACCTTTAAAAGTATGAGATCCAACCTCATTTATCACACAGAGCATTTACCAGCACTCAATAAATACAGCAGGCTGCATTCCTCCATGATGGAGGTTCAGATGAACAATGTAAAACCTGCTGGTATCATCCATTTCCATCCTGTATTTCCAGAGGGAAACAGAATCTGTTTTGTTAATTACAAAAGAGCTGCAAAGCAGTATGAATGCCTAGAATGAGATTCCCATAACTGTGTTTCAATGAAAGGACACAGATACCCACTCCTTTGCCCAGGCTGTACCAGCACGGCAGCTTCCCAGCCATGCTGGTAAGGGCCATTGCAGCAGGGCTGCTCATGGGCAGTAAAACCACATCCATGTAGAAAGTCTATGTGAAAATAACCCTGGATCTTTTCTGGGTAATGACTCACCCCACACACAGCCCAGCCTTCTCCACAATCTATCAGTTAACATATATTACATGGTATGCAAAGTGATTTGTCAGGAGGCCACTCCTCATACAGCAGACATGTAAAGATGGCTAATGCAAGGTTCATTTCCAAATCATTTCCCCATAATGAAAGACAGGTAGGATCCCGAGATGGCAACTGAAGGCTGCAGTGAGGGAGGGTGAAGTTTGGGTTGATTTTCCATCTCTCATGAGAACTCAAGCTCCTCCTACTTGCCATACTGTGGTGCAGCTGGGAATGAGAGATTTTCCCCAGTGCTCTGTCCCTGATCTCTTTCTGACCTCTGAAAACTTGACAGAGCACATACCTGTCTTAGATGGTGGACTTTCAGAACCCTGTATTTTGCCAGCGTTACCAATTCTGTGCCCTGCAACCTGCAACTCCTACCTTTCAGTTTCTGAAAGTGACACTGAAGGGAAGCATGAGTGTTTTGGAGGAGAGGTAATAGAGTTGTTAATTTAAGGCTTGTAATTATTCACAATTAGCACTTTTTTTTTTTTTTTTTTTTTTGTCTTGTTTTGTTTCTTGCTCCTACTTATTTAGTTATCAGATCCAATTACTAGCCCAAATTTTCTACCCTAATTTTAACTAACAGTTATTCAGACATGAATAACAATGAACCTGAAGCAGCAGAAGGGTCAGGGAAAGCTGGATAACCTAGCAGGAGCTAAATCAATACTTGATAAATACTTCATCTGATAGTCCATACTAAGCCCTCCCCTGCGTTGACAAACCAACACAGTTTGCAGTAGATTAAAGTCAGAGGAGTCTGAAGCGAGCTGCAATCACAGCTCTGACTGCAGGCCATCATTAAATAGCTTTTAATTCAGTGAAAACTGCAACTCCCCTCTTCCAGCACCACCGCTGAAATGCCATTACGTAAAAGCCAGTTCAGAAGCACTGAGGTAACCACCCCATGAATCACGCAGTTCTCTGATTCGCTGCTCAAGGATTTGATCCAAATTAAAAATAAGCCTTAAAAAAAGTGGTTAAGGGAAGGAGAAGTTATTTTAAATTCAGTGCAACTTAGATCTGGATAGCCCCTTAAAAGGGAGATGTGTGGGAGCATAAATGAAGGCCCAAGGGTGGGAATGAGGTGACAAGACAGTGGGAGCTTAGGGGAGGAACAGGAGGATTGGGAACAGCTAAAATCCAAAAAGCTGCCAAGAGAAGCTTTTGTCTACAAAGCTTTTGGAGTCTTTAGGCCCACAGACAAGAGGTATTACAGCTCTCATTTCATAAAACAAAGTGCTTGTGAAAACAAATGATTTTTTTAAAGTATTTAAACCACTGAACAAAAAAAAAAAAAAAAAAGAAAGAAAACAATCTATTAGTGTAGGCTGGCCCACAAAGAAAAGATGTCTGTTTTTCTGTCTGTAATTCCTTCACTACAGAGTAACTACTGCTATTAAAAAATAATAATGTTTTGTTTTCAGGGATTGTTGTAAAGATAAATTAGCAAGAGATGTGCAAATTCTATTTCCAAAAGAAAAAAAATGGGGCTTCTGCAAAGCTTTAATTCAGCACAGCAGGGCTCTTGCCATGTTTTCTTCAGTATTTGCTTTTTGATGGAAATGATTCACCCAAAACACCCTGAACTTCTCAATTGGTCCAGTCTCTAGCTGCTCATCTGAAAATGTTTTTCCCAGCTCAAGATATGACAGAGTGATGGACTGTGAATGAGGGTCACTTGAAATGAGAAATTAAGTATAGGGTATAAAACCCAACAAACCACCCCATTGTAACTGTGTACAGAAGAAGAGAATGTGTATGTAAAAGGGAGGTGTCCAAGAGGAGGAAATGCTCATTGCTGATTAATCCAGGGACAAGTTTATCATGCCTGGGACACAGCTAAAACAGTTATAACCTGTATCCTGTATTTGTAGGCTTTGGGACTTTTGTTTTTTTAATGAAGACAGCTTGTCTTGCACTGAGATAACCCACTTGCATATCCACAACCTAAGCCTCTGCTCAAGCTTGTGCAGGAGACCAGTGAGACTATTGGTAGTCAAACCCAGATCTCTTGAGTCTCATTTCCATGTGTGAAAACTGCAAGACTATACTTCCTGGCAAGTAACCTGGATATTTTAATAGGCTCTTAAAAACAGAGAACAACAGCAAGATTCAGGAGAAAATCGTAAACCTTGCTGGTATGACAGCAATAGCATTAGCATGATACAGCTTTACAAGGCAAAAATACCGTCCCACCATCAGGATGAATAACTGAGCCTTGAGATTCAATTTTCCCACCCAGAAACCACTTCAGTAGTGTCCTACCATAAAAAAGGAGCCACCAAAGCATTCCTACAATTTTTTTTTTTTTTTTATTTTTTTTTTAGTCAAATATATTCATGCCTCTTATAAAGTCTTTTTTACTGCATTTTTAATTTGGAAAGTTCCCCGCAGCTTGATAACGCTCATGGTCTGCAGCATCCATCAAACAGCTCAATTGCTAAATAAACAAGTACAGGCTTCTTCATCATCTCTGAAACTGTCCCTGTCTTCATGTCATTTTTTTCCAATTGGTGTTATCAGAAAACAAAAATCAATTGTTCTATTTATTTTTAGTTAATTATTTATTTATTTTGGCTGTGCTATCAGAAGGCTTTTCCTCGGATGTCTCTTTGATAACTTAAACATGCATCACCTCAGTCAAGTTCCTTGGCCCTGTCATTGGGTCTTCAAGGATTTTCTCTCTGATTTAGCTGAGGACTTTGGCACAGGTCTTCAGCAAACTGGTAGGCACAAGTCATGGCAGCTGCTGCTTCCCTCAGCATGTCAGTATACCTGAGCAGGGCCACCTTCCTGGTCAGAGATGCCACATCTCTGAAGACATGTGATGTGTTGGTGAGATACATTCACGCTCTGGGCTATCCCTAAGGCAAAGAGACAAATCCAAAGCTGACAGTGATTTACACTACTGACTTGTCCCAGTTCTATAGGAACAGTCTTATAGAAAATACATCATTTCCCACAAGGTAAGCCACACCGTTTTCTGTGTAGCATAGTGGCTACTATTTAAAACTACTTAACCAAAATTAAATATTCCTAGAAATTTTCATTTCCTTTTCATTTGTGCCAGTGTCATGTCATGCTGAAGGTCATACACTCACTGAGGATCAGCTTCCACACCTTGCACTGCACCCTGGAAAGAAGGTCCAGGTATCCCCCTCTGTCATGATTCAAACCCATATTTAGCAAAAGATAGAAAGGCAGGGTGACTGGGAAACAAAGGCACAAGAGAGCTCTGTGTATTTTTTTCTGGGTGCACTGGGAAGTAGGGGAATGGGTCCCAGGAGACTCCCCAGCTCCAGCTTGAGGTCTTCTTTCCAGTGAAATGAGAAGAGGCTTTTCCAGGATGCATCTGGGAGGAGAAAAGCTGTGACCCTGCCAGATAAGGGATTTTCTGGGCCACACCTGACCTGACTCCTGTTCAGTGGATTATGGCTCATGAAAAAACAGCGTCTGATTCAGCCTTCTCCTTTCTCTCCTACCGCATCTTATTTGAACAGCAACCCCAGGCTAATGAGAAAAAAAGGCTTATTAGACTTTGTTTCTCACACGTAACCTGTGTCCAGGAAATAATATTGAAGATTGTGTGATACTGAGGTGTTCTCACCATATTTGCATTTTATAATTGTTTCTCCAAAGAACTGGGCAGGTGGGACTTCTCTGATGGGGCTGTGGTCACCCACCCGGCCCGTGACTTGAGAGAAACAACAGAATATTAATCAGATTCATCCCAGTTCCCTCAGCAGATCATTTACTCTCTCCCTGTTCATTGCTCATTTACAAATAAAGCCCAGGAATGAGTGACTGGAGGGAGCTGCCAGCTAGGGAGGAAGGTGGGGGAAGTCTGCACACAAGCACAGCAGGCTGGAAGCAAAAATACTCTCCCAAAAATATGTGTCTGTTTGCAAATACAAGAGACTTGTCCCTCAAAGCCAGAGGAGTCCAGCTTTAGATCACTATAATCAAAAGCAGGCTCCAGCCTGTAATCCTCTGTGAAATTCAGACTGAGTCGTGCAGTGTGCAGGAGCTGAGGGACCGCAGGAAGAGAGCTGAAAGATGCCCTTTCTTACCCAAATCCACTCCTGATGTTAATGGGGATTGTGCACATGTACTACACAATCTCTTTAATGGGAGTGGTATAGCTCTTCACTTGACAAAGCAGAAAAGGAGGGCACAGAGAAATTTCTGGGAGTTGTCCTGCAGTAAAAAGCAGTTCAGATCACCTCTTAATCTGTTGACCAGCCTCCTAATCCAGCATGGACACAAAATAAAGCAGATTCACTTAAAACAGATTCCTGACAACTTTCTTTAACATGTGTCCCAGAGCTTGGCTGAGCAGTCATTACTCTGCTGCAGTGTAGAAGCTGGAGACAGTGGCTGCTTCACGCTGCATGCAACAGAGATGATTTCTTTTCCTTCTGGAGTTCTGCTGGGCTCTGTTAAGCAAAAGCTTGGTTTAATCCATGTGGCAGAGATGTGTTACACAGATCAGATATTACCAGACTTTCATGCTGAATGAGAGCAACCTCTCTGTTTTCAGGTGCAATGTAAAGAGATGGAATATTCCCCTGCTGTATCGACATAAACCCCACTTGCTGCAGCAGCACAAAGTATCTCAGGGAACAGCAGCCTGGGAAGACCACCATAACTCTAGTGAAATATACTCCCCTTAGAAAGTAATTTCAGAGACATGGCTCTTGCAGCTAAGGAAAAAAAAAAAAAAAAAAAAAAAAAAAAAAAAAAAAAACTAAGGTATTTTATTTATGCAGCATAGCAGGAAATTAAGTCACAGAGAGATGAGGTGGGTTGCTTCAGATACCTGAAAAAAATGAATTCTCCTGAGGTGCCGGCACTGCAAGGGATCCACTAACATTGACTTGCACACACACACAGAGCTACCAAAATTGGGGCCACATATATTCAACCAATAAAATACAGTGGCAGGTAATGAAAGTAAAAGATGGCCAAGGATGGTGCAAAAACAGATGCAAGACCCCCCACTCTTATAGATGCAGTATTCCAACATAAAACAAAGTCCTTCAAGCCTCAAGCAGTGGAAAAAAAAGCCATAACTGTTCTGCTCAGCTGTCAACACCGCCTTATTAGCACTGAGCAAATAAGTTGTGCCAGTTTGACAAACCTCATCTCTTTTTTTTTTTCCCCAGCTCATGGAGATTTCCTCAGCCTCATGCATTATTCAGACAAAAGACTCCCCAGAGGTTTTTAAATCCAAGGTTTGATGGCCAAGAGCTGCCTGTGTCTGAACTGAGTGGAGGAGCAAATACTGGCTGGGCATGATGGAGCACGTGGCAATGGGTTCGTCTCCCTGGTAGGGTGAATGGCTTAGGTTCAACGACATTTGCAGCTGTAACGATTCTTTCTTGGGGTATTTTCCTATGAGAAAAGCTAAGGGGGACAAAGAACTCTCATCATTTGAGGTAAAGGTTTGTTGGTGCTCGTTTATGTTTTCCTCTCAAGTCTGCTCCTAAACCCAGTCTCTGGGAGCATAGGTCAAACCTCATGCCTGTGCCTCTATCTGTCTGTATATCCAGTTTTAGATGTTCCTAAAATTACTTTTTAAAGTACATATATAAAAATATTCATCTATGAGGTAGGTCATCCTACAGTCACTGCAGCCTAGAGAAGCAGCTGTGAATGGCAGTCAGAGCGAAGCAGTGTTGATTTGATCCCACGGGGACTTGTTCGGTGGATGTAAGAGTGGTCTCTAACAGAAGTTCGAGGCCTGAGGAGCTCTGGGTTCAAGGATTTGTATTGCTCGCTGGGAATAATTCCCAGAGCTGAAACTGACCCAGATGGTGGAGTATTAAATGCTGCGAAGGGCAGGTTTGAGGATGATGCAGGTTAAATACACCACCTGGATGCATGCATGAATGAAAGGACATTAGGGATTTGCTTGTAGAGACAGTTATACATATACTGAAAAAGGGCCAGGAGTAATTCGGGAGCTTATGGCACTGTTTGCCTTTGGGATATAGATTTAAATCCATTCCTCTGAGCTACTCTTAAAATTCAGTCATGGCTGGAAGTCACAAACACTTCAATCTGTTTGCATGGATTTTTAATGCTGGGAAAATAACAGGTCTGGCCACCTCCCGAAGCCACTCAGTGAAATCTATGCACACCAGCTGTGCCCACCCTCTCTAGCAATGTGGGTTAGAATGATCCAGAATTAAAAGATCATCTAAGCACTGCTCTGCTCCCTGTTTCATTATGCCATGAACTGTTTGCTCCTGTATAGCATTAAGCATTGGAGCCTGTTCACAAGGAGCAAAGACCACCATTTTCCCTGCATAATAACAAGGTGATCCTGAAAGCAGTTCTGCACTTGTCAGTGGGTGTCTGTTTCTCTGCACATACTTAGGGCACAGAATCACTCTGACACCACATCCCACTTCGCTAGCAAAGCACAGTAATTTCAGTCCCTGAAGGTCTCCTTCCAAAGTGCTTTAAAGTTGTCTGCCTGTCCAATTTATGTAGGCACAGTGATTTCGTGGTGAGTAAGATGGGTATGAATAGGTGTCACATTTTGTGATTTCTCTACCGTTAAAATAGCCTCCCTCCATTTTAAAGTGTACTAGCTGGGGGATGGAAAACAGCAGCACTCTTAAGTAGTTTACACCAATGCTAAGGAAAAGTCAAGGTCAAGGTCTTAAAAAGACTATTCTTTTCGGAGCAACAGTAATATAATTATTATTATTGTCATTATTACCTTTTTTTAACAGTAGTAATGCCTTAACTTCTGACCACAGTTTCTCCATTTCTCCATTTCTTCAGCCTTCTTGGATAACTCCTTTTTTTTTTTTTTAAGTATTATGAAACACTCCCAGAAGAGAATATGGGTGAGACGACAAAACTGGTAGTGAGGATCTTATCAAAGGTCCACTACAAGGTTTTCCTCCCATCAATTCACCTTCTCCATCATTAAACTGTAAAAGATCCCCTAGGAAGAATACAAGAGCAGGGCAAGCAACAAGCATTATGACCTTGATATACTCTCCCAAGCTGCGCTAAGCCACTGCTTCTTAAGGCAGAAATGGCCCTTTTGCAGTTCATATTTCTGATGGATTTTCTTCCATGATGTTGTTTGATACTATGGGAATCACTAACATTCATACTGCATTCCTGTTTCTGCTATTTCTCCAGCAGAAAGATTGTGTACTTGCACCTTTTCAGCTGCAGCCTTCAGAGTCAACACAGCCTTTTCTTTATATATGTAGAAAGAAGCTAACAATTTTCAGTGGGAAATAACAAAAAAAGTTTGCTTTCCCCTACCCTGGCCAGCCTTCTAATACTATCCAGGTGGCCTTGGGGCACACGAAACACATTCTCATCATCATAGCAGGAAAACAACATTTCAGCAGGCTGCAGTACAACACTCTCATTATATCCGTCATTTTGAACTGAAACCTGGGGCTCAGAGGAGGCTGCAAAAAGTCCTCAGCTGTGTATATGGCCACTTAAGTCTAGATGGTATCCTCTCTAAACTGTGTAGCCAGGAGGCAGTCTGCATCAGTTGCTGGAGACAGCTGTGCTCCCTCTCTCGTGGGAGCAGTTTGCCTTTGGGAGTTGGACAGTTTCACAGCAAAGGCCTCGTGGCATCAGAGTGTGGTCAGGAAAACTGCAGTGTGTGGACATAGAGACCCTGCTCAGGTCTTCAGAAACGGAAGGAAGACCTGTGCTGCTTCCAGATACAATATAACTGGTTTCTATAGCATTACAACTGGATTATGTTTCTTCTTTTTTTTTTTTATTTTTATTTTTTTCCAGACCAGCTCATTTATTATTACAGATGAAACCGAGATCCTCTTCACATCCCTGTTCAGCAGCCAACCACTGTATGGTGCTGAACCACTCATATGATACCCCTGAGCCTTGAAATTTTAGACTTAAATTTGGGATGATGAAAGTTTCTTCATTCCTTCATTTGACTTGTCAATTTAAAAAGCATGCTGTTTGAGATGGGTACTTCTTTGTACTATTTGTACACACTATATAGTGCCACCAGTTGTCCTAAAACATACATGTAAATACTACAGCAAGGATTACCAGGTAATACCATTTCATAAAACTGCATATTCCTTCCTAAGAAGGTAAGCACTGCAGAGGCTTTCACAAAATATGGTACAGATAAATATGAGGTATTTCTTCTTCTGCAATAAGATACTGCAAATAACAGGAGTTTATTTTGCACTTTAATTCCTCATTTATATCACATTTTTTCAGGTACAATCTTTTATTGGGAAATGGTGATGTTTTTGACAGAGAATCCTGTTAAAGTAGAACTGCCTAGCATCTGGTTTTGATCACTGCTGACCAAAGCTTTAGATACACACAAAAGGTAGGTGGCCAAGACATACATGTAAATGAAGGCAAGATTGCAGTATCTCATTCCTCTCCATGAGTTTCAGAAGGAAGCCACCCAGAAGAAAAACAAAAGAAAAGGAGAACTCAGTGGACATTTGATGAAAGAAGAAGAATAAGAATGGGAAGGAAGAAAGGACAGGCCTGAGACACGGCCACTTTGCATTATGTTATATTACAAAAAGAAGAAATTATATAATAAAGTAGATGAGGTTTGTATTTATAGTAGCGTACAAATATTTAAGCTAATTAGCTCTATCTGTGTGTCACATTAATTTTAAACAGTAGCTTCCAGCAAAGTGGTTCAAAGGCTAGAGAGAAGACAAGGGGAAGCAGGAAATTTTGCAGCTCTGTGAGCAGAAAAAGCTACTTCCAAATTTCCTGTGAGCTGAGAGACTCGTTCATAGTTCTTCATTCCTTTCCAGGAGCTGTAGTAGCAAAATCTGTCAGCAAAACAGGCAGCCAGCTAGAGAACTGGTTGAGTCAATAAATGGGGTGATATACAGCTACTACTGATAGAGGCTGGTAAAGGAAGATGCACCTAGCAAAAATAAACCAGGCAATAGATCGGATCATCTTAGATCAGGTCTTCTCCAGCAAGACTAAATCATGAATTATGATGTAAGATTACCTTAGGAGGGTAAAAGAAGTGGTTTAATAGTTGCTGCCCAAAGTAAAATGGGCTGTAAATTGTTCTACAATTTGACTCTAGGAATTAGCAATTACTAATCTGTGTAGCAATTACTAATCTCCCTTGTTAGGTTTGGTGTGTTGTTTTTTGTTTGTTTGATTGTTTGTTTTGTTGTTGCTGTTGTTTTCTTTCTCTTACATTTACTGGTTGTTTAGTCATTCATACCGTGTATTTGTAATTAACAAAATTACCCGACTGAGTTCCAAAAACTTACCATAACTTTCCCAGGATTCTCATTGTATGCTAGTCCCATCCCTCTGCCCCCAAAAGCAGGGTCAGCTAGAGCATATTTCCCAGGATCATGTTCTGAATATTTCAGGTTCTGAATATTTTCAGGGATGGAGCCTCTACAGCCTCTCTGGACAACCTGTTTCAGGGTTTGAACACCCTTACAATGCAACTGAAGTTACATACATAAACATCTTGCAGATGAAGAATTTAAGACTACCCATTACTCAATTTCTCTGCTCAGAAATGACCTCCCTGGTCTGAAAAAGTCCTCTGTCTCACCTTGTAAAGGGATCAGAGATTATAGTGCAATGATAAATATATTTTCTTCTGAATTCTTGACTCCCAAGTGATGTTTCAAATCTTTTAAACTTCAAGCTGAGCTTTGAAGGAAAAGAGGTTGCTTGCTGCCAAAACATGGTATCTTCCGCCCATCCACAAGTTCTACATGCTTTGTCTATCCTGCAGCACAGTTCATATAAATGACACTCCTGCTACTCAAAGCATCTCACTTTCCTTCTTTTCTTTGTTTTTCTTTCCACTTAATTAATTTCATTAAAGTTCCTTGGTCCTTTTTTTTTTTTTTCTGGCTTGACCAATTATAAATAGTACATAATCATAATTATGGTAATTACTTCCCTTTATCAAAACTACTACTTACAGTCCCAGGATAAATTTAATTGTATCTGTATTTACAGATTTGCACTGACCTACAGTACTTTATGTTAGAGTGGACAGAAGTGTCCACTCTAACATAAAATACTGTAGGTCAGTGCAAATCATTAAGAAGCTGAGAATTGGTTAGAAATCCAGTTCTGTGGAATATAGCTCAAGAGCCTGGGCTCTGCTTTTATACTGCTGGTTATGCTCAGTGATCTCTTCACAGATTGATCCTTCAGGCTCTGAAGGACTTATTCAGGCTCACCTGAGTATCATAACCACATGTCATTGATATTACTAATTGAAATGTAATTAACCAACATAAAACATGTGCTTAGACCAAGTATATATTCTACAAAGGCATCCTTCAAAATAAGGCTTCAATAGTGAACCTTCATTTTCTTTTTTATTGTGTTCCTCTTCTCCTTTGTACAAGTCGTGCTCTTGGCTAGATAAGGGTGCTGCTGCAGAAATACGCTATCTCAGTGTATGCAGGAAGATGATGAGTAACTAGTGTAAAACAGGGGATAAATGTCATGATTGCTCATGAGGCAAACCTACAGCAGAGAGGATTTTATGCATGCTCCTCAAGTACTTTTTGAAAGATAGATTGGCACCAGTTTTTGATGGGACAAAATATTTTCTTTGTCTCTCACTTAGATCATATTCGAGTAATTACATGAAGACAACCAAAGACAGAGACTGTGACCCGGTTCCTGTCTTGAATCAAATGATTTATTGCAAGGTTTCCACTTATCATATGGCCCAGGGTGTAGAATCACTTCTTTCATTTTTGTTTGTAAAACTGGTCACCCTGAAAGTGTGACCATGTTCTTCAATCAAGCACCGAATGAGAGTTCCACAGGGGTTTTCTCTATGAATCCCAGAGCAGCAATATTGCTGACTTTGCCCTGCAACTGCCCACTCTCCAAATGAAGAAAAGAACCTGACAGAGGAAGCAAAGCTGCAGATGTAGTTGCTCTGACACGTACTTATATATATTGCTCTCTTTCTATGAGCTTTCCACTGTTCTCTCATCTAGCAGGGTGATTTGCAAACTTATCTTCTGTTGGGGAAGAGCAACAGAGTACTGGTATCACCTCTGTCTCTGTGACAGCTTAAGCCACTGTTACTTAAAGGGAAGAAACACAGTAGACTCAGCCACTGTTGAGGTTTTTTAAAAGTGCACTGCATGTCTTCAGGGAGAGCAGAAAGAGCAAAGTCCCAATCTTTATGTATGTGTCACACCTGGAATAAAGACATGCAGGAAATTTCACCCAAAAATGTGGTCTTGGGTTGGCAAGCTTTATAACTTTCTATGCCAATGTCAGCTTTGAAACCTCTATCAGAAAAATAAATAAATAAATAATAAAATAATAATATAAAACACCACTAATTAGATTTGGTTATTACAATATTATGTCTAAACTGTTGCTAGCATGCCATGTACAAAACATACATGGTCATCCCTGAAATGCAGATCAGATTCTGTGTTCTTGTTTACAAAGGATGAGTATTATTGTAAACTGGCAGTAAAACAATATGCCTAAGACTAAAATATCCATGATAATGGAAGAAAGAATTTCAAATGAAAAGGAAAATGGCAGCCTTAACGCACTTTTACTGACTGTCTGTAAAGATCTTCAGGAGGCTGAGAAGTCAAAAGGAAAAGTATATGCTATCTTTCGCCTTTCTGTAACATCAAGTGAAAGCTGAATATTATGAATGGGTAGCATTTGAACTCTGGGGCTTTACTTCATGGGATGGAAAAGGGAGCCTAAGATGTTAAATGTCAATGATACTGATCTCATGAGGTAACTGAATAGCCCAAGCAGGACATGCTCTTTAAAGATGCTCTTTTGCAAAACCTAATATAAATAGTCATTCTTCCTGCATAAATAGCTATACTTTGCTTAGTAAAGACTTTATTTTATGACTGAAGAGAAAAGTGGGAGATAATGGCTGTTCATGAAGTTTTAGTGAAAACTGACATGTCAAGTAAACTTTCACAGTAGCTAATTAACAACATTGGAATCCACAATATTCATCTGAATCCTATTTGCAGACGTAAAATAAGAATCCAGTATTCTGAACCTCTTGCATCTACCATACAGATCAACTATGTTGGTTTATCTCTGGGATGTCGTTAGTTTTTAATTTTTCACCTGACAATATTACAATGATGTTGAAGGATGATGGGGTTCTTGTTAGCCAAATACTTTGTGTTTCAAAGCAAATCATCAGGAACCCCTCTAACCACAATGCCATTCATAATAATGAATAACGAAGATATGGTATTTATACATTATACAGTTGAAGAGAAGACATATGTAATTATGTCTGTTCTTAAAAGGTCACAAGAAATGTACCTTTAATAAATAACTAAGATGGCTTTGTTTCTTCCTTTTTAGCAGAACACACTCTGTGCATAGAATGGAAATCTTCTCCATATTGAATTATATTTCCTGCACTGTGACTGTACTGGCCTGCAAAAGATGGAAAGTTTTCAAAGCAAGAGATTGTTTTATGGAAGTTACAAGTATTACATGCTCAGACCTAACTACTGAACAGAGCAAATATCTGGTTAGACTTCTGTCAGGGATTGAACTGAGAAGTTCTTAAAGTGTACAGTAGATAAATACTAGCCCTCAAACTGACCTCAGTCATTGTAAGGACAGAGCCCTTCAGCATACAGGACTTTGCTGTATAATTTCCAGACTCCTTTCTCGATCCACCTTTTGATCTTAAAGCAAGCAAAGTCTCTCACAAACCAGTTGCTGAAGTGCTCTTCTATGCCCAAGGGGTCCTTACTGTTCTTCAGCTGTTTTCAGTTCCCTCTGCTCACTGAGATGCTCAATAAACAAGGGACAGCCCAGTGCTGAATTAGACACTGCTCTCCTACTCCTTGTTTTCTCACAGCAAATTTTATTCCCCAGCAAAGTTTATAAAAGCTGCAGTTGCAGTTAAGGCTGTGATGGAGCACACATACTTTGTCAGCAGGGTTCATTTAACAGGACATTAGTAATAAACAGCACAAGTATGATCACTCACCATATTGATCCTTTTCTGGTGGTGGCAGTGGTAACACTAGAGCAAGAAGTGGGATGTAATTACATTTTATGTGCCAGGAATCTCTGAGATTTCAGAGGGCTGAGGGTGAGGGTTCTCTCCTCCTCCTCCACACTACCTCCCTACTCCCCAGCTGACATGGTGTTTCTGGGGAACTGAAACTGGGAAGCCCTAAATGGACTTCACGCCTTGGCAGAGACCCTTGAGCAGGATTTGTGTCTCCTCTAAAGTCAGTGAGCAGTTTATTGATTTTACAGCTAAATCCTTTGGCAAAGGGACTAGGATCACCCAGGACAGGATGTGATCCTGGAGTGAATTCTTACTTTCCCAGAGCATATATTTATGGGCCAAGAAGGCAGGGAGGCAGAGCTAGGTCCTCCAAACTGCGGTGCTTTCCAAGTTCAGCAAAGTCTCAGACATAGCAAATTGTCTTGGGCTCCTATGTCCCCTGCTAGAAATGCTGAAGGCTGATTGCCTTCAGTCACCTCAGGACACAGGCACTCTGCCTCCTTTTCCCAGCCAAGTAATGCAGCTCCACCCAGGGTGCCCCTGTGCAGAGTAGTAAATGTCCTTGGATTGGGATTTACTTAAACAGAGTAAATTGGGATTGGGATTTTGATCAAACAGAAAGAAGAAACACTAAAACATTCCTACAGCTTCCTAATGAGTGAAGAGAAAGCTCCCACAGACCATCTCAGTCTCATTACTGAGGCTGTGCCCTTCCCAATGGTCCTGAGTCCTGGGCAGAACAGATCTCTTCTCTCTCTTGGGTATATTTTGTCTGCTGCACCAGTAACAGTCATTTCTCTCAACAAACAAATCCTTCCTTTGCTCAGCAGCAGGACCACTAACCTTTCTGCACTGTCTCTTTGCTCCCTTCACAAAGCAGGCACTGCCTCCTTCTGCATCCCTGACCTTTCCTCAATGTCTCTCCATTTGTTGCTTCTGTCCTTTTTAAAAAGCTTCTTATTGATGTTTTTAAACTGATGGGGGAACATAAACAAGTAATAAAGAAAGGTTAACAATACTGAATCGATACTACAGAGAGAGGCGTCAGGGAGATGGAATTGAGGAGGTTGACTGTGAAGGAAAGCAAAAGGCCAAATTTAATCACAGTGCTATTGGCAATTAAATTACATTTGGGATTGTTGTTTTTTTTATTTTTTTTTTTTTTAAGGAAAAACTAATGAAAGCACTGACTGGTATTAGTGTTTCAGAAAAAGCAAAATACCTGAATGGAAACTCTGACCAAAGGCTTTTTCATATTCTTGTTAAGAATAGTGTGAGCTATCCCCGATTATTATGGTCTTTTTTTTTCTGACTGAAAAGGAAAGGAAAATGCCCATGATGTTAAACTAGGGGAGTTCTGTAGGTATGGGCTTAGATCTGCTACCAAGTGCAGAGATGTACATAATGTGTGTGCTCCAGGGACAGTTACTGGTAGTCCTTGTCTCAGCTTCCACATTTTTAAAATCATGTGGGAAGAAAGGGCAGATCCCACTTCTGTGCTGGATAGCTCCCTTTTAAGTGTTTCAGCACATCACTGTGAATTGACTAAAGACAACATCCAGTGCTTACTTTAAGGTTATTCTTTCAGACTGGTGTGTCTCTTGCCTTCATTTCTCACTCTTATGTTGAAGTAGAAACCATGAAACAACTAAACAAAACAGCTAAGAAACAAAAGCTTTGCACTCACTCTCCATATTTGTGATCTTACCAGCAAAGTTGGTTTTGCCGGATTAGAGGATGTGGACTAATGCTGACACTTGGCCCTGCTGTCCCCGGGACTACCTGTAACACACAGCATGAAGGGCTGCAGCTCCTCACTGTGACCTGGCACGCTGTGCTGTGGTGCTGTCATCACCCATGCACCATCTGCATGGTGCTCGTGTGAAGGAAAGGCCAAACATCCCCTGCTTACAGCCATTCTGCATGATGCTAGCATGTCCAAGTTTTCACCATATGCTACTTCAAAACCTTTCAGCCCTTATTGCTGCTCTTAGGTACAAATAATGCCAATTTTAACAAAGACTTAATTGTACTGCAACTCCTTCTGCGAGTTCTTGGTGTGCCACAGGATATAGGGATGAGGACGTGCATTTGCCACCAAATACTAAGCAGCCTGCCTTTCATGTCAGGATCAGATATCTTAAGCATGAATGTTAATGTTAAATTGATTGTAGATGTTGCACACAATATAAAACAGTGGTTTCCACAGCGGTATCAAATGTGTTCCTTTGTTAGGTTTTGAACTGGTAGGGTGGGAGATTTGGAAGCAACACTGTTGGATGTAAAGATACAGTTAAGCCTCCTACAGCCAGTTCCATTAAGAGCACTGCATCAAAACATGTGAAAGCATGATGTGATTTAGAAATGCCAGTAGTCCCAAGGACTCCTTCGGTGCTTTAGGGACAGCATGTTGCTGTGTCCAGTTCTGTTGCACTGCTGTAAATGGGGTGAGAGGAGAGAGAGGCTACAGGGGAGAACACAACATGTATGACCAAGTCACTTGTTAGTGGTGAGGCTGCTACAGCTGCTCATGAGTCTCCAGAGCATCTCCCTAAACAAGATGCAAACTGGAAAATGCAGGCTCCAGGTTTGTTTGGGAGCCGGGCTGTTGTTTTGCCAGGCTTAATATTTTTTATTTTCTTCTTGCTAATGAGTTTGTGCTGTAGCCTCCTCAGAAAGCTATTCAAAGGCTCAGATGCTAATGAACAGGTCTCTCGTTATGTCAGGCAAAGCCACATAATGGGAGCAAGAAAAAGAATTAGTTAGCATAAACAAGGGAAGGATACTGGGGCTGAGGAGTGAGTGTTTATCAAAACTGGCATCGTGGCCATCCAGAAGCAGCTCTGAAGCAGGGGTTGCCAAGTTTAGTTTGTGTGCTCACTGTGGTCTCCAGATTTCAGATGAAAAGTGCCAAATGTGAAAGGAATGAGATCCATAAACCAGTTGCTGTTAGGCTCTCTAACAGGAAAATGTTACTTGTCTTCCACCAGCTGGCATTCACTTGCCTTCCCCCTTGTTCTGCTCAACTTTCTCTTCTTCCTTGGGAACTGATGAATTTGTTTCTCTGCTCAGCAGCAGCAGCAGCCTCTGTGTGCAGGGCAAGACCATTTAATTGGTTTCCTTCCTTGGACTTTGGGCAAGCAAGTTCTCTGGCTGCAGCAACAGGTCTGCCACACAGGCTTTTCTAATATTCCTTCTGCCTTCACAGCACAGCAGTGTAATGGACAGGAGAGGAGGAGCAGGCAGGGGCTGCTACAAACACTAGACTTAGAGTGGAGCAACCTGGGGAGCTGTCTGATATTTACTTGTTTACCCTTTCTCTCATTTTTTTCCTCCGCTAAAAATCATCTCTGGTAAGGCATCAGATGTACTGTGTGTTGTATCAACAGGCACCAACACTGATCCAGGGACTGGTGCAGACTCCCAGCTACTGACAAACTTCCCAGCTCTCCTCCAGCCCTTTCCAATTTAGCAGCCAAAAATCTGATTTACGCTGTTAAAAATATAAAGAAACCTTTATATATATAAAAAAAAAAAAGGTTGTCAAGCCTTCAGTTTTGAAAGCTAGGAAAATGACCACATCTGGTAAAGGCCTTGCCCCTGGGACAGAAGTGTATAATGGATATCCAGGATGGTAACTACAGCTCGGCCTATTCCATCCGACAGAGTTAGGCCTTAAAAGAGCTAATGGATGGCATGTTGTGCACCATCCAAGGATCAACATGAACATTCTGCCCTAAGGGTGTCCCAATTTTGACTTTCTTAATTGTGCTACCAGCAACACGTGATATCAGTCTTTCAAAAATGCAACTTCCCAGCTACATAAATTGCCCCAAATTTGATAGGATACATGCTGATTGGCTTAGACTGAGCATGGTCCCCAGATTTTTTGTCTCAGCTAGAATCATGAACAGAGAAACACTGCTGCTTCTTAACAATCATTTGCTTTTATACAACATCTTCCTAAGGTCTCCACTGAAGAAAGATTGCTCTGCTCTCTACCATAGAAAAATCAATGCACCAGGCATGTACAGATCAGGAATAAAATGGCACTGCTGTGTTTGATGCTTCTTTATGGTAGAGGCACTCAGCTCCCCCAGAAGTTCCTTCTGCTCTGCAGAATTTATGCTGGGGAAAGGCAGAGGAGGACGGCCTCATGTTTGATCTCCTTCAAATATAAAATTGTTCCAGGTCCAAATTTGGCATCACTCTTCCCTAACTCTCAATTCTGATGCATGGTAGACTTATGCAATTCCTTTAAATATTTACTACTATAACCCATACCACAAAAATGCATTATTACTTTTTAACCAACATTAAAGTTTAAAAATAGAATAAAAGCCTTGCCTCATACCAGAAGAAATCACACAAACAGGAAATGCACCACATCACGTGTCTACAAACATAAAGAAACATTTAAAATTCCATCCTATTCCAGAAAAATAATGTAAAGGAAAAATTAAAAATGCATTTTCTGTTGTATTTGCTTTAATTCTATCAATGCCAGTTTGGTCTTTTGTTTGTTTGTTTGTATTGTTGTTGTTGTTTGAAATGTTTGTACTTAATACTGTGTCTGGATCAAGATGCAAACCTGAACTGAAGCTCAGAATGGTTGCCATTGCAAAGATACTGCCCCCAATTCCCTCCACAGACACACAACTTACTTGCTGGGGTTGCACAGTTCCTGTGGGAGCAAGGAATATTTAATATATAAATAATATTTTATTTAAATAGTTTCTAATATTGTTGCCTGCTAACTACACACCTGGCATGGGTGCATGGATATAACTAATCATGCCAAGCAGTGCCATTCAGGCATCATGATTCTGCAATTCACAGGGTGCTTCATCAGTCTTACTAATGGCTGGGTTTAATATTTTGGGTTAACCTTTGGCCTGGGATTAGAGAGCAGCAATTTAGTTAGCACTGGGCAAAGTAATATTAGAAGTAACACTGAATTGTTAGGCAGTCCTGACATGCTTTATACACCACAGTAAATGGACAGTTGTCATATAATAGAAATGTCATTGTCATTTAGGTCAAAAGAGAGCTGTTTGTCTGAAAACAGTGACTGCAAGCAATTTAGGAGAAAACAGAAAGATTAGCCTCACTAAGTGTGAGCTGCAAGGAAAATGTGCCTGAACAAGATGCCTCTCTTCTAACCCAGTATTCCTCAGGCTCAGCAAGGCACTGCAGGGAGCAGCAACCTTGTTAAAGGAGGCTCTAAGCTCAGTCTGGATTCAATGGGAGACTGGTAAGGTATTTCAAAGCCCATCACTCAGAAAGACTCAAGTAAAAATAGTCAGAGGCAGGCAGGACACCAGGAAGGAGGTATCACACACACTTGCCCTGTTCCTTCTCTTCGATAAGCATTTACTTTTGACCACTGCTGGAAACAAGGGCACTGGGCTAGGCAGTCCTTGTTTTAGTCCTGGATGACCATGGATGACCATTCCTGCCTTCCAATGACACACACACTTCCCAGGATGACAATCAGTTTATCAAACTACATGACCTTTCCCAAATAATCTGTAGCACAGACATATCCCTAAACTTCCCAACATCTTTGTCTTCAAAGGTTTGTCAACCACATGAGGCATGTTCCCCCTGCCCTGTGGAAGGAGAGTTGGGAAAGTTAAAAGAACTCAAAAATCACTGAAGACACCGCCTCTCATCAAAGACTTTTCAATATCAACTTATAAACTAACTTGAGCCATCATTTCAAAACTACATTTGGGGAGGCAGGGGGGACACACTATGTATTTTTCTTAGGGCTGGAAATGTTTGCAGATTTCAGCATAAATTGCCGTGCAGGGTTCCAATGCATTTGAAATTTTGCATTTTTCTGTCATTGCTGAAGAAAGTATTCCTTGGAGAAATGTCACCCAACTTTAGTAGAGATCATAACTCACAGGAGAGACCTATACAATAATTTCCATTGGGATCAATACTGACCTAAACAGTTGCCTGCTCTTGACGTAACACTGCCAAATGTCTCTTCAGTGCTTTATAAATGGCAAGACATATAGCTACTTATCAAAACAAGAAAAGTGATGCAGCAGTGGTTCTGTTCGTGGAGAATCAGAAGGGAAAGGAAACAGGTGAGCCTTTATTTGGCAACAAGGGCTGAGCAGATATTTCTCGGCAATAATCACCAGCTGGAGCAAACACAGCAGCTGACAATTAGGATTTTCACCTTCTCCACATCCCTGGCCTAGGGCCAGCTTGATTGCCTTCTTCAGCTCACACCAGCAAAGTGTTTTGCTCTTCACATTAAAATTTGAAGCCTACATTTTCCATAGCATTAAAAAAAATAAAATTCAAGGAGGTACACGCAGGTCCCCAGAGACAACGTAATTCTACTTTAGTTTAAGATTTGCTAATGCATTGAGGTCGTTAATGTTTCATGGTGGTTCCATTTCTGTGCATGCAAGAAGCCTTTTACACCACCCTGGCTTTAATGAACTCCTCCTGTTCCCCAGGAGGCCTTTGGAAGCAGAGATGGTTTCCCCTAATGAAATGGCCCAGGCTCTTTGTTTTGAAGTTGTTTACATAGTTAATAGCCCCTTAAGGGGAAAAAACAAAATAGAAGCCTGTACGTGGAGTTGCTTCACAGATAGAGTACACACGTCACTCAGAGAAATAAATCATGAAGTTTTGAAAGGTTTTGATGTATGGGGGGGATTTTTTTACATTTTTTTTTCCAGTTAATGTTAGTCTCTACAAAGAAAAAGATCTTCCCAGAGGGATGGGGAAAATAAGAGAGATACCCTCCATCCTACAGAACATTTGGACCTTTTCATTAGATAAACTTCTGCTAAAAGCATAACATTTGTCTTTGCTAGAAGTTCTTAAATGAGCATTATTTAGGGCAATAATCCTGGTTTGAATAGTCTGTGGGAGCCCTAATTCCAGTGTTTATGGTCAGAACAGCTCCCTCCACCCCTCTTCTGCTTCTTGGAGAAAACTTCTGCATGTCGGCCACTCTCCTGTGATTAAGTGCTATGTAAATGCAGGTGTCAGTAAATCAAACTGACAGAGACATTCTTAGCCACCACAGAGAGTGATAGCCCTGCCTTTTGTCACCTCTGTCCCTTTTTATCTGCCTCTAACTCATTGGCAAACCCATTTCCTTGTCAAATTCAGAAAAAAAAAAAAAAAAAAAAGAAAAAATAAAAAAAGGTCTCGAATAGTGTAGGAAGGGGTGTAACATCTTTTAACTGTGGTTTCTGATAGTTACCACGGTGGTTGTTAAACCTAGAGAACAAATGAGTGGTCTATTATTTCTGAGACTGAAGCTCATTAAAAGCAAACAAAACAACATAACACACAGACAAAAACCCCAAAGAGGCATTCAAAGTGTCATTTGTATAACTCACCTGACACAGTCCCGATGTTATAATTGTACAATGAAATATGCTTAGTGCAAAATGATCCAAATTGCCAATGTCACAAGGCTGATGGTATAATGCCTAGGAGAACAGCAGGATTCCTATGAATAGCTGAATGTTTGCATTTTTTTTAAGTGAAGGAGCAGAGGGAAAGAGGAGTCAGACCACACATAACAGTGTCTTATAAAAGGAGAGGAAATGGACAAGACAGCAGGACTTGTTGCTCAAAATTAGAGAGAAGGTGGGTTATTTTTACAAGGTAGCCTAACTCTCGTTTACCAGGTCAATATATTTTAATCAACCTTATGTAGGTTGTGCCTGGTGCTACCTGGGTTAATTTGAAAATCCCAGTTGACCTGGCACAGATTTTCTGAATATCTCAGACAACTGGAGACCAAAAGACCGAGAGGTCTTTTACAGGGGACCCAGAGGTCCCCTGCAGGGAACTGTAAGTGGCTTTAAAAAGTAACAAATTCTAATCTTTATTCATTTTCCTCTTCAAAATAAGATTTTTTATTTTTTTTTTACAACACATAGTGGGGGCAGAAAGGAGAGCAAGAGTAGCCAAACAAGATGGTTCTTGCTGCAGCCCATAGGGCCAGCAGAATGTAGGGTTTCTTGCAAGCACTGCATCAGTCATGGGAAATGAGGCTCTGCTTCTGATCTGGAATTTTCTTTTCTGCTTGTCAAACAATCAGCTTGTGCAAGCAGTTTTAAACAACGTGTACACCTTGCTCGGCTTAACTGGGAATGAAGTGGAACAACTGCAGAGCACTTGGATTCAGCCGGTGCTTCACCACTGCATGGCTGGGCAGGTGGGTGAGGCACGGGGAGCTGAGTCAGGCCACTTCAAGTCCTTTCACTTCTTCATTTTGACCCAAACTAGCAGGAAGGGACAGACAATCCCACCTGACAAGGAGAGGTTCTGAACAGCACTCACTAAACTTTGGTATAACTTTCTGTTTTGTTAATGGTGAACCATGCCAAAAGACTGGAGAAGGGCTTCTGTCCATGCAAGGGTCGTATTCCTTCAGCACCTCCACTGCAAATAGGAAAAGGGAAGGGAAGGGGCATGATAATACTTTCAGTAATACCCACTTATCTCTCCTTTTTTTTTTTTTTTTTTTTTTTTTTTTTTTAATTTTCCAGAGTTCTAAACAGCACATAAGTAAATGAATTCCGGCTTTTTCATGATTTTTTTTTTTTTTTAAGATTTCTTTTTACAATATAAAAGAACATTCCACCTTGTGCTTATTAAATTGCGAGTAATACTGTGTACAGGTATTATCTAATTAGTACCGATTGCACAATAGGAAGGACTGCTAAACATTAAACAGAAACCAAGACTTTACAGCAGGAAAGTTTTAATTATGGGGAAAGCTCTCCAGTCACGGCTCGCAGGATACACTTGCACACATTAAGTAACTAAAGAGCACAGTCTGTTCTGTCAAGTAATGATCCTTTTTTCTTTTGTCTGCTTGGGGAAGGAAAAAAAAGATCAACGTTTAAAGTATGCAATGAGCATTTACTGAAGGGAAAAGGAGAAATAAGTCTTCCATTCACACTCCAGATGTTCCCATTAAACAATCGTTTTCAAAAAAGCTCAGCTCATGTGGAAAGAGAGCGCTTCAGAGTTCAGAAGGGAGAAAGGGAAAAAAGTTAACTTGCAAAATAAGGGCAGCTGCTGAAGAGATCATTGCTGGTTTGGGCCTGACAGAAGTCAACCCAGCACCGCGGGGCTCAGCATTGGGGCTGGTGTAACTGTGCAGGGGTGGGAGTGCAGGCACCCAGCTGCTGGACCATTCCCGTCTCCTTTAATCCCCCAGGGACCAGCTGCCATGGGCATGTTTGCTGCTTGTAGGAATAGCATGAGTGAGATTTTTTTTCAGTTATTATTATTATATAAAGTTTGCATTAGAAACCTTCGTTGGCTTTTTTCTTAGAAATTAAGAGGTTTTAAGAGCTCAAAACAAAGCAGACACTTCCCTGAATTCCTCATAGTTTTTATCATTTTGGTCAAAATAATACTAGCACAGGCAGAGCGTATGCAGACACCAACACTGTAGGAAGGCTGGATTGACTTCAGCCTCATTTATTGTTGGGCCCAGGCCAAATAACACTTCATGATGTTTGCAACAGCAGCTTGACCCAAAAGTGTTCTCTCCCATGCTATTTGCCTGCACTAGCTGGTCACCTGCATGGTGCAGCCCAGCCACACAAACAGCCACAGAGCAAACCACTCCACCTAGGCTACCTTTTGCCCAGCCCCGCTTCCTAACTGAGGGAGCAGGAAGGATATGCCAGGCACAGAAGTGGAGATTCTTGCTCAGTCTCTTTCTTACAGTGGGCAAGTCAAGGGCTACATGGGCTGAATTTAAAACCCACCTGCCTTCTCTGGACTTTACAGCAGCAGGAGGGGGCAAAATTCGCAAGTATGATGGTTTGGGGAAGGTAAACACTTGCTAAATTGCCAAGGACAAAAATAAATAAATAAATAAATAAATAAATAAATAAATAAATAAATAAAAAACAGAGAGAGAGGTTTTAAGGCCCTTTATGTTTTCTAAAAATATATAAAACTGAATCCCTTTAATCTGAACTGACAATGACTGTGTCACTATTGTTTTTCTGGGCTGAGTTTGTCATTATTTTATCCAGCTTTCCTGAAAGTCAAAGGGGATTTTAATTACAGTTCTCCTCTCCCAGGCTCCCCTCAGTCCAAGTTATTGCCACATGCCCTTGGCAAGGCAGAGCTCAGCCCTGCTCAAATTGTAGCAGTCCATTTTCCCATCAAAGGCACGATGCTGCAGAATGATGTATGGCTCAGTGTGGTTCATCTAACACTGTCCTTGTTATGGAGCACAACAAGGACTGGTGAGCGCCCAACCACCTGCACAGGCAGAAAAATGTATTTGTGGGTCACTACAGCAGCAGTTGGCTGAGGAGGGTTTTGTGTGTTTGTGTAAAATACACCAGTTCTGCGGTGAAACACCTGGTGATAGCCCTAGGTCTGAAATACTGTTGAAATAAATAGTTGCACACTAGCATTTGATAGCAATAAATGGTATTACTGCACTGCTGCTGTTGCTGCTGTTGCAGTGCCTCCTTGGTTTTGGCAGCTGTCCTGCACTGGGGACGTGTCCTTCCCATCAGAAAGATGGGGGGGCCAGTGGAGCCACCAGAGACCACTGCCTCAAGCCAGAGCACAGCACATCCTGCAGACTGTCCTGGTTGTGCACACACACCATGCCAAACTCACTTTAAACCACCTTTGTCTGTGTCCCGAGTCTTACTGGGGCAGCAAACAGCTCCCAGCTCTTACAAAATCAAATCAAGCAGGGTGAGCAGTCAGTCTGCACTGAGTGCTGCTTCATACCGCTACGCCCCAATCATTTTAAAGCTGGGGACACAAGGAAGAGCTAACACCTCGGGAAGCCACCAGTTTCTGTGACACCACTGCATCAGAGCAGTGTGAACCAGGAGTGATTCTCCCTCTGAGGCAGCATGAGGAACTGGAGCAAGAAATGTCACTTCTCCTGGTACTTATGGGGCAACACAATACTCAGGGAAGATTTTAGGGATCGCATCTTAGCTCTTTTTTTTTTTTTTTTCTTTTTTTTTCTTTTTTTTTCTGCTGTTCCAGTTGCTTGACTATGGGCAATGGAAAACATGTTGCTTAAAAAAAAAAAAAAAAAATCTGCTAGAGGTTTTGCTGTCAAGTAGGTCTCTTAAGCCCCATGGGTAATGTTCTCAAATGACAAAGCTGCTCTCCTTTTTGGCAAAGGTCTTTTATCAAGCAATACAGCAGCACATTTTCAATCATCTCCGTATCACAATGAAGAGACAAACCCTGTTAGCGTTGTTCTCCGAAAATCATAAAATGCACTGGCTCAGTACACCTAGGGACTAGGCTGGGCTTTGAGCTTCCATGAATCTTAGCAGCAGCGGGAGAAGTGTAATTCAATCTTTTTAACTTGGTGATATATATTCATGTCAGTGGCTTTAAGATAAGGAAAAGACTTTAGTTGAAGAATGAAACTTTTGATGAATAACCGAGAGTACGATGAATAATGTACAAATATTTCTTTCCTCTCAGTCAAAATGATTCCAGATCCTTTTTCATTTTAATCCCTGTCGTATTCTTCATTTTTATAAAAACCTTAAAGAAATGAAAGGGGAAGAAAAAAAAACTATATTTTTAAAGGGCGTTGGAGTTCTAAAAGAAGAATTTTTCCCAAGCCTTCCTGATTGCACTCAAAGATATTTTTATCAGTTCTTTTAAGTGCTAGAAAACAGAAGATTATTTGGTTACTGGCAGTAGTAATGGTACTAATGATGGGTTACCATGCAAAACTTCAGCCTGTCTGTTCATGCTCTTCATAGAATGTGTAATTTAGCCTAGAAAAATGTCTCCTTTCACCTGGGAGGTATTTCTCATCATATAAAAAATGGAGCTGTTACAAACATTTTCCTTCCTTGCAATTTCATTCTTAATTCTGTCCCAGCTAAAAAATGATGAGAAAAAAACATACATAATGGTAACATCATTTATGAAGAGAGGCAACAAAAGCAACAGGTGTAAACATGATTTTATTTGTTTTCTTAAAGGATGGGAGGGGGAAATGACAAATGGTGTATTCGCTGAGAGTCCTGCACGTTTCTTCATGACTTCAGAAAGTTGCTTTCAGCAGAAAGGTGTTACTGAGCTAGAGGCAGACACAGCAGCTGCTGTCTGGTAACCCTGGTAGGAGGGAGGTCACACTGCCTGGACCTTTTTGAACTTAAATCTTCTGACACTCCTGAAATCACGTAACAGAAAGTCATTTCCTACCCCCAGAAAATGGAGATGTCTCCTCTTCTGAACCTTTGAATTAACAAGGGTGAATTTCACTTCCCCACTAAAGCAGCTGTATAGATGGGAATTTCTGAGCTGGGATGCGATGCCATATGAAAAGTAAGGAAGGCAGAAAAATGGATGGTGGTGCTGGAGATGAGTGGAGCAGCTCTCCAGAACAAAGTGCAATGCAGCCATTGGAAAGTATATGATTATAAAAATATAGGCAAACTCTAATACATGATTTTATTCCTACCATGTCACTAACAGCAGGAAAAGCAGACCCACTTACTGCCATCGGTACAATAAAGTCCAGAACACTGCAGTGTAGCAAGTATTACTAGCTCCACACAGGGAAAAAATAACATTTAACTGTAGATCTCAGAGGGATGACCTATACCATATGTGCTTGACCTAAACCCCAATACACAGAGCTCAGTGCAAAATAAAGCCCAATCTCCAGAGATTTCCAGAACAAATCTGTTCCTCCTCTGCCTAGGTTTCTGACCCCTCTGATTTATCTGGTTTATGGAGGGAAGGCATATCATGAGACCTGTTAGATGAAATTGTTGAAAGGAAAAATTAAGACTAAAAAAGTGGCTTGCTGAAGCCAATAAGAATGCAGAAAAAGCCCTCACTGGATTGAGTTTTTCTCCATACGCATTCTTGTTTGAAGTTAGTCTCTGGAGGGGCAAAAGTCTGTCAGCAAAGTATTTTTCTGAAATTAAGATGAGGAAAACACTTTTTAAAGTATAATGTGTGGGAATAAAGCCCTGTTCTTCCAGGCATGGTGAGAATGAAGTGGGTCACTTTATACCTTGATTCACTGATTCACATCTCCTGTAATCCTGCAATATTTGAGTGCAATAAATTCATAGATACCAACCCAGTAGCTGGAAACAGCTGGACCAGGTCCTGGCCATGGCTACCCCTTGCCACATGACAGAAAGACCTGCACACTGAATTGTGTGAAGCCCAATAAAGAACAGTAAGAGGAAACCTCAGATCCATATTCATTGCATATTGAGTTTATTGCCTTCAATAGCTACAAGCACTTCAGATGAACTATGGTGACATGATCAAGCTGTCTGTCTTCCATCCTCATTGATTTGGGGTAGTCTTGCCACTCTGCAGGTGTGCTGGCAGACCCTGAAGCCTTCTATTCACCCAACCACTTAGGGGAAAAAAAAAAAAAAAAAAAGTGCCTTTTTTTAATAACATAAGAGATAGGGAGTTTAATTAGGTCTCCTTAGTGCTGACCCCACACCCTAAAAAAAAAAAAAAAGGCTCTCCCTGCTTCCCAAGGAACCTGTTTCCAGAATCCTGGGCATTTTCCTCAAAAATTTGGGTCAAGTGAGATTTGCATCCAAGGCATTCAGGTTGATAACAAAACTTATCAATGGTTCTTTGTTTGATCCAAACTTCTTAGACTGCATTAACGAGGGCTGGAGTATTGATTTATTATCGTTAATTCCTCTTCTTTATCCTTGTCACAGCTTTCACAGATTTATGAGGTTAAGGAGCATGAAGCTAATTAAATAATCTGACTGGCTGAACATCTGTTGAAACATAATAATAACTGTTGGAGCCAACAATCCTGAGTAGCTATTAATTCTGGTTTTAAAATTACAGAAAGGGTTTTACGGAAGGAAAAAAAAAATCAATGAAAAGCTTAACAGTGGTCTGGGTTCAGGGTGAACCATCAGCCTCCCTCTGAAGTCTCTCCCACCCACTTTAACCTTTTATACCTCCCAGTTCACTGACCCAAGCATCCCTTTTGGCCTTCCTCACATTTGGAGGTCCTGATGCAAGCTGTTGGTCTTTAGAGGGATGCAGTATGGTTTGCAGGTGTGCAGCAGCTACAACCAGAAATTTGAATGCAAACATTTCAGTGTGTCTGAACAGCCATTTAAGCTGGGAATTTAAGCATTTTCTTCAGTTCCATCATGCCCTTCCTCCATATGGACCACGTAAACGGCCCCTGTGGAGTAGCCTTGGGCTGACACCTGAAACTCTCTGGGAGGAATAAATAAATAAATAAATAAATAAAATTCCACCTTTGCAGTTTCAGGCTGCAGTTTGCAAAGGCCAGACCATTCAGCCGGGCCAAACATGTTACATCTCAATCCACCAGCCACTGGCCTCAGAGTGACTCCTCCTGTATATGGTACCCACGCTCTGATCTTAAACAGCAACCACCAGAGTGGACATCAGGCCCACAGAAGGCAATGGGGCTTGTCCACAAGTTTGATTTTAGCCTTGCAGAGTAAACATAGTCCCAGTGATTCAAGGTCCTGTTCACAAATGACACAAGGCCTGAAACACCCAGCTGGCATTGTCACCAGTATCCATGGCAGTTTAGAACAGAAATCATGGGGACCCTTCCTGCTCAAGCCTGTTTTGAACAAAACCAGTGATTCCTCCCAGTTCAGAACTGGGAAATCAGCATTTAGGTGACTGTGTAATGTGAGCTCTTACAGTCGCAACACCCCAGCCTCAGTGACAGGAGGTGCTGGCCCAGGCCTGGAGCTCCTGAGCCCAGGGCCTTCCATGAGACTGGCACGCAGGCCTGTGCTGACTTGCTTAGGCCCTGCAGTTCCTTCACACCTTATTCTCAATATAACTTCCTCCAAAAATCCTCAATGGAACAGATAGATAAATAAATTAGGTCACCTCCCTCCTAGTGCTCAGTATTAAGAGGGTGACAAAAATATTGTAATTGAAGAAAATAACTGGCAATGGTTTTTAAATCCTCCTCCTGTGCCAGCAAAGAGTAGAGGTTGTGCAACTCCTGTGAGGGTTCATGCTGAGCTGGGTGTGCTCTGAGGCCTGTAGGAGTTAATGACCAACCAACAGCCAGAGTCTTGGGTGCCAAAACTGATGCCACTGATACCAAAAACTGCCCTCAGGCTCTCCTGCACCAAAGCCACTTGTTTGTCCTTTCTGTGATTTTTACTTGAAGAAAAAAATGGACAAATCTATTGCACATATTGTTCATATTGTAAACTGTTTGTGGTCCCCAAGTGCGGGGTGTGTGTGTGGCAGAGACTTTGCTGTCTAACCTACAAAATGAAGGGAGGTAATATACAAAAAACAGAGGAAAGTCCCTCGGCATCCTTTAACAGGGTTCAGATCTCTAGCAGTCCGTAGAGTGGAACTGACAGGAACATTTCAAGGTTAAAAAAAAATGATTAAAAGCACAGTCTCACAGGTATTCCTAACAATATCTCAGATTATTCCAAGTGTAGGCGATATTATTAGGTATTAAGGTCCCGAGTCACAAATGGATTTAGACTCCCAAACTTGCCCACAATAAGCTTTAGATACTTGGGGGAATATATAGATGCTGTGAAGCAAAGCTCCTGAGGTAACTGCAGCATTTTTCCTGCTGGCAGCACTGCCTGGTCCTAGGCATTCCAATGGTGTGTTATGGCTCTCAATCCTTCTTCATTCCCATGAACTCACAGGAGACCCAAAACCCCTCTGAAACAATGGTGCATGTGTGTTCACGTTAGTATAGCAAGTTTGTGACGCTAGGCCATAGGAATAGCCAAACATTTCCGGCTACAACAACAAGAGATGCTGTACAGCTTGACTTTGCCTTCTCCCAATGGTCAGATTGTCTCTTTCACTCTACCACCTCTGTCCCTCCTTTAAAAAAAAAAAAATAATAATAATAATAATTTCCCTGTTTTCTCTTCCCTCTTACTCCAGGAACTGATTTTAAATTATCCTCTCAACCCAGACAACACTTCAATTAGTAGCTGGGACAGAAGAGCGAGTCCCAAGAACAGATAAATATGGCACAGCATTTCAAGTATTCCCATCATCCTGCCCTTCCCACACTGACATCTTCAGGCCCACTGTCTGTACATTCAGCATCAGGATCCACTGCTTTTCTATATCCAACACTTTGAAAACAATTACATGTGGCCCCCAGCCTGAACTCTGAAAATGGCCTACAAATGCAACCTGGGTTACTGCTCACCCATCACTCCTCTGTAATGAGCCACAGTGTTTAACACTGGAGCTTCACTAGGGAACCAGCTGTTTAAAACTCACATTTTAGTTTCAAAGCTGGACCTCAGGACATGGAAACAGGGATGATTCCACCTTATATGTACTCGATGTGCTACACCTCCTCTTGATTCTGTTAATGCAGCCTGGGATTTTAGATGTTTTCATACTAAAATGATTAAACATCCATTTCCCCCTCATTGTGCACACTGGTCAGTCACAGTATTTCAGCCAGTCCCTTGTTCTTCCTTGCTATTTCACATCAGGTTTCCATTTTTCCTCTTTTTTTCCTTCCAGGTTCATGTAACCAACACTGGCTTTTTAAAAACACACATCATCACAACATTTACGTTTATTTTAATAAACATTCTCCTTCTTCCTCCCCACTCTGTACCTGTAGTAGTAGGGTTTTTTAGTAGTAGTATTACAAACTCCCTAAATTTGGGCCTGAAAACTGCTTGACATTCACAACAAGGCATTAAAAAGGATTTATTCTGTTCCTGAAGTAGGCATGTAACTCCTCTGAATGTGAGAGCTCACACTGGTGTAAATCAAGACTAACTTCACTAATGTCAGTGGGCTTGCACAGGTAAAACTAGCATAAAGCAATGAAGCAGCAGATCCTTTTGTATTATCAGGGGTAAAATCACAACAACAACAACAAAACACTATTACCTTCTGTCCTGTCTCTACCACCACAATTGCATTAAAAATATAGTTGAGCCCTACTAATAACACGTTCTCTCAATTCAGGAAAAAACATCATTTTTAATTTTGCAAGGATTCATCTCTCTCTCTTCTGCTCACACACAGACCTTCACATGTGCTAGTCTCATGAAACAGTTCACAGCAAATGATCATTTCCTTCTTCATGACCCAAAAGAAACCCATCTCTGTGGGCTTATATAGAAACATCAGCAGCCTTGTTTAATTAATGTTCCAGAGTCAAGGGTAAAATGAATAGATAAATATACTTAAAGGCTTTGAAAGCTTAGTGGCAGCAGTCCAGCACTGCTTTCTTTGTCTTGCTTGCTGCCTCAGAGGGGAGAGGAGAAAGAGGAGAAAAAAAAAAAAAGAAAAAAAAAAAAAAAAGCCTATAAAGCTTAGAAAAGTGATCTGTCTCTGGGTCTGGGGCTCCTGTCAGTTGTCAGTCCTGTGATGTAGCACCATGATATATGATAGGAGACCAGCACTCAGATGATGTATTACAATAATATGTCAGTAGTGCAATGGTGCTTTGATAATGCTTAATAACCAGAGTACTTCACTGGGGCCAAGGGAAAAAGTAAGACCTGCACAGAAAGCAAACTCAGCTACAGGCTGCCTCGCCATGTTTAAGTGCATGGTGTCCTGAATTCTGGACAGGAAATGTATCATTTGTCCGCAGAGCAACTAGAAATTGGGCAACAGCATTCAGAGGAAGGTACCTGAAACCCTAGGCCTCTTTTGGGTTAATTCTCTAGGGTGTAAGAACTTGCATTTCTGGTTGCAACAAGGTTTGGACTGAATTAAGACCAAAGGAAAGAGGTTCTGTTCTTACCTTTTTAAGGTAGGTCGTGCTCCTGGCAAGCAGGAGCAGTGAGTTTACAGCTCTTCAGCCTGATGATTTTAGAAGAGCAAAAGGTCCATTAGATATCTCTTAGGTTCTGCCTTACAGCAGGAAGACTCAGCCCAATGCCCCAAATGCCTCTGAAGATAGAGCCTTGGCTGGTATGGGCACACACCTTCCTTCATCTCTGTCCTAAACTGCAGCATGTGGGTGAGGGTGCAGCCAGCCCTAGCCACTTCTCATTGCATTTGTGCAGTCCATCACCAGCATTGCTGCAATGTGGTTTATTCAGTGGTGGGCACAAGGGGATGTGTTCTCAGCCAGGCCCTCTAGGTGCTCCCATTATACAAGTAATGAAAGGCTCTTCCTGCACAAGGAACACAAGAGCATCATGCGTCAGCAAGCCAAAACCCAATCAAACGTTTCACTATCAGCATTTCAAGCTGGGGAAAATGGACTTGACGGTACTTTTCCTTCCCATACTACAGCTGTCCCATAGCTGGCATGTCAGCTTCGGTTCACAAAGGTTCTATTGCATACCACAGTGAAAAGTGAAACAAGACAGCAGCAAGGTTCCTCCATGAGTAATAATGATGGTCTGTTCCTGAGCAGCACCATATCCCCAAGGGAGGGATATTTGGTGTAAACATGAGAATATCACAACGTAGCAAGCAATGCTTACACTGTCTTTAACAAGGGGTATAAGTCCACCTCACACAGCAAATGAGCTGGATTCAGGCAAAAAGACTGAGCTACTGCTCATATTCCCAGATTATGAGGGCTGATGTTTTAGTGCCTGTATGTGACTTCACTGCTGCACTTAGCTGGGTTTCTGCACATAGTTGATTATTGAGCCTCAGTGGTAGGTCATTAAGCCACTGTAATTTCATCATTAGTGCTTATCTGTTCATGATCCATATTTCAGGACTATTTAAACATGGGCACAGCTGTAAAGAAGGCCAAAACCGAAGATTTCAAAAGCTGGAAGGTCTTCTGTGATGCTGGAGGTGTCTCATACATCATTCTCCAAAATGGCCACCCTAGCACTCGGTTGCCTGACCTTTTCAGCTTAGTAACATAAAGGAAAAATAGAAACAACTGTTTGTTAATTATAGAAGGGAGAATAAACAGAATTAATTTACATTCATGTGTAATACATGCATAAAACATTTGCTGTATCACATCAGAGAAGAAACTTGGCCCATTAGTCTCACTTCCACAAGTGACCAGTAGTAGACACCAGGGAAAGAATGCAAGAAGGAGACAGAAGTGGAGAGATGTTTCCCAAGTAACTCTCCCATACACCAGAAATCTGTACTTTAGGGGGGTGTGTGTGTGTGTGCATTCCCATGGAGGGAGATGGCTGATGAATATCCAGATATACTTGCATGTTCTCTCTTACTTTTTTCCATTTTAAGTAGTCTCTTGTGCCAATGAGTGAAAGCAGATTGATATATGTATATATTTGGCATGGGTACTCTGCAGCATTTTCCAGACTAAAGGCTGCTAGATGGGAGTTTGGGATTTACAGGGCCCTGACTGCATAAGCAGGTTGGTCTCTCAGCCTATTTACCTTCGAGGCTCCAAAGAGGATCAGCCCGTGGGATGGAAAGGCAAGGAGATAATTATTTTTGGAGGGCAACATTAAGAACGAAAGAGAGGAGGTAGTTTTTTTTATCTTTTACCTCAAAAATTCCTGCCTTATAACACTGTTCTGTTAGCCCTCCTTGTGTTTTGCATGACCCTGAATGACATACAGGGTTGGAGGGCTAGATACAGCAAGGGGAATCCAGTGAGGACAGAGCAAAAAGGAAACTCGAGAAGAACAAAGACTGAAAGAGCAGCCAGGAGTAACTCTGATGTACAAAAATACATTTATTTTCAACAATTTCAAAACCACTGCCTTTTTTACAGTAGAAATATTCAAATGGAACAATAAAACCAAGAACAGTATATATATATATGTATATATATGACTCATGCATTTGTATTACTGTGTTTAATACAAGTATTGCAATTGTCTGCCTCATTTAATCCTTTAAAACCATGGTGGTGGTTTGGGTTTAATGCACTGTCCAACATGATCAGAAGGGATATGAGAATTCTGGTTTGCTTTTTCAGACCAGCACATGCTGGAATCTGTGTAGGAACTGACTGAAGGAAAAGGGAGGAGAACAGGACATCTTTGCACATCCCTCACACCAAGGCTTAGTCCAGAAGAAAACGCATGTTCTCCTGTGCCTGCTCTCATCAATAGCAACTCTAACTGGAAAACTCTGCAGTCCCCAGTCTCTCTAGCCTCATTTCCAATCCTGCCAGGCTTAGTGTTGGGTTCTTAAGCACAGGTTAAACCAAGTAGGGGATCTGTTGGGTGTTCATAACAGATTTACAGACATACAATCATAAGCTGCAGCTAGTCTCCTGGTCTCATGCATTATTCCTATGTTACAGTCAATACACGGCAGAATCTATCATGGGGGAAAGTCTGGCAGTGATAGAGGCCACTGACCCAGTCTCTTGCTCTCCCTTTCTTTTCATCTTTATACACAACTTGATTGTGGGAGCTATTTATGTTCTACTTATCATACTGCCTCTTTCCTTCCTCCCTAAGGTAAATAATCATCTACAGCTTCAAGGACTTCCATTACATTTCCTCAGGGGTAAAACTTGCAGGGAGGAAAAAAATGGAAAAAAAAAATGACATCCCCAGGTTGCTGTTCCCCATCATGTAGTATACAAATAAAAATGTACAATTTTCCAGCCTGTGCCAATGCCCCATGTCAGTACCTTCCAAATAAAATGTGGCTAGCACTGGCTGCCTAACCCAAACCTTACAGAAGTCCCCTGGACAGCTGCAGACTCAGCTACCCTGCAGGGACACGGTAGTTACCCTTCTAGCATCCTAAAGGAGCAGCTTTCAATCACTAACACAAGGTTTTCCCAGCTGCCATCAGCCATGTTTTGCCCTAATTCAGGGGCTATGATCTGGCAAACATGGTCCCATGCTTTTTCCAGACATGCATGGAGCACACTCATGTTCAAGCAGTAGTGCAAGAAACTCCCCTGACAGGTGCTGATACCCAGAAAGTGTAATAGAAGGTGAAATTTGAGTCAACTCAAGAACCAGGCAAGGTTTTTGACATCTAATTTTGGGTCCACGGTTTTTGTTTACTTTTGAGTACCTTAGGGTAATCTTAGATTGAAAATGTCTTTCTGGACTGATGTTTCTCCAAACTTCTCAGCCTTCACAGAGATAAAATTTGGGGAGGAGGGATTAAAATGTTTCCATTTTTAATTTTTTCAGTAGCTTACTCCCAATTTTTTCCTCCTTGCTTCCTCCCATCCATTATGAGTTACTTTAGCATATTTAAGAGTATAAAGGGAAAAACTGTTAAATTGTAAAAACTGTAATCCCATTTCTTTCTTTTTAAAATCAACATAAGATCATTTCTTTGAGGGGAAAAAAAAAAAAAAAAAAAAAAATTTGAAACAGTGAACATTTTCACTTTGTTTCCTGGTTTAGAAAATAAAAATATGGAAAATAATGAATATTTCTCTTCCAGCCCTCTGCAGCAGCTCACAAAAGCAGTCCCTCAAATTCTAACGATCAGCAAAGACTGAGATCAGCCCACAATTTAGCTCAAGGCCCACAGGACCATTGCTTATGTACATCCCTCCCATCTATGCCTAAATGGGAAGCTATGGCCTTGCACTAACAGTGTTATCACCAGAGTGGGCCATTACTGTAAACTACTTTGGTGTTTCAGAAGAACAGTGACAGTAACACAACAGTTTATGTACATGTGATGGATGGAAACTCAAGTTTAAAGAGAAAAACACAGCCATCACTCTTCAGCTTGTATTAGAAACTAGAGCAGAAAAGTGAGGGAGGAAACAGAAAAGAATTTTCTTTAAACCAAGAGAAAAGGCCCACAAGCCTTACTGAAATGGAGGAGCAGAACAACTGAGAATATTTAGTTTTAATTCTTCACACAAACCAGTATTTCCCTATGTTTTGCTTTTACTATTTTAGCACTGAAATACCTTCTGTGTTTTTCCACAAAACGATGCTTAACCACTGTTTTTCTCCCCTTTCAGGCCACATCAGGATTCTAACCTTTGAAAGATCTTCCAGCCTATTCAGAGTGAACACATGTAGCTGAGGCTGGTTTGCAGCCAGCATGTTGTGATACAGAGAGGTAGCAAGTTAACACCTTAATCCTAGCCATCTTCTCATTTCAGTCCAGAGATATTAAAGGTAGAATTCTCTACCTAGATTGTCACCTGACTTAATTTCTGTCTACTGTCACCATGCAAGCACTAGAACATTTCCCAAACATGCCTCTAGTCTTCCATCCACTCCCAGTAGGTCTTATAGCTCAACACCCTGCAGAATAAGGTCCACTTTTAGCATCATCAGTTCAGGACAAACAGGTAAAAGCAACTCTCCACCAAGTCTACCTCCTGCCCACTCCTAGGGGCTATTCTCAGCTCGGTGTGCTGGAAGATTCCTAAGGAGTTTTTCACTATTTTTTTTCCATTAACCTCGCTGTTCTGATCAGAAATTACCAACCCAACATTCAAAAATTACTCCACTGGCATTTCTGTCCAGAACTGGAAACACCCATTCTAAAGCACACACAAGACCTTTCCTAGCTCAGTTATTTAGGTCTGACTAAGCATCCCCTTCTCCAAAGAGCAGTCCTTAATCACATGCATCATGTTCAACCGAAATCTAATACTCTTATGCATCCTGAACAGCACTTTGCTTCACCAGCTTAACTGGTAAATGCATGATGTATCATTGGGAAAGGAGCTAATGCAGTCTGGCACACTGCCGAGTTGAGGCTGTACTGGGTACTGCAAGCACACTGGTATTTGTGCACATTGAGATTGTGATAATTTTCCGTTTTCCTTATTTTCCCGATATCACCAAGATCCTTCTCAGAAGTGAACAACAGCAATGGAGGTGAATAGATGATGAACATCACTAAAATATTTGTGAAAGACTCATAGTCCATCCAGATAAAATCTTTTTCTGCTCCTTCGTAGGAAATTATAATACACATTAATAAAAATAAAAAAAGGCTTGCAGTTATACACAGAGAAATAAACCATGCTGTTTACACACAGCAGTGTAAGATTGAAATAGGACAGACAACTGGAACACACTTGGAACCAAAGTGTGATTCAAGTGCTCACCATGGTCCCTGTTTGGCTGGCGTGTGTGTGTGTGCGTGCATGTGTGTGTGTGGTTCAGGTTTTGTTTTAAACATATCTTCTTTTACTAAACATTAAATTATTTCCCAAGAAATAAAAAGCTATGTACATTGTAATTATCTACAGTAGGCCTTCGGCATCCTCGCTATTCACATGCACAGGGTTCGGGCTGCATTCATAAACTCAAGCATGCCTCTTCATTGCTTGCGGTGCTGTCCCTTCCAGCCAATCCACAATCCAAGGAACACCGATGGGTATGCTTGCTCTGATTTTTTCCCCCTTTCTCAGCAGTCAACAATGCCAGAGGGTGACTGAAATTAAAAGCAATTAAAAAAGGAGATCCTGCAAAAAGCTGTGACATGTGCATCAATGGAAAATGAGGGTTGTTGGCAGGCTGCAGAGCCTGGTCCCACAGCTTAGCCTGGGCCTTCTGGCAGGATGAAATAGCTGATTCATGATTCACAAAGGGGGCTGAAAAGGGACCATTTACTTATATTTATCTTGCCTTCTGTATCATATCTGCCAATTGTACTTTAATACTTAATTCCCATTCTGTATTTAACAGGAGTCTGGTATTCAAATTCCAGTACACACTTCACTTACTCTTTGCTCTTTATTCCTAACCTGACAAGTATTTCCTAAATATGAAGAACCCTCGTTATTTATGAATGCAGCCCTGGTAAACAGAAAAAGCCCACCCCATCCCCTCCCAAATGATAATAATGACATATAACTCTCTCTTTTCATAATAATAATAATTATAACAATAATAATTACAAATAAAAATTCAGAAATGTTGTAGACCAAGAGGACTCTCAGTATTAAACACTAGTGCAGTTGGGGATTTCCTTTGTGCTTTCACTGTTGGCAATTGTTGAGATGCTTCCTGTGGAGGGGAAAATGAAGAAGAGTCAGTGCACTGCCTTCAACAGTTTGATCTATATTGCTTCTTACTCCTTCTTAGGATGTGTTTGTGTAAATGTATAGACAGAAAAGGTGCTTAAAAGTAATACACCTTGTGTTGTATTTGCAATAAACATAAAGCATGCAGAAAAGCTGTTATTACAGCTCTGTTGGCCACCAGTAAACTCGTTGAGCTATTGGTGACATATCCCCTTGTAATGATAGCACACCAATGGTGTAAGTTTGGCTTAGCTGATTCTTCTGAGGGTTCAGGGAATTTGGGAGCCTTCCAAAGGATAGACAGGATCATGAATAGACCAAGGTGTGAGTCACAGCCTTTTCTAACTCACTCCTATATTCCTGTTATTGTTTCCAGGCTCCTACCCTGGTCATACAGCATTGGGATAAAGGCTGGAAAATCATAGGTAAAATTCCCTGTTATTCTGTTGCAGGGAGACTTTGCCCCTATCTCAGTATCTGCTTGTACCTATGGTCACAGTCACTGCCTCACCTAACACCCCACTGACAAACATCCTCACCCATAACATGAAACAAGCCCAAGCCAAGGGCTGTGCCTCACCCATCACTCGCGTGTCCAGCTCTTTGTCCATCAGCTCCTCGGGGTCTGTGAACTCACTCAGAGTGATTTTGGGGGCATTTTCACTTTGGCTGACAGAGCCAATCATTTCTTGCTCCTTGTCATGCTGAACTTGGGCATAGATATTAATCCAAGGGATTTTCCTGCACAGGAAAGAAAATATTTGAGGTTATATTTTGCCAAGGGATCCTTGGCATGTCATTGATTAATCAGACCGATTAAAATGAAACCAATCCCCGAAATGCAGCACTGGCAGTAATGTAGAGTAGCATCATCTCTCAGGCTGGTGAAAGCACCACAGGGACATTCAGCTCTGAGTGTGCCATTAGCATCCACTAATAACATCAGCCTAAAGCTACCCCAAAAGTTTTAGGCCACTACCTTCCTACCCTGTGCCTCCAGCAGTAAACCTAAATGCTCTGGCCCTTCCCTTTTAAATGAGAAGACGTGCACACAGTTTACACCATACCCCCAAGTCAGACAGCAACAATCAACTAAGTTCAATCAGTTGCAATTGCCAACTCTCTCAGTATTTATTATATGATCAGCGGTGCATTGGAAACCAAAAGTAAAAATCAATTTGAGCACTACTATTAACTGAGAAAAAATTGCTAGGTTTGTTTCTATTGACAGGCCCACACTGACACAGTAGAAACTGCCACATCAGAATGAGTTATAAAGAACTGGCCCTGCCTCAGAGGACAGAAAGGACTTGAACCTCATAAAAGCTATGAAAACTCTATTTGTTACCATTTCATTGCAAAACACAGTTCGCCATACTAAGGATCATGCAAGTTTGTAGGGACTTATTTTCCCTTGCTGTTCATGGAACCGAGAAAGTGGAAGCATTATTTCTTTTTTCCTTCTTCCTAAAGAAGTTAATTTGGACTGCTGGAATGATATCCTCGCAAGTCAGACAGTTAGACAGTTAGACAGATAGTTAGATAAGCCTCCAGGCATAATCCCTGAAGGAATGCAAGTTTAAAATAAGAGAACTGAAAAGTAATGTCTTAAGTATCTTGGGGGGTGCTACAGTTATCTGTGTTCAGTGGCCTGTTGGAAGGTGACCAAATGTTTTTGTCTAATGTCCTTAGAAGGGCTCTGAGCCATGCATACCACACCACATAAATAAGGGAAGTTCAGGGATTTTATCTGTTCATTAAACCACACAGGAGAGAGACATAAGATGTCTCAGAACTTCCATCAGTTTTATAGACCTATACTGATTTTATTCCAGTCAAGTTCTGGGCTTATGTAACTTGCACTATTGGCTTGATTTGGCATTCTGTTCTTAACCAGCAGCAAGTCAGGACATACTGGGGATGTTTAGCAGTAGTTAACAAATCTCATGTTCTTCTCCTTTTCTTCTACCCTCCATCTTTCTAACTTTCAGACATGCCTTAAAGTTCACTAGAAGACATCATTACTACACAGGGAATTCACACATTGCATTTACATGGTTGTGAAACACATGGTATGGTCAGGAGAAGGACTAACTACAATTTTTTTGTGACTCACCAGTACCTCTCTACAAATAATGCAGCCATGGAGAGAGGAACTCTTCCACCCCTAAGTTCCCCCACCCAAAATGATAAAGAAAACAGATGAAGAAAGTAACAAGATCCCCAAAGGGTTCAAGTGCCAAGAATACATCCAGAGATGAGTGGAGATGTGGACATAAGAACATGCCTAGAAATGGTGGAAGACTCCATTTTGCTCCCAAACAATGCAATGGTAGAGTGATAGTCTTCTGAGATTTGAGAAGAAAGGTGAGAAGAACTCTTAGGAGTTATGAGGCAGAGAGCTTTCAGGTACTCCAGAGACTTAGGGGAAAAGAGAAACTGAGCCAGGTGCACACACATGCATGCAGACACACACACTGAATCCTGTTGTGCCTCCCAGCAGACAGGTGCCCACAACTTTCCACCAATTACCACACTATTATCCACCACATATACACAAACAGCATTGACCTGCTATACACTCATACTCCCAGGGAAGGAACAACCTATTTACAGCTGATTTCCCCAGCTTTCCCCCTCCTTCCTTTTCCACCCAGACCTCCTCAACAAGCATCTCTCTGGCAGCAGTGTTTAACATACCTGCTGAGTTTATAACTCGATGGGCTTATAATAAGGAGCTTGTGTGCAAACCAGCAAAGCACCAATTCTATAAATTTATTAAATTAAAAATTCATGTATGCCCGCGCTTTCCCCACAACCTTTTCCTGTAAGCAGCAGTTCTGCATTCAGACCAGAATAACCATTCATCAGAAAAGTACATATTGCTAATGGACCTCTGCATCACTGAGAACAAGAGGGAAGCTTTTGTTTTCAACCCCTTTCAACCTTCCATTAAGAACTGTTGAATGCTCTCACTGAGCTGAAATAGTTGCTTTCTGTCCTGAAAAGTCAACCTGAGGACAGACACTCCAGAGTGTCTGTCTTTCCTAAAGTATCTGACTTTCCTAAAAACTCAAGCTTTAACCATTTCTTCCCTGCCACCCCACACTGCCTTCTTCCCCCCTCCAGTTTGTAATGCATTGCATTTTCAGACAGATCTTTAAAAGACATGTTCTTCCCAGCCATGGAGCACAGCATAAGGCTGATGGATGCTATGCTCAAGGTTTCAATAAGTCTCTGGACACATAAATAGTATGAGAGTTTGTTTCATGAGCTATAGTAGCATGACAGGACCTGGAGCCTGCCAATGCAAAGTGGATTACCATGTTCCATACCACTCGACAGCAGTCAAAATATGCAGATCCTTCTTCTTGTTGACTGATCCCTGACCATAGATCCAAAGACATTAGATCAAACCTGAGAAACTATCTCACCAAGACAAAAAGGAAAGCGCACCTTACAAATGGATGTACATAGATCTTGACACATCTCTCAGAGAGATTTCATTGCCTTCCTCATCCTATATCTAGGAGTCAGAGAAATCGTCAGCTGCCTCCTGGCACGTTATTGCATCAATGCCTTACACAAAATCCCCAGGGGAATGGGACACAGAAACTCTATTCCACCTCACAGAAACAGAGAGAGGATTAGTGATTACAACAAGCAGGACAGGCTGAAGACCTGGAAATCTGCACCTCAGCAGATTCTCATACATGGATTCTTGGGAAATTGTCCTGGTCCACTGAAGTCAGCAGGAGTTTGTTAACAGATCCTGATGTGCACAGACTTAGACAATGGTTAATGTAAGAGCTCAGAAAACAGGGCAGCTTTAGACCTGGAGAGTAGGACATATGACTGTCATTCCATGTTTAATTTTTGTTTCCTATTAACAATATTAGAGCACTAGCCTTACCTGGACCTGTAGAAAAGCTGGAGAGAGAAACATATTGTTGGAATTTAGACAGGAAAACTCTAGCTTTCCAGTTTGGGGGTTTACAAACTATTGATGTCCAGATTTTTATTTTTATGTTTCTAATATTTTGTCACAAGGCAGGATCTGGGTACACAGACCATTTAACACAGTGAGTACTGTACTGAATACAAAGTTCCTGCTAAGAAGCTCTATCTGTCTAAAATATACTCTTATGAGGTAGCCCTTCAGCTAACAGGATATTCTTACCCCATATTGTGTTTGATAGCTTGCAGCAGCAAAGTGCCATGGGCGAGCACATATCCTGCTTACTGCCCAAAAGCAAAAGGTTTGTATTAACAACTAGGAAAGAAAATCTCAGCACAGATTCCCTCACAAAGCCATTTGATGCTTAACACAAACATTTCTGGCATCAAGTTTCCTTCTCTTAACATAATGACACCCATTCCCCTGCATGACTAAGCTATTCACTTTGCAAGATACAAACGAGATCCTACTACACTAAGGCAGTTGGCAAGATGGATATAGGCTGTATGAAGACATTGATCTTTTTTTTTTTTTTTTTTTTTTTTTTTTTTGACTAGGTTTGCATTGTGTTGCTCAGTACTCAGTGAGCACACATGGTTTGTTCCAAATTCTGGTCAGTGGTTCAAACAATCTGCTGAAGCAGGTCACAGCTTGATTTCTGAGCTCTTGGTGAACTTTCAGAGCAATGTGGTAGAAAGGCAGGAGTTAAACTCCTCTCCGAGAAATACAGAGCTACACTGGTCTAAGCCTTAGGCCAGTATACCTCACTCTACACCTGCAATCCAGGCATTATACTCTGCCTAAATTTCCTGTAAACCATCCACTCTCTCCTCCTTCATCCTCCACAGATTCTCAACTTACCTCTTGAATTTGTAGATTAAAAAAACAGCCAAGCCTACAAACACCACAGACAACAACATCAGCATCGCCGAACTGCTGTGACCCGTGCTGGAATCAACAAGGGGTGCTGCAGGAGGAAAGGCATAGAATTACATTTGCAAGATATTCTTAGGGAACACATGACTACCAGAGAATTGAGCTCAACCCTGTCTTTGCCACATCTGCTTTATTATCACCACTGCATGGTGCATGCTGTTTTCAGCAAGACCAATCAGTAGGAAATTAATTGACTCTTGTGTCCTTTGAAAGCCAGGCTCCTTTTTCAAGACAGTGCAGTAACATCTCCTAGTGAAAAGGCACAGCAAGCCATGCTCATCTGAATGGCCAATTATTAACATTCTGTATTAACATTCTGGCCTTTTCTTTTTGGGCTTTTCCAGGGACTGGAGTGGAAATTAAATTCATGAAGTGTGGCTTAATGCATATCTATTCTACTCTGGAGAAGAAATCTCATAGTGCCCATGAACAGTGTGACTCCCATCTTTCACAGACATGTCCCTCTCACGTGTGAAAGTGTCCTGGTCTTTTGAGAAGTCTCAAAGCTTGTCCTTCTTTTGGACCTTGCAGACCTGCCCAAGACTTTCTAATCAAGTTGGTTTTCATAACGGAGAGGAGCCCAAAGCAATAATTCTGGACCCAAGCACATAATATGTTATAACATCTTGGAGTTTTGATCCATCCATCCTCAGCATTTTGGGTGGTGTAACTAAAGTGTATAATGATACCTTGTTTGTGCAGCTATTTTTACAGCTCTTTGGAGCAGACAATCTTAATGGACTGAGCACTGTGCTGAGAATCAAGTGTCTGATGAGAAGTCCCTAATGATGTTCAAATGTTTGTAAGTAACATCTGAATACTTCTCATTTTGCATAAGTATCTGGTTCCTTTTTTTTTTCCTTGTAGCCATCACAGTCTCAGCAATAACTGAGAGTTTCACTCTAGGCTGGCCAAAATTCTCAGCTGCAGCTGAGAGCTTCACACTAGAGTGGCCTAAAGCACAGGCAGTGATGCAACGTGAAGTAATTATTCATTAGTATGTGAAAATTGAGATGTATAACACTGAACTTTAAAGAAGCTCTAATTTGTAGAAGTCAATATTCAGCCCCAGATGTTTTCATGAGTGTGGTGCCCACATAAATCTTCTTGGCTCACCATAACATTAACAATCCCTCTCTGCAATAAGGATTTGATCCAATCCCAATTAATTCTACAGGTGCCCAGTAAGAGTTTAACAGAAGATCTTCCACCTGATGTTCTAAAACACCTGAAAAACATCACTGTACTAGTTAATTAAAATCTACAGGAAACTCCTAAATGGAACTTTTAATACTTGAACAAACTGGTGCATGAAGATGTCACTGCTGAATTCTGTCTTCAACACTTCCTCCTTTTGCCACAGACATTGTCTCGAGATGATTAATCCTAAATATCCTACTAGTGTATACCAAATTGTGTGTGCTCTGATGTAGACGCATCCTTCTGGAGCTGTATGAGTCCTCAAAAGATCCACAGCTACACCTTTTACTCCTCACTCACCTAATGTTAACTGAGTGACATACACAATGACTTCAACACCAGGCTTCAGTTCAAACTGGACCAGGTTTTGGTTGAGAGCATTAAAAAGGATTTCAACAACCTGTAGAAATAATAAGAGATACAAACAGTTACAATATGCAAAAGAGCAGGCTCTGGAGAATGTTCAGGAATTTATGTAGTCTATGAATGGGGACTAACATCTTATTAGCTTCAGGAAGAGGTAGAAGAAAGCAGGGAAGAGAAAGGAAGTGAGAAGACTGCAGAAGTGAAGATAAACTTGTACATGTACTTCAGACAGAACTGAATGTTACTGAATGCAAATCTCCCTACAGGACAGACATTTTTGAGACTTGTATATCCTTCTGGAAATACAGGGCAGGGGAGAGAATGGGTAGTGGAAGAGAAATAAGGATCTTTTCACCCAAATTCATGTGAATTTGAGCTAATGCACCTGGAAATCACTGAGATATAGGCTTTTCATTAGTGAATGAGGGAACCGAGATGGGTGGTCCAGCCTAGTAACATCTCTTAACTCACCCACATTCAGGACAACCCCAGTCCTGATCCTGTTTAAATAGATTGTTGGGGATGCTACAAATCCAGTTTTGAAGATTAACGTCAAACTTGTCATATTTCTCCTTCATTTAGATGAGGGCCATTGCAGTGGAGGTTACTCATGGCTCAGTAACCTACCTATGATGTATTGTTTTGTTGCCTTGCAGCATATACTTAATGTATACTGGAGCCTGAGCTTGTTAATGCATGGTCTTTACAGAGTAGATCTGATGGCCAAAGCAGAGCTCCTCAAGCAGGAGCTATCAATTGGTTCCAAAGTACAAGTGAGTAGGCTTTTAAATAAAGTTAGAGCACTAGAGCTTCAGTTCAGGGTCAACTAGGTCAGAAACCCAATCTGAGATATCTGCGTAATACTGATATATGAAACATTTTTACAACCATGCGTTCATGGAGAATTCTAATGTGGGTAGGTCCTACTGAACAGGACATAAATGATTCCAAGAAAATCTCTCCAAATAGCCTTTTGAACTTTCCCTCTGCCATGCATCTCCTCTGCACACTTAACAACATGAATATAAGAGTGAAGCTTTGCTAGCTTTCTAAGACAAATGTACTGCTCTAAAGGGGCTGACTCTGCTCAGTGGGTGACAGCATCTTCCACAGAATTCATGAATCCTTTGAATTATTCAATGTTTGATCACAGAAGAGTTACTCCTGTAGGTGCTTTGAGATGGGCTCACACATAGCTTCCCCAAAGTAGAAATGGTGCATATAAGAACATAAGCTATAGCCAAGCAACTTTTCCAGCAGTACTTCACTCCTTTGCCTTCATAGACCTGATTTAATCACTTGGTAATTCTAGCATAAAAAGCTCCTGCAGACTAGTGTTGTTGTTCCTAGCTCTTCCCTTGCCTGCATATCACTGTAGCTATTCATCACTGTAATTACCTATTTATCTAAATGGATGGATATTGTAACTTCCAAATATAGTTTGCACATGCTATTCGCTGCTGCAGAAAAAAAAAAGAGGTCTTGTTTCAGCAATATACAAACTGAAGAACTTGATTTATTTCAGTAAGCCTCAGTATATTATCTTGCTGCTTTGGCCTCTGTCTATTAGCATTCCTCCAGGGAGTGAAGGGAGTATGCATTCAAGGTTCCTTTGGCCATAGCTGCTGTAATGAGGACACACCACTGATCTAAGAAGAACCACTGCTGGTAGACTGTGATATATCTCAGTGAGGTGCTTGGAAAGCCAATTTTCCCTGTAAAAGTCATTCTCTTTAATGACATAAATATACTGCCACAGTCCCAGATGCACCCAGTTCCATCACAGTGACTGCAAGTTATTTCCAATACTACAAAGGTTGAGGGACGCATCTGCAAATGGTATGATGGGAATGAATGGTCTGTGAATCCTTTCCTTACCTGCTCCAGATCAGCCTCACTGCTTTTCCTCATCTCTGTTGTATTTTTACGGGGCAGTATGAAGAGTTCAGCAGAAGTAGGCAGCCCAGGAAATACAGCTACCAAGATCTGTTCATCAGGGATACCAGTCACCTAAAAAAAAATGTAGAAGGAAGTCTCTAGCTGCTCTTATGTTACTGATGTTTCCATCTGCTATGGAAACTGTGCTCCTGCCAAATTATTTGACAGTTCTGCCATAAATGTGGCCCTGATGAACTGCTTTGCCCATTTAGTGTGTCTTGAAAAGTTCTGCTAATGGTACACAATTTCATTTCTAGAAGTAAACGTAGGGTTGACCACATCCCTGGGCTCAAGGACCTCAACCCAGAGTTCAAAGTCCAAACTTAGGATATCTCCAGGTCTGAATTTTCCATTAAGTCCTCACCACAAAAGAATGACCCAAAGTCAGATCCAGAGAGCCTAACTCAGAGCAACCACTAGTAAGTGTGCAACTAATGGCAACATATGAAGAAAATTACCTACAAACACCTTCTAATACCAGGTTATGGAGATCCACACATTCCATATGCAATGTATTTCTTCACGTCTCCATTGGGAAACTTTTTTTTTTCTTTTTTTTTTTTTTTAATGACAGAGCTGATCAGAAGGAAGCTGCTCAGCTTGCTGAACCAAGATTCAGGCTCCATGCCTGACTCTCACTGCTGTCTTTATCATGACCTGCCCAATAAAGTTACTGCCCTCTGGTTTTACTTCCCAAAACCAAGCTGAGCATCCTCAACACAGCAGGAAGCTTCTCCTCCCTCAGAAACTCTCTGCTATATGAGACTAACTCAATAAACCACCTGGTCCTAACTCCAACTCAAGCTCCTTGGCCTCGTTCCTGAACTGAATCATATTGATGGGGCAGCCCCTATTCCTGGTGATCTGTCCTATAAGCATATACCACAGGCTGCAACCAGTCCCAAAAGGATATACAGACAAGCATTTCTATATGCTTTCTGATGTTGTCCATTCATTGATGTGACCATTCATTGTTACAACAAAATTTATTTTTTCTACAAACTTGACTCTGAGTACAGTAAAAGGGAAGACCAGTTTAAACAGATGAACTAAGTGTTTTCTCAGGATGGAAAAACAATCAAGGAAGCTCTCACAAACTGTGAATTTTGAGTGGGATGTGGACGAGAAAAGCTGAGCAGGAATGCACTTTCCTTGTAAAAATAATCAGCCTCCATTTCTAAGAACAGCTGTAGCTGAAGAAAAAAAACACACAAGATATATTTTGGCAGAAAGTAAAAATCACAAAACCTCACTTAAATCCGTCTCTTGATTTCACACAAAACCAAAGTCCCTAGCTATTTAATATCATAGATTATTCTGTCCCCTTTCCTGCAAGAATCTGAGTGCTAATTTACATATTCTAATTAATCCCAAAGGAAGATTCAGTATCTTACACCCCAGAAGCTTCTCTTTGTCCTTTGTTTTAAAAGGTGAGTTTATTTTCCCCTCTGAATCTTCATTTTCTGCCCCAGTTGGAAAGGGAGTAGAGCTTTATAAGATTCTCAAGTTGCAACACTAAGAAGTAAGATTTAAATTTAAAAACAAAAAATTTAAGACAAAATTTAAGACAATTTTTTTTAAAGACAATAATTTAAGACAAAATTTAAGACCAAATATCCAGAATAAGTAAAAGTATCTCTCTCATTCATCTAACATTATTACAGTATCTGTCTTCTGGGACAAAGTGGAGCAGCTGTTGAACAGGACACAGGAACACTACCCAAATGCTTGGAACAGAAAACAACGGACCCTGTAATATCAATTTGGCAAGTAAGAGTAATAGTGATGCTATTACAATCAGGAATTTGTAAAGTCCTCAGAGATATTAAAAGCTGAAAAATGCCACAGAAACATTAATAAAAGTAATTACAATATTTTCACAGAATTCCCAGAATAGTTTGCCTCTGTAAAAATACTCAGAATATTAAGCAGCAGTCAATTTAAAATGATAACTTCATTACTGCTGTTCTTCCCACTCTTCTAAGCTAGCATGTTGAAAAAGTCTGCATGCTTTAACAGCCTAGGCAATGTTTGAGCAGCAGAAGAGGAGGCTCACCTGTGCTAGAGCTCTTCTGATGACTTTGCCAATGTCTTGTCTCCATTCAGGGATGTCAGGGTTGTGGTAGTCCAAGTTAGGAGAAAATGACAGGAGTTGAGACTGGAAATATTCTGCAATAGAAAAACAGTATTGATGAGAAAATTAAACAGGCAGTGCTCAGGGTGTGGAAGTAAACAGAAAGACCATGATTAACGCAGCTTTAAACAAAAGAGATATTAAAGGGTGAAGGAAGAAAAAGGGCTGGCTAACACTAAGCAGGACAGAAAACTTGCAATGAAATAATGTTCTTATAAAGACTTTTTGCCCTAATGCCAACTTGTGGCTTTTCCCAGAAGAAATGGAAACAAGAATGAGAGAGGTGAGAAGATGCCTTCTCTTCACAAAGACTCCAGGCCTAGCAATTTTGCCACTTAACTTCATCAGATTCCATTTATAAGGAAGTTAGTTGACCAATAAACAAGATGGCATCTGCCTGAAATTTGGAAGGTCTGCGCAATTACATGCACTGTGGTCTGCAGAGAAAACACTTACTGTAAGTAATATGTTTTCAAAAGCAAGCATTATCTGTTTGCTCTCCTGGAGGGAAGCCATGAGTGGTTAATACCCCAACAAATCAGAGCCCAGTGGTGCTAATGACAGGCTAATCAAGCAGTGGCTATTCATGAAACACTTTGAAATTACTTCCTAATTGACTGATTGCAGGGAGGAAGAAAAACTTCCTAGACTTCAGATACAGACCAATATCAAATTTTCTCCATTTCTACCTCTCCACTCTGGTGTCACTCGAGTCCAAGCCTAGAATACTTATGACAAATAATGCACAATGGATTTGGGCCAGTGGGAGAGCCAGATTCAGGATAGGAATCTCACTCAGATACAAGTTACCTGGGTAGAAAACTCTTCTTTCTGTTTCTGGAGGTGTACTGTGTCTCACCCTGAATCACCTGATCTGCAACACTTTGAATAAGTACCATTGATCATTTTAAAAAAGGTACGAGTTTTTAGATCAAGCTAAACCAGCAAGAGTATAAATGAGGAAATCCACGGAACAGCAGGAATGTGTCAGCACAGCATTTGGCTTGCATCTTTTGCAAGTTCTGTTCTTTCTTTTTAGATGCTGCAACATTTTTAAATAAAACAAGCATAGAAGAACAGGTAAACTCTCTCATGTTCCAAAGGCTAAACCCAGACTCTGACCTTTTATATGCTTTGACTTGAGGGTTCCAAAGTCAGAACCCTCAGTACCATGGCCAATTTACTTTTTGACTAAATTTTGTGCTGTTAGCCACAATTTGAGATGACCCTGAATAAACCTCCTCCACTGCTAACATTGCAAAGCCATACTCCTTCCCAGAGCCATAACAGTTTAACAGAGGACACTGATTAGGATTGGTAATCCAAATTGCCCAGAGCAGATGTTTACCAAAATTGTCTCTCCTTCTGTATTCAGACTTGAACTGATCACCAGATCTGGGGTCTGGACTGACTTGCCCAGCTCAGTCTGCAGCATGGTGCCACATAGAACAATTTGGATGTTCCAACTAGATTAATTCCTCTGTGGTAAAGTCCCAAACTTTGGATCTTTTACATAAAAAAAAAAAAAAGGAAAAAAAAAAAATTACAGGATGTTTAAAAACACTCTATGGGACCTACCGGGACCTTTACATCACAAATACAAAGATCAAGATCACCTATGGGACCCATCTTAAATGCGTCTAATTCAGGTTTATTCCAGAACCTAGTGGAAAGCTGGAAGTTTCCCAGACCTTAACACTGCATCTTGCAATGCCCAAAACGATCAAGTAGAGGGTTACTTACATTTGTTAATAGTGAGCTTGGGTATTACTGCATCGTATCAACGAATTATTAAAACCCATTGCATTTCACAGCCAGGCAATCAATAAATATCTATTTAGCTGGTTGTTAAATGTGAACATACAGCATTCCAGTCACCAGTGGCACATTTATCTATCTTTAATTACAGAAACAAGACACACACAGTTCAACCACACAGTGCAACCTCAGTTATTTGAAGCACAGGCTTCTCAATAAAACTTGCTGTCCAAAGAAAAGCTTGCCCTGAAATGCTGGATGCCAGAAACTGGTAAGGAAAACAAAGACAAGCCCAGGAAGAAATTATTCTCTGGAGAAATCTCAAAGTCCTGTCCAGAACTGCTGAGGGCACCCTTCCACTCAGGCTTTATTGAGCCCCAAACTAGGATAGCTCTGTGGTCTGTTAAAGAGTGCTTTGGGGAGCCTTTGATGTACAGATATGGCACAAACATTACCCACTGGGAAGTCCATTAAACACACTCAAATATCCAGCTGTGATATGGAAGATGGACAGAGATACCAGCCACAGAGACATTTCTACCCCATGTCTTCCAGACCCTTCTCTTTTATACAGTTACTGTATAAAGAGAAATATTGGCTGTATTCAGGCTGCCTTAATGTTGCACCATGCCTGCTTCCTTCCACAGCTAGGAAGCAACGGGAAGGCACTCTGGCTACAACCCTAAGTGGATTTTATTTTGTGAGTTCCCAGTAAGCAAGCTGATGGGCAAAGGAGACGCCAGACACTTTACTAGAGTGCTGAGTTTACAGATTTAGCTATCTGCCCCATTCAGTTCACTTCTGTATCTAGTGATCAGGACAAATCTGATCTACTTTGTTTCACGTTAACAAATGTTTGACTTCAGAGGTCCCTCCAGGCACTAGGGAGCTCAGAGTTCATTCCGGTTCAGCAACAACTGCCTTGTCTTCAACTCTAGATGCTCCCTGAGATCTGGTTGTAAAAGGATGAGGGTACCATGCACTGCGATCTCCTTGGTGTCTTGGATGAGGGTGTTGCCCGCAGCAACTTGCACAGTGACAGTGTTCATCCCCTCCACAGCGAAGACGTAGGAGATGCTGCTTTCCAAGGTGATGAGGGGCTGCAAGAGGTAAACACAGATAGCAATATCAAAATCAGAATTCAGTTAACTCAGACAAAACAGACACCAGAATAATTCACCAAGCCACAGTATCCATCCTCCCCTGGCTGACACACAAACTGTGCTCAGAGCTTGCATGTCCTAAGGCTTCCTATGGCCTAAAAGCCTGTGACCCAAACATCACCCAGTGAGACCCACATCCCACAGGCAAAGCTTTCTCTCACTTCAATAAATGCCTCCTGAAAAAATTCTTCCACTGAATTGCAACCCATTATATGGTGAATACTTCAGTAAGGCACAGTCAGCAACCGCAGAATTAACGCTGCAGAATGCAGTGTCGTACGTACGTGAGCATGCAAACTCAGCATGGTTGCTTTATCAGCTGTGCAAAATACAGGGTCCAACTCAAACCAGCATTTGACTAGAAACCAGATGCTTCTTCTGACAATCCATGTAGTTCAGATTCAGGATCAGCCCTCTCTCTTATGAGTGCAAATCCATGCATCTATCTCAGAGCAGTGCTGCTCAGGACAGCAATGGCACCAAATACTGTCCTGTCCTTGTTTCAAGCCTGTAAAGTTCAAGCTAGCTCCAACTATAAGCTGGCAAGCCATGTTAACAAGGCTTAAAACGTGGCATAATACCTACACACGCTGCTGTCTGAATGTAGCTGGATGGCTTCCAGAGTAAAGTTGACCTTGTATTTAGCTAGTTCAGAGCCATGGCAGAGAAGGCTGACTTTATCTGCACCTTCTCAAACAGAAATGTCCTCGATAGCACTACAGTTCTCCTCTTAGCACAGAAAACCCTTACACTGATACACATCTAGACGAGAAAAGTGCACCATGTTCAGGGAAAGATTTGTGTATTGAAAACCAAAGGTCTAGCCCTAATAGTGCCTTTGAGCTGACAGCTGGTCTATAGACACGTCTCTTGGATTGGATTAAACCATTAAAATGGAAATAGCGATAGTAGTCTCCATTGCAAAAGCACTTAGAGGTCTAAGAGCACAGATAAAATCATTGTACCATTACTATTGCCTCTTCACCAAACTGCCAGTTTGTTCCCAGAGAAAAATAAATATATAAATAAACTAAGCCATCTAGCTCTCACACTTCATCTCCTCGAACTGTTAATTTGTGTGCATGTCACAACAGTGGCCATACATGTCATTTTCATAGGCAAGTCGTAGTTGCCACTGGCATAGCCCAGGCTGGCAAACTGATTTCTCCCCTGCAGAATGGCACCATCTATATGGCCATTAGCTGAAAAAGCATTGGAAGAAAATAATAATAATAATAATGAAAAAACATGAACACAGGAGACAAAGACCAAGTGAGCAAGGATGCCAGCTTGAGGTAGCCCTGGAGTCACAGCTAACATATACTAACACGTATCTAATACATGCACATCCCAGACAAGCAGAATAGACCTACAGTAAACTGCAGTGATATTAGCAATATTCCTGGAGGTTGCAGGTTGTGACTCTGTGCAAAGGCAGATAAGAGGAACCAATCTGGTCTTTAAAATTACTATTTCTCTTTTTTGTACGTGTGCATGCTGGACATCCCGTTACCATGGCTGATTTCACCTCCATCATGGAATTTTAACATTCAGCCAACTCCTTAATTTTAATTCAAGCACCAAGACCTGGAAACTAACTCTAAATTAAATCAAGTAGTTCAAGGTTCATTTGCTCAAACCTATTAGACAGCTGGACGCATTTATTAAACTGGACCTGTGTTAATCCAGGCAAATTGGCCCTTGGGTATACAGCAAAAATTAGCACAGCAGAAATTCAGCACAGTGATTTCAGCAGGGTGGGGCAGCACAAGAGCCTCAGCCTGGGCATTTGAGCGTAAGACAACATTCGCCTGTGCAGCAGCACAGAGTACATTAGTGACACTGCACAGTGACACAAGGCACATCTGGTTCTGCGTGGGACGTCTACAGGCTGAAAAGGCACAGGAGTTGCTATTCCTCAGCATGGAACCAGAGTACATCACCTAGCAATGCCAGGCAGTCACTATGCACAGTACTACACATCACACCGTAATTCACACACAAATTAGTGTTCCCAGCTTTGACCTATACTAAGAGCCATGCAGTTTGCCCATGAGTGGGCACAGAAAGGGACTCAAGGTGTATGTTAAACATCCCAGAAGGAATTTTGATGTGATGCAGACTGTTTTATTGAAAAAAAAAAAAAAAAAAAAAAAAAAAAAAGTTCTCTTGAAAAAAAAAATAAAAAAAATGTGTCTGCTGTTCTATCTATATCTTCTGCCATTCGCTTGTCAGATGCTAGGGGGCACAGCTGAAGTACACTTCACAAGGTAGCTGGAGAGAACACTGTGAAGAATGAAAGGTGCTCTCGATCTTTGCTTTGGCCACAGGTTAAGTGGCACCATCTTTACTAATCCATACATCAACATAATTAGGAAAAATGTACAATCACTCCAAGGTATTATCAGGTTCAACTGCCTATACTCTATTGCCTATGGGGCTGAAATTTCAGCCAGGTGATAATACAGGGAACAAATCACATTTACAGCATAGCTCCAAGCACCATGAGAGATTAATTGAAATCTTCAGTGCACAGCATTGGCTTGCTCTACCTTTTCTAGACTACTTTCTATTTGAAAAAAATCTTTTCGAAGGCCCTATTCACAATTAACTTCTACATTAAAGAGAAGTTGTTGCAGGAAAACTCTGGCACCCAGATGAACTCAAAAGCTTAAGGAGATAATCAAGTTATTGATGCCTAAACTGTCTCAGATACCTTAATGTCTGTCCATGCATGAGCACGGAACATAAAATAACTGAGCTGAAAGGCGATTTTGCATTCCCCCCTCTCCCTCTCAGTACAGTATGAGCTATGTGGAGTTACCCTATATTTGTCATGAACTACATGAACTAAATCTATGTACATGGGTGGTAGCCATCACTCAGCAAGGGCACAGCAACTTTCCAAGCTGCAGTAACTAGTTTTTGTTCCTGAGGTCTTCTGGTGCCTCCTCTTATGCTTCCATAAAAACAGGTGAGTTCTCCAGTGTGTGTCCTAACTTGATGTAAAATCCCAGCAGACACAGCATTCAGTTTTCTTTTTTTTTTTTTCTTGGATCCTGCTACTATTGGTAGTCAGGTTAAGAGATTAAAACACAAGCAGCTTTGTTAAAGAGAAAATCAAATACTTGTCTGCTATTTTTTTATCCCAAGTTCCCTATTTCATGTAAAATCCCCATTTTTTTCCTACTGTCATCCCACCTCAGCGCTCACCTTCAATTGCAATTTAATAATATAGACAACGATGTGACTTAAGCTGCCTTTTGTAAATAAAAGCAGATACTGAATTGCAAATTATTGGCTGTACATTTCAGAACTGTAATAATGGAAGACAGTACTTGTGTCATCTGTCTCATTCCTAAAGCCTGCATCAAAAGCTGTAGCTAATAAGCAATTCTGCTCTCTCTATTTGAAACCATGACCACAACTTGCAGTTTCACTTACTTTAATTATTGATTTTTAAAAAAAGCACTTTATAACAAATTTTTGCCGATACCCTGAAAGTTTGCTACAAAGAAGTCTCACCTCTGTCACTAATATATATCCAGGCTGTGAACAATAGTTGTGGACAGATACAAACAGTTCGTTGAGGGTCTAGCTTAAAATTCTAGATACAGTTGTCCAGTTTAATAAAGGTTATTTGAACACCAACAGCTTTAAAGTATTGTGTTGGAATCCAGCATTATATACTGCATACTGGCACATAATAGAAACACCCATGGTTATTTGAACACCATCGGTTTTTAAACAGTATTGAAAGCCAGTATTATCCCATACATAGTAGTATATAATTCAGTTAAGTTGCAAGTGAATTCTAGTAATAACAGTGTTCTTCAAAGCTCAGTAGGGCTGATAATAACCACGTGTAAAAAAAAAGTAATGACTTCTAAGAACAACATGAGACGGGAGGAAACAAATTCAGAAAGGTTTAAGTTCAGATAATGACAACCTTTTTTAAGAAGGAAAAAAAAAAAAAAAAGCACAAAAAATAAGCAAAGGCAAGAAGTTTTCATTAGGGTTGAGAGAGTTCACACACTGGCACAAGCTTGGGAAGTAAAAGTGAGCCAAAAGGGAACCATACCTTGGTGTTGTTACCAAACCACCAGAAGTAGGTAAGTGTGCCTGCTTGACTGGGCCAAACTACTGCAGTGATGTTGACATCCTTATTCCTGATGGCAACAAAAGGGACACTCAGATGGACATGCTCTACCGGACCTGCAGGAATAAACAGTTCATTATTAGAGGCTTTGAGTTAAATCCTCTCCGCTCAATTGTGAACAGCAAGGATCTTTCCTTTAAATAAATCAAAGCAAAACAAAGCACTTTAGCAGTGAGACTCTATTACAGACATGTAAGAGAATTTCAGCAGTCAATCAGCAACAGAAAAAAAATACCAGATTAATTAACAAAAATCACACTTTTTTTTTCCACTCTTAATTCTATGAGAGCCAGAGATGAACATTTTTAACAGTGCTAATTTCAGACAGGGTCAGCACTGTGTTTAAAAGACAGATGTTTTAAAATGCATGCTGAGGGAGACCAATGAACTGCCTTTGCACTGGATAGGGCAGCCTGCTATCGTAGTCTTGAGGGACAGGACACAAGGGAAAGAAGGTGTTTTCTTGAAAACATATCCACTGAGCTACTAAGATTAGTGGGCAAATCATTTTAGCCTGTAAATCTGATTACATATGAGGTATTTATGGCTAGATTAAATATGTCCTGACAGTTTCTCTGTAGAAGGTGTCCAAAAGAAAGATTAATGATTTGGGGCAAGAACGGAAAACCTTAGTATTATTTTGACATTGGTCTGACCTTGAAAAGTCTTTGGGAAGAAACAAAAAACCAAAATTTTTTGTTTGTTTACTTATAGCTTTTTCTACTATCTCCATTTTATTCCTTCTCGTCCAATTTTTGGTTTTGCTTGTGCTGACTTCTAGCTGATAACCGGGTTCATATTACACAGTGTTACTGAGCCTTTTGGTTGGTACCTTTTTAAAACATGGAAAACTGATAGACTATCACTGTGAGAAGGAAAGGATGAAATAAGAAAGGTGTTTGTTTTTTGTGTTTTTTTTTTTTTTTTTTTGATAAAACATTAATTTGGAGAAGCAGGAAATTTGCTGATTTTAACTGAGACAACCTCTTACGTTACCTCTCAGATCTCCAGATTTGAAATAGGGGCATTAATCACTTCACCTACATGGATCACAAGAATTTTGGAATGTAAGAGCTGTTCTTTTACCACCAGAACATATAGCTCCTAGCACAACGGGCCCCTGTTCTTGGTTTTGGCTTTCTAGAACTTGTTTTATTATTTTTTTTCTTTTTCTTTCAAAGGGGATCAGAGTCATTCCTGAAATTTGTCTGTAGCAAGTACTCAGAATAGCAGGTTTCCCCAAATATTTTCTAACAGTGCATGGTAAGAGGAAAAACACTAAAATCTTCAATTCCTTTAAGATGAGGGGATAAACTGAAGGAGAAAAAACTACTATTGCTTGAAGCCCAGGACCTTCTTTCTCCTTTTTTTCAGTACAGGGTTCCATAACCAGACAGATGTTATAATAAGGGTGAATTTGTCTGGGCAGTAGGCAATTTGTCTGGACATTTGAACTTCACTGGAAAACCTCTTATATTGATTAACATATCCAAATACATTGAAAGTCTAGTACTGAAGTATTGTAAACGCGTGGAAAGCATTTCTCTAGAAATAATGAAAATCTGACCATCAAAGAAGGCTACAGAAGTCGAAGGAGAGATATGAGATGCTGAAGAAAAAGAGAGCAGAGTAGCACAAAAAGGCCAAAGCAATGGCCCCTCTTTGCATTCTGCTCTGAAATCCTCTACCTGGAACAGCAGTTCCTGGGAGAAAATCAGATAATCCATACAAAATTCGTTGTTATTACCAGGTAACCATCACTTTTGTCAGTTAATGGACCAAGGTGAAGGAAAAAACAGTTAATGCTCTAATAACAGGTTGTAAAATGCAGCCATGATTGACTTTGAGGGAATTATGAGCATAATAAAAGCTTCAAGGAACATTTATTCCTTCACATAGGGAGCTTGAAATTTAAAAGAAGAAAATAGTTCTTGCATTTTGGAAATGTCTGACTTTCTTCCTTTCAGTGGAAAAGCAAAAGTATAAGGCAGACAGCACAGAAGGCATTCTGACACGCAAAGGGAGATATGGACATGGCTGAAAACACCGTTAGGGGCACAGCTGAAGAGGTACATCTGAATGCAGACAGAGATCCCTGCCCAGGAGACCTAGTACTCTGAGAGCAGGACAAAGAACCAGGATCTTTCTGGTCTCATCCTTAGTTCCACACCTTCCTCAGGCTTTGATAAAGCCAGCAAGGGGCTCCACAAATCTGCTCACGTGCCAAGTGGAGACAGATTGCATTGATCTACAAAATAGGATGGGAAAGTCAGGAGTGCATGTCAAACATATCAAACATGAAAAGTAGCATATTAGTCCTCAGTATATTAATATCACAGGAAGTATGTTCAGGATAATGATTTTTGTCTTATTTAATCAACACTGAAAATTCCCAAATTCTGAATCAGAATTTAGTAGATTAATCTAAACCTCCTGGTATCCGAAGCACACTGAAAACATACATTTGGACTTTGTTTCATTTGCTATTTGGCCTTTAACCTTTTCAGAACCATTTCCAAGCTTTTCATTGTACCTATGAGTACAGAAGATATACTTTTGTTAAAAGATGCTTCCCTTTCTCTTCATTCAATAAAATTTACTTAGCAAGATAGAAGAGCATCTAAAATTCCAAGCCTTTGGTAGAGTGTGTGTTGCCCATATATGTGGGGTTTGTATGTATTCCTATACTCAGCTGAATTTGGGGGGATTTTCAGTGAGGTCAGGATTTCGCCCAAGGAATCAAGCAGGAGGAACTACTTACAGACCACATGCAGGAAGAGGACAGCAGTATCAGAGCCCAGGCTGTTTTCTGCATAGGCTGTCACCTGAAAAATTCCAGCACTCTTATACACATGTCGGATGCCATCCTCAACGGGGCTAAAATTTGCATAGGATACTGCAATGCCATCTCCAAAATCAAGTTGAATGTTTGTCCTCTGGAGATCACCCTGCAACGGAAAAGGCTGGATTAGGAAACTGGGTTGATAAGACTTCCCTCTGTCTGTGCTTAGCTCTATTTCATTAACATGGATGCAAATTCTTAACTTTACCAAAAAAGTTTAGCTTCATTCTGTCAGTCTCAAAAGGGGCCTGACTCAAATCAAGCTAATTATATACCAGCAACACTTAAAGTAGATGAGCATTTGCACCTGTAAAGAAGTGTTATTCCCTCATCTTGGGTTTAGAGATTTAAAGAGGGTATAGTGCCAAAGGTGCATATATCAAGGGGACTGTGTTTGATTCATCTGGTGCAATGCACAGTTGGGGATTATGTATCGCTGAAGTGATGCATAAAGGGTTGCTTTGCACAACCCTTTGCTGAATGGCTGACATCCAACAAGCATCTCCATCAGAAGCAAAAAGATGGGAGACACTACACTGATAGGAGTCCAGATCCTAACTGGAGAGGAATTCCCAGGTGTACGTGGAAGCCTCAGGGATATTTTGGAGACAGAGCAATAGTTGAGGTGGCTCTTAAAGATATTCCAAAGAAACAAAACCTGGTTACTGAGATACTGTAAGTCGAGCCTAAGTTAGTTTTTCAGGCATCCTAAATAGCCAATTGAAGAGAGAGAGACAAGACACCAACACATCCTGTCCTAAGATAACTGAGACAGGTGACATGGATTATCTTCTGCAAATATCCTTCTCCATACCCTTATGATAAAAAGTCTAGATAACTACTTTCAGCCAGACACGTAACTTCTGGATGGCTGAATTTATACAGGTTGAGTCCCACATGGAGCACTGACAGCTTTTGTCTAATGTCAGTCAACACAGAGACAGGGCCCCATGATACACAGGAGAATGAAATAGATGATGAGAAAATCCCTTCTATGATTACTGTCAATGACAGCTATTAAATGAAGGAGAGAACAACAGACAAGAGATTCCAGCATTGCAGGTATTGTCTAGAAGCAGCAGCTGCACTGTTTTAATTTAAATCATGCTTTAAACCACTGTAGTTGAACTATAGAAGTGTCTGTTATTTCAGTTTCTAGGAGCCTTATTATGTACTTGTTCCCAGCTGACTAAAAGTAACACAAAACAAGGCTAATTTAAACAGAGTGAAAGCCCACTGCAGTGATTTCACTAAACTGAAATAAAATTACACCCCAGATTAAATCTCTGCAGCTTTCTGTGTGTGCATATATATATATATATATAAACTGTATTGGCCCAAGTAATTTCCTATCATGAAAAAGGCTCCACTGCATTCACTATGAGTGAAAATACCATTACATTTTAGAGATGCTCCCAGCCCCAAAGTAAAAACAATCTTCACCAATATTGATGAGAGTGAGATTCCAGAGGAAAAAAAAAATGGGGGGATGGCAAAAATTCCTGCTCTTAGATGTATTTTTTGTGTGTTGGGTTTGGTTTTCTTTTGTTCTTAAAAATAAATAAATAAATAAATAAATAATAAAAAGGAAATGCAACAATACAACAATATTTCATGGCCATTTCATAAACACCATTTGCTGCATTTGCTTTGAGTGTGCAAGGTCAGGATCAAAGCTAATGTCAGTTCCAGTAAGTACTGATCTAAGCAGGGGAAGCAACCATGGAACTCGCAGCCAGTTCTTATGTACTTCCCATCTCTTCACAGCCAGTTCAAACCCTGCAGGGTCCTACATCCACTGGCCTGTGTAAGTGGCAATGGCAGGACTGTCACAGCCAGGACGGTGCGTTCTGCTACTGGTCCTGGTCCCAAAAGTGCACCTGATCTTGTCCTTTAGATGGAAACCCTAGGAGCTCAGACAATAAGCCAGACTACACTGCAGTATGGTCCTCTGTGTAGTCCTAATCAGGACTGTAGCATGCCCCACAAACTTTATCTTCCCCATAGGCTGTGCTTGCATTAACAAATCAGGGCACAGAAAGGCTATTTTCAGGGATGAATTTCCCTCGAGTGTACACTTAAGAGTCTTCAAATACACATCCATCTAATCAGGTTTATTATGTAGATTTTGAAATATGAGTATTTGGTTACAGGTGTTAGATTTCTTTCCTTTCTTGCTCCACCATTCCCATATCACAGGAGCCAAGGGAGTTTTGCTATTGAATTTATCAAGGCACCATTTTCACCTCTGTCATACTAGGACATTAAAAATACAGTAGAAACCAAAAAGAAAACATAGATGAATAGAGTGGAATTGACAGTAGAACCTATCTATAATATTGCCAATAATATCCTTTTCATAGATAGGTGCTTTTTTTTTTTTCTTTTTGTCATCACTCAGCAGAATTCTCTAGCAAGGACAAAATTACACTCTTGAGATATTCAGTTATTTGATAGAAAGACTCCCACAGCTTGTTAAGCCCTTCAAAACTACTTCTCAAGAGAATGCTCTAAGACCACAAGCTCATCTCATATGGAAGGCACTGAACAGAAGATAAAAATTTGATCTGGGATGGATTCATCACTGGTGACCTCGGGATGCCACTCTTGCACCTATCGTTGCAGCTCCCCTCTCCTGCCTTACAATTCTCTTTTCTATTTTGTCCTTGCTTCTCCAGTCCGATTCTATTTGAAAGGGGAAAGTTTGAAGTGGAGAAACAGGAACAGATTTTTTCTGGCTAAGCAATAGCAGATGCTCTTCCCAGGCAATTATCAGAGTTTGGTCTTCAATGAAAATCTAGCTCATCACACTAATCTTTCCTTTCTCCCTTCCATACCTCTGTATCCAGTATATAAAATAGTAAAAGAAGTGTGTTAGCCCATACATGATGTCAGACGTTTATGAATATAAATTAAAATAAAAGTGGTTGGAAGCATTTCAAATGGGTAAAAATCATTGTTTTCCATATATATTCAAGAGGCGCATTTTATTGCTTTCAGCTCTGTAAACTACCAAAAGCTAAAGGCTGTCACAAAGACCGGAGCTCTGCATATGAGCAGGAAAAAGGTAGTGGGATGGGTGGAAAAGTGTTTTGCCATGTAACAGCCTTTCAAAGCCATCTCCCCATCAAGACTAGCCTGGAAGTTTCAGTTACAGTTTTCCTGCCTGTATACCTATGATATATTTTGGTCATAAAACCACAAATAATCCACAAAAGGCAAAGGTAAAGGAACTCAGTGCAGAGCACCAAGGATCAGAAACAAAGCAACTGCTGGCAGAGAAGAGGCTTGGGAGTGAACTCTTCTTCCCATTAAATTCACAGACCCACAACCTCATTGATGCTGAATCAAAAGCTGCAGCTCCTCTAATGAAGCTCTTAAATTGCTTGCATAAAAATATGGTATGGATGTGGCTATCTCTTTCTATAAACACAGTTTAGTAATCTACTAATAGATATGCAGAGCTCTTATACTTGCTCAGGCTTGTTCTTTGAATAGTCACTGCTTGCTTTCTCAGCTCACTTGCAATTACAACCCTGTTATCAAGCTATGCCATCACCTTATAATTACTCAAAGAGGGAAGCTGTGAGACGACATAAACAGAAGACAATGGAACAGAACAGCGCAATAAGTGGAGCTGCCACATAAACAACCATTTAGGCCTGAGGGGCATTTATGTATCCTTCAGAGGGCAGCTGGGGATACACAGGAATGATCAGATGGAAAAAATATACATAGATCTGGTCGAGAACACAACTCCATACAACATCTGGGCAGTCTTAATTCTTTGGGCTCAAACTCAAACTTGCTTTTTTTTTTTGCTTTTTTTTTTTTTTTTAATTATAAAAACAAAGAAGGTTCTCAGTTCCTCATGTTCCTCTGCATATATACACAGTTCAAATCACAGCCCAGCCCCACACTTCTAAAAATACAGCAAAATCAGTCACTCTGCTTCTCTTTGTCCATTGTCGTCACCACGCACATATTCTGAATTACCACTGTGAATAATACTATGAAGGCTGAAACTGTAAATCCTGAGAAATTTAGTTTTCCACTAGCTATAAGAAAATATTCATTTACCATTGGACAACATAAAGGTCAGTCACTCACACCAGTATATCGAGGGTGTTTGTCTTTCTAGGAGGTAGAAAGAAACTGATGGCTAAGCACAAAGTTGCTGATCAGGGTTAGTCCAGAAGAGCAGAAAGGAGGGATGGAGGCCACACACGTACCATAGGAGGGCTTGTCAGACTGTTGTGTGGCTCAGAAGGTAAGTGCAGACATGGGTGCGATGCCAACCACTAAGAAACAGACTGAGTAGATAAGGTGAAAGGAGGCTGGAATTAATCTGTGTAACAGCAAGATATGTACTAATAAAGACTTCAGGAATGGTTTCTTCCAACTACTAAGGAGTAATTTGATGACAACTCATTTGTTTTGCTAATTGTCCTTTCAATCAGTCTCAGGTTCACACTGAAAGACTGGAATACTTTTTTGCCCAAAATCTCAGTGTGATTTTTTCCTCTGAAAATGACCTTTTATTTTAAGAAACCAACTCAACATACGGCTCTCTGTGGAGTAAGCTGTTCACCCAAAAAATATACGTTCTTGAAAATACTCTTCTTAGAAAAAAAAAAAAAAAACCTGTTTCAATGAAATGTTTCTCTAACTATCCTTATTTTTTAACAAAGGATAGTCAACTCCCTCACATATTTATTCAGCTGCCTCTTCAGTCTCTGAAGCCTTGTAAAGGCTCCACTCTGCAGCTACTTTGACTGCTGCCTTATTCCCCATCTGTTTATCACTCTTTGTATGCAGCAGTTCCGCTTGAGTTCCTTAATAAATTACTACTAGATTCCTAATTTTTAGATTATGTCTGTTCTTTTCTGAACTCCCACTCACTAGTGTCTATACAAATCGTCTTACCATGTCAAGTCTGCAGAATATAAAAGAATCAGCCAGGTAGACAAGAAATCCCCTTTGTATAAAAGCAGAGCAGGCATGAACCTCTGAGGAAGTATGTAAAAAAGCCCTGTCAGATTAGTGTGGTCCCAATGAAATGTCTAGTTACTGCATAAGATTTTAAATTAATAGAAGTGTGTGTGTTTAAAAAATAATAATAAGGTATCACAAGAAAAAAAAAAAAAAAAAAAAAAACACAAAAACTTCCCTATTGCAGTATGCTCAGACTTTCAACAGCTTGTATTCTTGAAAGTCTAAGCTGATGGAAGCTACACCTGGGACTGGGAGGGGTAGAAACACAACATTTGTTCTGTTCCTAATAAGATTTTCCTAGAGATCTACTGCTGCTTGTTGTCAGAGGCAGGGTTATGTTCATGACCACGACCTGTCTGGCTACCAGCTGTACCCAGGTACTATCCCAAAACAAAGTACATGGGGCAGAGTAGATGACAAAATGTACTGTTGGTTCTCCAGCACCACCTCGCTCCCTGGCTGCCACTCCTGAGATACTCGAAGATGGCAGAAGTAAGGTTGTGAGTTTACTCTTAAGTACAGAACAGATGTACCATGAGCCATGCTGGGAAAATCAGTGTCCAATCTGACCTTGAGCCTCCAAGTACACCTTCCATTGGCAGTCAGGAATTCCCAGTAGGGGAATGTAGCAGCTGCAAAGAGAGCAGGGATTCCTGCAGTGCAGACACATATACCTTTAAAAATCAAACCAGACCAGAAGAGGTAAAAGGTCATTTGAAAAACCCTCCTTCCAGCCCAAAGACTTACTAAATGCCCTACTTATCCAATTGTTCGCTGGTCCACAAACTTTAAAGAACCATATATGCTCACCAAGCAGACGTAATTGAGACTAACAGAGGGAATCCTACTGCATCACAAACAAATCAGACAGAGGCTGTATCCTCTACTCACAGAAGTGGGTTGAGAAGCCTCAATTTCTACTGCAAAGCAATAATGTTTGAACTTCCCTCTCTGCTCTCCATAAAACCAAAAATGTTCCCCAGTGTTCATAATCTTTCCCAACAATGTTTCACCTAAGACAGAACTAAAGGTTTGCAACTCAGAAACTGAGAATTATTAAACATAGAGACTCCATCTCTGCCTCACAAACTCCCTAAACTGCAGCTCAGAAGCAACAAGAAACTAGTGGAGAAATAAATTTTTAATCAAATCTCCTATCTTTCTTGAGCATCATTTTCATTCTCACTGATAGACAGGAAAACCAGCCAAATAAACATTTGACTTGACTTGTTTCTACATTTCATGTACAGCCCTCTCCTGCATTCTTCCAAGTCTCAGGAATGTTCATCGTTTTGTGACCTGCCTGACTGTTCTTTTCTTCTCAACAGCCTGACAGGTGAAGGGAAAATAATACTGATCCTGTGACACTATGAAAGGCTTGCTGGGCTTGGTAACACACCTCGTCCATAAGGATGATGAAAGTGGCATTCTGCCCTTGCTCTGTGACCAACTTTCCATCAGCGGTGAGGATGTGCAGTCCTCGAGGTGCTTTTCCAGGGCATTTCTCCACCTTGGCCATATACTTCTCTCGCAAGCCATCTGTGCAGTTGTTAGACACAATCCTTCGGTACCTGGGGAGCAGTAACAAAAGGAGATTGGGCTCAAGCAGTGAGTGGAAAATTTTCTTTGTTTAGTTTTATTTCCCCATATTAATGCATGCATTTTCTCAAAGGCTAACTGCCTGCATGATTCTGTCACTAAAAGAAGGAATCAAAGAAATCTCATACTTTTTTAAATTGGAGAAAGCCAAACAAATCACAATTCAACCTTCTCCAGAGATTCTCAGCAGCACCAGTGAGAACAGTCAGACACTGTGGAAGTGAATTACTCTGTGCTGTTGAAAGGCAAAGAATTCCCCCAACTCGCTATGCCTGCAGGATTGTCCTCTGCATCCCAGCTTTTTATTACATTGTGTCTGCCTCCACTCTGCTAGAAGGCACTTGGAAGAATCTGGCAAGGGCTTTGTCCAGTTCAATTTTAAAATTTTTCAATGATGTGTTTTTGTTTTTCTCTTGGCTCTGCTTGGAAGAGATTAGCAAACTTGCAAGACACATGGCTATTCCCGGAGTTGTTGAGAGGAATTAACCCTTTCTAGTAATTTCACACGAAAGTACAGGGTTGGTTAAGAAGATCCAGAGTCCAGCTGTTGCATTCTTGCCCCTCCGTTAAGAAGGCTACAAGCAATCACATTGGGTTCCTGTAGGGAATTATAGGGTTCCTGTAATTACATCTCATGTTTATAGCAACTCTTAAACTGAGGGGTGGTAAGTGGGATGTTATCCCTGAAGCAAAGTGAATCCAAACTCACAGCAGCCCCACTTCCTTCAGCCACCTTCAACTACCAGCCATAAATGACCCTGTCATAATAAATGAGCATTCAGGACCCATGACTCAGAAACAGCCCTGAAAAATCTTCAGGGCCTTCAGTGCCTGAGAAGGAACATCGCAGTTTTGCATCATCAAGTACAACCACCATTTCAGAGAATCCCCCGCACAACAGAATAGCTTTTGCAAAATGATACTACCATAATAAACCAACACTTGCCATCTGTTCTGGGTAAAACCAAGAGAAACCAGCACATGTAGCTTGTGTGAAATCTCAAGGCACTGTATATACAAAGTGAAAATGGCAGGAGGGGGGAAAATTCATGAGGCTAAAAATTGCTCGTTGGAGCCTCCCCAGAAGCTGCTATAAATAAGAGCTTTAAGATAGAACAAGATTCAATAAGAAACAGTGGGAAACACCTTGAACTTGCCCTTTTAAATGTTCATCTGCTTCTCAGATACACCTTCCTGATTCGTGTTTTAATTTTGCAGCAAAGAGAAGCTCCAAGCCTAGGCTCCAGAGATCATACATCACTTGATAGCAATACAATATCTACATGTCATTTATGTTAATATGCTTCTCCCTGTCTCTGAGGAATGAGGCAATGTTCCATACAGCTGCTGCTGCAAACATTACCTCATGAATAAGACTGGAGAAGAGCCAGGAGGGATGCAGAGGAAAAGACCATCCAGGTTCTCTTGTCTACCAAAACCAGAGAGATGGAAAGGTTCGCTTACCCAGTGCTGTTCAAGTAGCTTTGACCAATACTGCAATCCTTGGACAGGGAAGATGGGCTGAACCAGAAGGCTGGGACACACTGGTTGTTGCTGTGCCTCTCATAGCCATAGTCACTATGGAAACAATAAGTCATGAGTGCATTGCTGTACCCATTCATTGGATTTCACTCACTTTTCAGTGATGTTTTTATTCCCGAGTGCACGTGTTGGTGGCTCTCTTCTGGAGGGCATGACCTTGTGGATTAGGCTCATTCAGAGACAAAGTGCTTGATTAGTTAGAGGTGCATGAACAGTTCACAGAAGGTGTGAGAGACCTGACAGCACCAGAATTTCCAGCCTTAGAGAGCACTGGAGGACTTGCATTTCATTTGGTAACAAAACAGGTGCAGAAATTCAGAAAGAAAATTGTATTGTTAATTTCTTTTCATTCTTTTGCTTTGCTTCCTTTTTGCAATCTTTGTTTTCAGAATAATCCAGATTAATTCCAAGATCTAATGACACTTTTTCCACAAGGAAGCACTTAGGAATGTAAAACAGTAGGAATGCTTCCTGAACAACTAGCCTGTGTGTGTGTACAGACACGTATGTTAATGGCCTCCCTTCTCTTTGACCAAGCTATGATTGGCCTGAAAGAAAAACACAGTTTTGTTTTGTTCTTTTTCCCAACACTAAATTAAAAATTACTGCCAATTTGGTAAACTAAGGATTACATGATATTATGTCAAATAGGGAAGGTAATCCAGAGTACCAATGCTTCTTTAGAGCACCAGAGAGTGGAAACACACCTAATTGCATCTAAGATTTTTTTTATTTTTATTTTTTTTTACAGATGCCTTTGCATGCCAATATTATGATGAAGCAATAGGATTAATCCAAAGCTTTCCAAAAGTTTTAATAGGCTCTCGCTCAGGTTTGTATGTATATCCCTTATTGGCAGGCTGGATTCAAGGGGCAAATAAAAAGGCAATCTGGATTGTTGCCCAAAGCACGTTAAAAAATGCCAACAAATTAAACCTTTGTGTAAACAGAGATACTGCAGAAGCCACTGCCTTGAAAACGCTCTCTGCCCTTTAGGATACTCCAAGCTTTATCTTTTTACCTATTCAGTGTCTGAATTGCCGGCAAGAAAGTCTCCAGGAAGACCTTTGGTAAGACAAAATTGTGCTATGTCCCCAGTGACCCCAGCTACTTTTTTGGAGGGCAAAAAATCTGCAAGCTACTTTAAAAGGTTCAGAGATTCCCTAATGCTCTTTCCCTCAACATTCAATTTAATCATTCTCAGTGGGTCCGACCTGCACAGTCAAAAATGCCTGGCAGTGACTTGGTAATTAAAAATATTCAGGAGGAGCTGTACTTTGCCCTAAAGAAGAAAAGAGCTGCATAAATATTTAATAAAATTAAAGACAACATTGCTGTATGCCCTCAAGGTTCTGTGCTTGTTCATTAACTTCTGGTAAATGTATATTAAAACCTCACATGCTGCCCACCTTCCTTCTCATAAGCCCCAGGGTTTGCATAAGTTAAGGAAATAATCAAGTCCAGCTGCTGTGCTGTCTTTCTCAGAAAAACTATCTTGACAGAGTAAATAAAGAATCAAGGGGAAAAAAAAATAAAGATCAGTGAGCATTTTAATAACACTCCTGAGTTCCTTCTGCCATTCTCTGTCAAAAAAAAAAAAAAAAAAAAAAAAAAAAAGACCAAGGTTTTCTATTTAAAATGACTGAGGGTTTCCAGAATCACCTCAATCTTAACTTGCGAGTGGCTGTCGAATTGGGGTCCTGGATTATGTTTTATGCCCCTGAAATTCATATCAGCCTTATATCTAACAGCAGGAAACTGATATCACTGCAACAAGGGCTCTGTGACCAAATGAGAGGGAGCACAGCTGTCACAGCTTGCGCTGTAGGGCTCCCACAGACATTTGTTCTGTCTGCACAGCTCTCAGCGGACAAATGAAATCAAACGTAGTGGGGTGGGATGCTCTGTGACCAGAAAAAAATCTCCAAACCTACTTACTGGAGAGGTGTAGAGACAATGTTTTGGGTCCTGCAGTTCAGTGCACACACACAACCCCAGTTGCCAATCTTCCTCCTTTCTCTGAATCTCCATGGGACATGCTCACTTCACACACAAGAGGCAGGCCAAAATACTGCCAGAAAAGCCTGAGTGGACATCTTTCCTTTTCAAAAGCACCAACTGAAAGAGTAGGAGCTGTCTCTCCAACTACAGATACATACACTGGGGACTTATCTCCATACACTCCCTGTATAGATCCTTCTCCTAGTTAGCAAAAATGTGTTTTTCAGCATCTCCCATTCTCATGTGGACATCCAAAAGGTGGCAGATGAATCATATCCTAGAAAAATGTGTGTCTTGACATGGTCTAAAGAACTGCCTCGTCCTTTAGAAGTCAGAGCCCATGAGTTCACCTTTCTTCTTCTTTGAAAATCACCTTTAGGATAACTCAAGCTTAGCACCCCATTTACAGCACTACTCCTTTTTTTTTTTTTTTTTTTTTTTTTTTCAAACTACCTTCTTCCAATTAGCCCTGCAGACTAGCATCAAATCTCACCCTTAAATTGAAGCTGGTTCTTCTGATTTTCCATTACCAGCTGTAACAATTTTACAATTGGAAGCCAGTTAACGATTCCATTGGCAGTGCAGAATCTGAAACAAAAGCCAGCTTGCTGTCCTCTAACTGCATTTCCTCTGCAGGACTGACAAGGTTAACAGCAATATTCTCTCATGTTACTGGGAAACTTAAGCAAAAATGATACTGTACGTATGCAAGGAGCAGGTCAATTAAATGAAAAGGTGCATTCTGATGCAAACCCTTTTCAAGGCAGAACAGCACTTAAGGCCAATTTAGCTACCGCAGTTTTCCACTTACAGCTTAGAAAAGACAAGCTTCACTGTGAAATTATAAAGCTGGTGAGGCACAAAGCTGGAGAAAAATAATAAAAAATAATAATAAAAAAAAAAAGAGCAAAGACAAGCATCTCTGGAGATCAGTTCTTGGTGCAGCTCAGAGGCATATGCGAATGCCAAGGGCAGACATTGCAGGGCAAAATACCTTGTTCATCCTGCAAGTTCCCATGATGAGAACAACGGGGAAAGATCTCCTGAGTCAAGCTCAGGAATCCCAGATGTAATTTTGGCATTAGGAACAAATTAAGCATCCATCCAGATAAGATGAAAATCTCTGCTCTGTATCCCTGAACATCCTGTAGAGCCAAAGTACTGCAATATTCAAGAAAACACCTTGGTCTATATTTTTATTCATTTTTGCAGTGTATCAGTGTGTCCATGATCTGAAACGACCCATGAGTCTTGGCTAGTCTGGATCCAAATAAGTGTGCAAGTCTCATGCTTCACACTCTTAATGCAAGATTCAAAGGTAAGTGAAGTTTTCATGAATCACACTGATACTGCATCAGTCACTGATCCTGATAACCTCCTATAAAAACGAAAATCAGTTTTCTCAGCTGATCTTTTCCCCGGGTATTTTCAACCTCATTTAAACGTCATTCTGATCATTCAGGCTCAAACATCACAGCTACTGACAGTCTTAAATCTCTGAAGTATTGTCTATCAGAGGTTCCCCATATGAACTCCTTTTTCAGAGATCCTGAGCTGTTATGCATTCCCCTAAGTCCTGCCCCTGAGTGTACAAGAAATATCAAACAGTGGTTCATTCTTTCTCCATTTTTATTTTTAAGCTGCTTTCAAAATGACCTTAAACCAGTTTAGAAATGATGGCCAATAAAGTTGGAAACATCAATATTTATGCAAAGCAAGCGGCTACATCTGACAAGGGCAGGCTGCACAGACATGTTAAAGAATCATTTTCAGAGATTTCTCAGTAAAACACCGAGAAAAAGCAGCAAATGGTTCCTTGGAATTCAAAGGAGTAATAACCTAAAAAGTATATGTTTTGTTAGCATGCTCCCTAGGTGTTCAGTGACCTTTGAAGTGAGGACAGAGAAATTCCCTTTTTCTCCTGTAAAGGACATGCTTTGGACCAAAGAGAAAAGTCCAAGCTGTCACTCTTCAAAAATGATGGACATCAAAATGTCAATCAATATTTGCATTTTTTTTCACTTTTGAATTCCAGACTTGGATTTCAAGACTCCCCTGCAAATGACAGGGACACCTCCCTCACATTACAGGTATGAGGATCACAGTTGTGCTATATGGTACACTCACAACCATGAAGCTGCATAAGACCAAGTTTCCTCACACATTTTTTTGTCCAAGACAGTGGCTCAACCACTGCCAATGCTACAAGAAGAAGCCCTGCAAAATTTACCAGAATTGCATACTCACCACTCAAAGTCTCCTTGACCACAGACACACGGTTCAGATACCACAGTTCGGGAATAGTCCCGACCTAGGGAACACTGGGCTCCAGGCTTGCGTTTTTTATAGATCTTCCTCTCCCCCATGACACAAGGTTCCCCCTTTGGCAGATAAAGAAGAAAGATGAGAAAGAAAATCAGAGAGCTGTAGTGGCATCCAGGCCCTAAACCATGCATTTTGTCAAAATATACAAAAGACAATGAAAGCATACAATTACCACACGGAAAGTTGGGAGCTAAGAGTCTAGTCCCTTTCTGTGGCTTTGCAGACTCAAAGACATCTGGGTTGGACTCATGAGTGCACTGTGTTCAGCACTGAGTTGGGATGCTAGTCACAATGTGCCCAGAATGGCTGGGTACCCAAGTCATTGCCAGCACCTGGTTACATCACATTTCAGAAAGCATCTGTCAGTGTCTCTAGTCCTATGAATTACCCTGAAAAGGCAATGGGGACATACCCCTAGGCTTCTTCTATGTCAGACAACATTGACTGCAGGAAGAACTGCCCAAGTCTAAAACCCGGGGTTGGCACAAATTCCACTTTCCTTTCCCTGATAGACCTGGCTTTGTTATGGACCTCAAATAATTTTGCTGGCATGTTATGTCTGGTTTTTTCTGCACACAAAGGTTTTCAAGAGTGTTACTAGGAATAGATAATATAAAATAAATGTTTGACATTTTGGTGAGTTGTTATAAACAGAATTTTCTCTGAGCCAGAAATAATTTGTCTGCTTAAAAGTAAGAAAAGAAGACAAGGCCTAATTGAAATACTTCTTTCCCGTTAATAGCAATTCCCAAGATGGCTGCCTGGTTACACACATGTCCTCCCTTTTCTTTCATTTAAATTACTTTCATTTATTCTCTTCTATGATTTTAGTCAGCTGATACATCCTTGCCTAATTAATGCTCATTTCTAATTCATGGATTTATTCAGGAAAATCATAGTGCCGATAGTGCTGGCTACAGTTCAGTTCCCCTGCAGGGAGTGGGACATCATACTGGTGGCCAGTAACCCATAAGTAATCTTCAGAGAGTGCTGAGCTCCCTCAGCTCTAGTGGCTTCAGGACCTAAATATATCCACTGTGAAAATAAGCCAGAATGTATGAAAAAGAAAGCGTGTATCCTTGAATAAAATGAAATAATTTGGTCTTCTCTGGTGTCTTCTATTCAAGGACTCCCTAGAGTTTTACAGACACCTGCAGTACCTGAAGGATGAATAAATGTTTTTATTTTCATTTTTGAGTAGGGAAAATAGAGGCAAAGTGAAATAAAATTATTTTCCTGAGTCACTGACAGAGCTACAAAGAGTTCAATGCCTCCTACAATTCAATCACAAGGTGAGGTTTTACATTGCCCTGAGCACTGAGGGCGAAAAGATCCAGCTGCTAAAATGGAATATTTTCACACAAAGAGAAGTTAACAATCTCCCTAACTTGCCTGGAGAAGACTGGCCCCATATTTATTCATGCATATGCTTCAGGGGAAATAAAGCATCAACAGGTTAGAACAGTGTCTTGATGAATGCAAAAATAACAAGTATATTCTCACCTGGCATTACAGAATATCTGAAAAGGAACCCCCCTCATCCCCTCCCTGCACAGTCCAAGTACCTGATTGTGCAAATGCCAGGTTTGGTAGTCATCTTTGTTACACCTCCGGCTGAAGATAGACTTGTAGTCCACTTTGACCAGCTGCCATTCAGAACGGAGACTGAAGTGTCCAAAAACTCTGTGCACAGAAAAGAAAGGGAAGAAGAATGAACCAGAGTCAGGCAGGGATATGCTTCCATTAAGCAAATAATTTCTCATGAATCTCAGCTGCAGAAACCAACACACTGCCATGCAGCTTAATGTCAGAAAACGTTATTCAGTCATGTATAACACTTTCCTGATCCTGTTACATGCTAGAATTATTTAGCCCTTTCCTGATCCCTGTGCAGCTTGTGTCAGAAGGTCTTCCAAGTCTTCAGTACTTAGCACAATTGGTCATGGGTGTCACAGAAATATCTAGGTATCACTCAGAACAATAAAAAACCACTCTAGAAAGTAATGTGTCTAACACCAAGGGAGCTACTCCGATGAATATATGTTTAGGGTGTCTCAAAATGAAGCTTTTATTAGCTTACTCAATTTCTGTACTACTGAACTTCCTGGTTGCACAAATTTACTACTTATGAATTGTAAGAGAAGCACATGAAATAACATATTTGGGATATGGATCATAGGCAAGCAACTTGCAAAGGTGACAGCCTCCCTTCTAACTGGTAAAAGCTGGCTGCAGCCAGTAAGAATGAAATTATACTGTCACCACTGTAAGGTTATCAGTAGAGGTTTTTCTTAATTATTTTGAGCAGCTCACACATCATCATCAGTCACTGATCACAGTCCATGGTTCACCTAGCTAAGTACTAAGATTATGTTCAGGGTGAAAATGGCACATTTTGCCATGCAACTCCAGAAGAACACAAGGCTCATACTGAGTAAAGCTGTATGCAGGAGCAATTGGAGCTGAAGAGTAAGCCCTCAGAAACAGTGGGGGAAAGACTCAGACTGTAATTTACAACCGAGGCACAGATCTGTTACAAATGGGATCATGAAAGAGATCATATAAAAATTAAATAGCACCAGAGGCTTCTGCCCAAGCTCGGACCTGCAGCACCACCAGCAGCAGAGTTTTTTTGTTGAACACAGGTCTCTCTAATTGCGTTCCCAACTATACAGCCCTCCTTCAACTGTAGGAAAAGCTATATTCTTAAGCGTCTGGAAGAGAAGGACCACAGCAACAAAAATCACTGGTGGTACAGATCACCACAAATACTAAGGAAAGCTACACGTAGGAAGTTCATGCCATGGACCAAATAAATAAATAAATAAATAAAATAGCAAATGCATGATTTAATTGAGATATAACACCAGGTACCTAAGCAAAAGATTCCATCCATGCAGAAACATTGCATGTGTGTTACAGGGTGCTCATTTTTTGACCAAGTAATAGCCCCCTATTCCTGTGGCCAGCCATGATTTTCTCAGCGGAGAAGTTTTTCAATCAACTGCAGCTGGATTTCCAAAGAGGTGTGTAATAGGAGATCAGGGCAGGGACATGGGTGACCAGACTTTAAAAGCCATGTACAACACTACAACTTCTCATCAGCAGGGGAAACATCTTGGTCCACATAAACAACAAAAGCAACAGAACACAACAATCAAGTTGATTTGTCACTGTAACAACAATTCTTTGTCACCTTAAATGAATCTATAAAAGAACCTAAAAACTCATTCAAAATACAAGTTCCAGATTTCTAAATTCTCTACGTACTGAAACCCAAATCTTTTCTGACAGTCATATGACTGTATCACCATTACTGTAAAATTTACAGAGCAGAGAAAGAGTGTGGTTTTTTTTCATTACACCAAATCTTTCAGTAACTTACATTTCAACCAAGGCACTTATGAGATTAAAGTTTTTGTTTTAAATTATTCCAGACTAAAAGAGATGGGAGAGAGATGATTTGCAAATATCCCTATGAAAATGAAATAAAATAGAGAAATTCTACTGAGTTTTCTGACTGCAATCCAGATCCTACTGTGCCCCAGCGTTACTCCAGTTCACCTTAATTTACACGGTAATCACTCAGTGTTGCTGGCTTTGCTCTCCCCTCACTGCTCAAACTACTTCTCTCATAGACTATAGCCTGCGCCAAAATTGATCTGCCTTGGGCTGTTTTTCATGAAAATTGTCTCAGCTCATAGGTATCAGGGAGAGAAAGTGGGGTTGTGGGCTTGCTGTGGACATCTTTCTACATTTAAATTCTGTCTCACAGAGGCAAGCTCTAAGGAGCTGACAAGGGGAAGGACACAAAACAAGAAAAAGCAGTGACAGATGTGTACACAGTTTAGAAATAGGTAGGTGGGGAAGGACTTATGTATAGGAATGGATTTATTAGGTAGATTGTTCCTGGCTCTGGTCTGGAGAACATTTCTTAGTGTAGCCCAAGCTGTAGGGTACCAGTGATAAGAAGAAACACCACAACCAGAAGAGGCTACAGAAGAAACTGCAAAACCCGTCCTCAACACAAAACTGTCCTCAACACAAAAGGCACATTGTGAACCAAAATCAAAGCAAAGAAACCACAGAAATACTGGGTGCCAGAGCACTTGTGAGAAGGAAAGAATGGGAAACAGAGGGGGGATGCAGGAGGTCCCAGAAACCATGTTCCAGAAGAAGGAGTTCTAACTCCAGCCTAGATCCCAATTCTGCCTTGGCACTGGCTAAATCCCACTGGCTCTTATGCCACAACTGCTTTCAGTACATGGTCTTACAGGATGCTCATCTGGTCACGGCATTATTGCACTACTGGGCAGCTCTCCCGTGAATCTATTTTGTCTTGGATTTGAAGCATGACTGAAATGTCATTCCTGCAAGGCAGCAACTCAGCAGGCAGAAATCATTTAGTCCAGCAGATTTATACCTGTTCAGGATTTGACCTGCCTGTGTATTACACAGAAAATCTAGCAAGAGGAGGGGAGAACATAATCAAACACAGACACTTGCCTGAACCCAGAAGATAACAGGGCTTGAGAAACCCAACACTTCATCAGCATCTCAAGGAAAATGTTATTCCTCAGACTGAACCTTAGCTTATTGTCCAGAAAGAGAGTAAAAAGCTTCTTTGTGCTACAAAAATCAAACTACCAAAATCACTTGCTTTTTAAATCTATTAGAACAAGCTAAAAATCCTCTGCCATTGAAATTCTTCTATGATAATTAATGGAAAAAATGAGGTTTCCTAAGTGGAAGGCAATATATTAACATTCCAAAAGCACAGAGCATTAGCTACTCTTTAATTAAATGATTTCAAAGAAGATCTTTGTATATAATTGCTATAATTTAGATGAAACAATACTACACTAAATGTAATTAGAGGAGTGTGAACAGAGAGGAATGTTTTGCTCTGTGCTGCAGAGATGGTTCTGGGTCACCTCATTCCTAAAATGGCAACTCCCCCCCACACACACACACACACGCTAATAAAAAGCTTCTTGAGCCTGATCAAGCATTGCAGTGCAGCCTTCAGAGACAAGAGCTACGTATACGCAGCAGCTAGCAAGCAACTGCACCTTGTCAGCACTGCTCACTAATAATGAACGCAGCCCAGCTGCCGATGGTACTGTTCAGATGGAGAGATCAGCCAACACGACGAAGGTTACATTACATTTTAAGATGACTCTGTAGTGGATTTGAAACTTCTATGAGAGTAAGCAAATGAAAGAAATGGAGAGGAGTGCAGTGCTCTGGTCTACAAACAGCTCCAAACTCTCAAACAGCTTATCCTGGGAAGTGATGAGAACCCTCATCTTTTTTCTTTTTTTCTTTTTTTTTTTTTGAATTAGAACTAAGCTAAACAAATCATCACATGAACAAACTTTGATGTGCAAAATCAGGTGTTGCAGTTGAACTCTTCTTTCATCAGTTTTGTGAGCTACCTCACTGGATATTTTTCTACGGCGACCAAGGTGCAGCCACACGTCCCCCTCTACCATCTCTGTTCTGGGGCTGCCAGGCCCAACCAAGAAAGCTAGGCAGAGAGTTCAAACATTTATATTGCTCACGTTCATCTGTCAAGAAATGCTTAGCATTAACTGCTTTTGGTATGTACATCTGGATTTCTGTATCCTGCACAGCTGATCTGTGGAAGGGCTGTAAATGGCAAGATAGAAGACAGCATACAGGAGATAACCACGTCTTGTTGGCTGAGGACAGAAAAATCTTGTGTACTCATTACCTCAACAGTCTGACATGGTTTTTCTCAGTTTTGAGCCTCTCTTAGAAACAAAACAAGACCCCAGGAGATAGAATGAAAAAGAGTTGGCAGGAATTTATTTTTCTGTCCCAACTGGCAAGGCTTCACGTAGCTTTGAAGATACTTATTTATTTATTTTATCTGATTCCTATGTATCTTTGTTTCCTATTTACTTAGTTTGTTCACTAAATTAGTGACTTTTTTTTTTCCTAAATATAGCTAAACTATCAAGATGATACAGAGGAAAAGGGGACACATTGTACTATGAATTTTGCCTCAATAACCTTGCCTACCATGGTCTAACTGAAAGCTCTTAATTGCTCATTACAAGGGTAGAAGACAAAAGAAGGGAGCTGGTTGTTGAAGGTCCTGCTCTGGGAAGTCAAAATGAAGAGAATGTTCTCATTTTTCCACTCGTAGCAGTCTGATCTGGAAGTCCTTGAGAAGCAATAAATACATGAGCCCATATGGCATTTAGAGAGTCAGGTATTTTTTTTAATTTTGTTTTGGTTTTTGAATAAGCTCAATTTAGTTCTCCAAACTAAGCCATGGAATGGCAATTTACTGGCTTTAGACAGGATAGATTTTGTTCTGTCCCTCAGAGTGGGCATTTAAAACACTACATAAAATCTTAGCTAATAGGGCAGCACCTTCTCAACTGGCTTTATGCACCACTCACAGTGAAACCATTGCTAGGAAACGAAAAAATGCTTCCCAATCTCTTCTTTTGAGGAAAAAAAAAAAAAAAAAAAAAAAAAGGCAAGGCTTTTATTGCCAGGGCTTGATGTCATTAATTTGCAGCAAAATTACTAGGAACCCAGAAAACAATTCTGAAATGCTTACAGATTCATGATGGAGTCATTTTGGAAAAGGTCATTGGTAACACTGCTATAATTATATCTTTCATTAATTTTTTAAATACACAATAACTTACAAATGTGGTATATACTGACCGGATAACCTTGTACTGAAACTATTTAAAAGGCTTTTTACACTTACACTGTATGCTCTTGATGGATTGCATTGTTTTTGCTTTATCATTCCCTGCACTGGTGATAGCTTGATAGCTGTGCTTTTTATGCCATTCAATGCTGCCCATTCCTGACAGGCCTACGGGAAACCTTGGATGATTTGAGGGTGACAAGACAACAACACATCCACCTCTAGGCCATAGAGTCAATCCTTGTCCTTTCCTAGGTATGAGAAACTTATCTTCAAGCATAGTTCCTGCCTTGCTCACAGGAAAAGCATCAGCTGTACCCATCTGGATCCATCCCTGTTGGAAGTTTCAGACAAGCTGCCCAAGCATGGAAATAGAAACATTTTCTCATGGCTAAATCAAGTTGCTTTCTATCATTTCCATAGTAAACTGTCAGGACATGATATGAAGCAAACATGCATTAAAGCTGTCTGTATTCAGCTGATCTAGATATAGAGGAAGGACTTCATGCTTGTAATAGGAGAAAACTGTCAAGACTGGTAATGCCTTCTGTTCTCAGCTGTGCCCAACAGTGAGATGACTGAAGATGCAAAGGAAGGAAGCAAATGCTTCCTTCACAGGAAGGTCTTCTTCACTACAAAAAAAAAAAAAAAAAAAAAAAAACATCAAATATATACTCCTTTCTGAAGCATTTTTCCTCCACTGGACATCAACAAGGTGAGAAGGATTAAAAGTTAGCTCATTTTGTTTCTCACAAAGTACCCTGGGGACCTCTAAGTCCCCTATTAAGGACCTATCTAAGTCTCCTATTAAGGACCCCTTTAATAGGGTTAGGCCCTACAGAATAGGCAGTTGATGTCTGAACATCTAAAAATGAAATGAAAGCAAAAAAATACACTTAATAGATAGCATCTTTATAGATTAACTATACAAGGAGACAGACAACAGAAAACCAAATGGAGAGCAAGCCAAATATACGCTTTAGTTCTTTAGTTAATAATACTGAAGGAAAATATAATTGCAGTGTCATCACAAATAGACTGCTTATCTTAGGAAAACCTGAAAGCAATCTTGTTGCTTTTTTTTTTTTTTTTTTTTTTAATTATTACTGTGAAAGAAAAACACATGCAAAGGAAGAGTCCTACCAAGCAAAAGAAACTAGTAAAATCACCCAGAAGAGTAATATTTCAGGTGACCAGAAACCGTGTTTTTGTCACAGAAACGAAGAGAGAGAGAAAGCAAAGCCAGGTTGCCCTCTGCTTCCAGTTAAAATTCTTCTTTATTTACATCTGTGCCTTTAACAGGTAACGACAGGAGCAGTAATTTAATGGAAGAACCCATAAAGTGCTGGGAAATACAAGCTGGAAGAACAACCTCTTGGTATGGAAACATGTTTTTTTCCTGTTCCCTTCAGGGAATGAAGTTCTCTCACCAAAACCAGGGGAAACACAGATCTCAGCAGTCGTGACTGCTTGGTTTGGATTTTTGTCCCCATTAGTCAGGCTACACTGTTCCTGTTATGTGGGACAGCGGTGAGCCCATGCTAGAGAGCCTGGCTCAGTGCACACACTTACAGAAGGACGTGGTACATTAAGGTACCTCCATCACTTGTTGACAGTTACAGGTTTTGAGGCAATAAAAGAAAATGCTGAGAATTTCACATACCCACAAAAAAAAAAAAAAAAAAAAAAGCCCATTATGAAATCTGGATCTGAAGCCATCTGTACGAAAATAGCAGTAAAGCAAGACTAACTCCTGTGTGCAGGCTGAGCTGTTAGGGCTGAAAACACACAAGCAGCAACAGAACAACTGCAAATTGTGCTGGTGGGGTTTGGTTTTATGAATGGGGAGTAAGAGATGAGCCATTTCTCCATAAATTAAACATCAATCACGACTTTAGAGAAAACCAAATGGGCTGTGTAACCTCCTGATTGTTTTTTATTAAGGTTTAGATGGAATTAGCGTTAAAGGAGGTCACTAGTTACATGGAAATTGGATGGAAAGGGACTGAGACAAGGAAGCAGAATCTAACTGAGAGACACACAGATCAGCAATTAGGGAGAGTGGAAGAGGAGCCAGAGTTATACTGTCTCATGACGGGCAAGATGATGCAGGGAGCAAGAGACTGGAAATGAAGGAAACATAAAAGATGAAATATGACACTGGAAAGGCAGACAATTGCCAACAAAACACACTTCCTAATTTTTTTCCTAAACAATAAATAGTCTTTAAGAGCCACTTTGGAGCATTTAATTCAGTTGCTTTTGGCTGACCTGTTAACTAGAAACAGCAGCCGTAGGGCAGCTGGGTGATGATTCAGGGCTGCTGTAATTCTGCCTGTGAATGTGTAAAGAACAAGAAAAGTAGCAAACTTTCTATAAATAAGAGAATGTTCTTCTTCCCAATAAAATCTGTATCTAGATTTCCAGCTGATGCAAATTAGTGCAACTCCTGTGGATCATCTCAGATATAAGCCTCTGTTTTACTGATGCTAATCAGAGGGGGGAAAATATCAGCACTTAAAACACCAAGAATATATTAAAAGCAGACAGCAGCTCCCATGATGAGAAATTTGGAAACAAATTTAAGAAAATTTTGGTCTCTACTCAGTTTCCCAAGGTAACAGGTCAAACCAAGTTTTCACAGAATTGCTCACACGGATGAAATTTGAAGGTAATAGTTTATTTCCACGTCCAGCTGAAACTGAATATCATGACATGGAGATTTTCCACAGAGTAGAAAATCAAAATGTTGGCCAGATTCACTGACAAGCAATCCATGTTGAACTGCTCATGGAAAGCTGCACCACTGCCTGGTTCCCAGTAAGGAGGGAGAAGGGAGATCGCACAGGGGAAGAGCTTCTCTGAATACATAGGAAAAAAAAAATCCTGCAATAAAAATCCTGCAGTGCAATCATGGTAGACCTTTTTCTCTCAGCTTTGGAAAACAGTCCTGGGATTATTCATCAGCCCAATGGCACTTCCTTCAAAGCACAAGAGGAAAACCACTACAAATGACATGGTACAACATAGTTAGGAAGCAATGCCAAGTGCAATTAGCAAGTAATCTGCAGAACATATAATTATGAAGCAGGCCTACTGCTTGGGCTTGATTTCTCCATTAACTGCACAAGGCAATGGTTGGGGAGAGGGTTTTTTTTTTTTATTTTTATTTTCTAATACAAAGTGCTATCAAAATAAGAGCTTACTGAATGCCAAAACAAATCTTTTGAAATCTGGTCTCTAAAAAAATTATTGCCAGTGTTCCCAAACCACTTTACATGACAATTGCTTCAAAAGAAATCCCAGCAACATGAAAGGGAGTGTAAGACACCTGGGAAGGGCAGTAGGAAAGCACGTTAATTTTTAATGCTGTTTTTTCGTGTAGTGTTCTCTCTCTTCTTCGAAGTACTTATGAAAGGCAACCAGTTTCTGACAGCTTTGAAACCTGAAGATGCTGCTTCAGTCTTCTAGAAAAGACATCAGCAATGTATCAGCATTTCCTAACAGGTCTGTGGTCCCAACAGAGACAGGTGTTGCCCCTTTGGAAGAAGCTGATAACAGAGCATGTCCAGTCATTTCAATCAGTCATCCTATGAAACAGTAGATTTTCATCCAGAGATGCCCAACACAAATGTGGGCAACATTGCTCAGAATATGCAAGACCCAAACTCATGCAAGAGGCACAGTCTGTGGTGATTCAGGGTGACAAACTTTGCCTGAGATAGGTTATTAGGGAGCAGAACACAAAGATTTGGAGCTGCACATAGCTGGGTGATGGTGTAAGAAGGTGGCTGATCAGTTTTAGTGGGGGAAATTTCACAGGTTTGGGTCAAAGGGATCACTAAACAGGGAAATCATGTACAGTGAGCATATGAGGTCAGGCTCTCCTTGGGAGCAGAGGCTTGTAGCACCACCTGAACAATGTGAAAATGTTTCTAAATACAGTAGTGCTGCTCTGGAAAGCTGCTTTCTACCACTCACTGCAGCCAAACAGGGGAAAAATCCATTAGAGTCAACTCTGCAGTCAAGCCAGGGTTGAGTCTTCCCAGCTCCCAGAGAAGCTGAAGAGCCATACCACACTCTGCCCCATGCAGGATCAGGGCCAGGCTGAACAGAAAAGGTGCAGAGGCCACACACACTGTCAATCCACACAAGATACATTCAGGGCATCAGAATATGCCATGGCTTTCCCTAACACAAAAGTGAAGGAGTCTGAGGAACGAGCACGTGCACAGCACCCCACCCCTGGCTGTGCAAACCCAGGATTAGTCTGAGCGGTTGGTAGAGCACACCCCAGATGCTGGCAGGAGGACAGCACAGGAGCTATAATCCATCTGTCCTTATTTAAAAGCACAAGAAACCAAGTACATTAGCCTCTAGATGAGGATGTCTGGATTACGTTGTCATCAGGCAACCCTTGTCCTTTTACTTAGGGAAAAGAAATCATCTATCATGATCTGCTCATTCTTGCTCCTTCTGGCAGGACTTTTACATGCTAACTTTGAAACGAGAGCCCAGAGGAGTCTCCAGACAGCAGACCTTTTTCTAGTCCTCCTCCCTGCCTTTCCATCCACCTTGTCTGAGCATTACAGGCAAGGTTTAGCCCCCTTTGTATTTCTTTAGCAATCTCCTTTGGAAAGAATGGGAGAAGTCTGTAAGATACTCACCTGGAACTCGGGAAACCTGGTTCAGTGTCAAGCTCTCCCATGGACTGCAGAGTGACTGATCACAAGCACATCCCTTGTTCTGCCTCTATTTCCTTATCTGCACAGTAGAACTAAAGATGGTGATTTCTTTAGAAAATGGTTGATCTCCTGTCCAGAAACAGTATTTGACTCCAATGAAAGTAATGTCTGCCCCAGGAAGCCAGCACTAGACAAAACATGCCCAGAGCCCAGTGCCTCCTCTGTGCATTACGGCTTCTGCCAGGAATCTCCTGAGTACACAGTGCGGCTGCTGGGAACTGATCTCAGGTCACAGCCATCCTTTTCCAAAGGCCCAATAAATCACATGATGCTGTCTGAGAAAGATTACTCCAAGCAGATGCTCTCACCACCTGATTTGTCTATTCAGGTGTCACAGAAAGACCTCAGCTCACACTGGAAGTATCAGCAGCATAATCAATGCTGTGCCTCTGTGAGCTGCTTAGGTGAATTCGTGCAGCAGTCCAAAGGCTAATGAATACAGTACTCCTTTGGCAGGGAGGGAGATGGGAGAAGGAAGTGACACTGATTAATCTGTGATCATTAATAACGTTTTTAAGTCTTGCAAACGAAGATAATAATATGGGTAATCAACTGTCTTTCTTCAGGGTATAAACTGATCATCTACTGGGATAAAATGGAAATTCCTATAACACACGTTTTCTTGTCCATTGTAAAGTCACTTGATGGCATTAGCAGATTGATCATTTTCTCGCAAAGTCACAGCTATTCATCACTTCCAGATGGTTTTGAAATTAGATTAGATGATCCAGGAGTGCAGCTCACTATAGCAAATGCCAATATCCTCTCAATCATTTTTGTTTCCTAACTTAATAAGCATATTTGTAATTTTTCTTGTCAGATCAAGTTCTAAATTTTACTTTTCTTTCTGTGTGCAGTCATTATTTTCACAGAGCCATTTTAATTTCATGGATCCTATTCTGAAGAGTCCATATATAGGTTTTCACACTGAAGTTTGCACAGCTGCGTGAGCGAGGATAGTGCAATGAACTCACAAGGACACATCAGAGTCTTGCAATAAAATTCACAGCCAATAATAAAATCAGCTGCACCACAAACAGTTATTGCAATATTCATAAAAAGAAAAGAAAAAAAAAAAAAGAGAGAATGAAAAACAAAAAAAGGCAAGATAAGACCAGAATGCAGACAACTATTTAAACCTCTCTGTCTTCTCTAGGTATCTCAGAGTGCCTAGGCAACTTGTATAAACCAAGTTTTGAAATCTTCCCTCCTATCTCTCAAAAAAGACACTGTTCTGATAGACCCTGGTAAGCACAAGTTGGATAGTCAGCTTTCAAGCCCTGTTTCCCAAAAGCAGGGAAGATAAATATGGATAGAGCTCAGCATCCTTCATCACAACTGCCCCCACATCTAATACTTTCTGGAATCCCTTCCTACTGGAAGCAGCAAGTTGGATTTAGCTTTCTACAGATCTCTGATGAAATCTTCCCTCCAGATTTCCTCTTAATCAAATCCTCTGCCCAGCTCAGTAGCAACAGCAAAAGTTACAGAAGAAAGTCTGATTTTTTTCAGTTTCTTTCCCTTTTTCTCAAGCAGAATGGAGCTACAAGAGATCTGACTGATGGCATAGGAGTCTGAACTCCTCTGCTGGGCCACAGAAATTGAGCAACACCGTGTCTGTGTTTTTTCCTTTACGCATATTAGAGAAGAACCTCAATTCTGGCTAGAAAGAATGATGTCTTGGTGTTTCTGCCAGCCACTCACCTCTTCTCTCATTTGCCAAGATTGTTAGCAGGGGTGGCAGCTCTAACAGGGTGCCAACTCTGGAGGGTGAATCCTGGCCCAGCAGGGAGAAAGCCATCCCCTCTGCCCACATCCCAGAAAAGGCATTATTTTCTACTGCGTCTCTGTTTTCACCTTACCTCCCTCAGTACAACCACACAGAGGTGGCAGATCCACAACTTCCTACCCCTAAGCAAAAGGGCAGGATCATTCAAGGACATTGTGTCAGCTTGTAATTTTCTTTCCTATATCAGCTTTTAAACGTGACAGCAAGACTAGAGCGAAAGGCAATGAATGTTACTTTGCTTAAAGAGGAAAGATGATAATCACCTTATCAGAAAGTGACAGGAAAATGACTCTTGACTCCCATGTAATTTTGAACTCAGTGGGAGCTTGGACCTGGGAGCTACTGCCCCTTTCTCGTACTCAATCTGCTGCACCTGGGCTGAGTGCTAATCAGAATCTGTCCGCATTGCCTTCATGCCTGTACATACTTTGCTGATGTCTTCCATAAGTCAGTCAGTTCTTCAGAAAAAGAGTTAACTCACAAAATTCCAGGCCACAATGAAACTGTTAAACTTTTAAAGGAATTTAGGGAAAAAATCATCAAAAAAAAAAAAAAAAAAGAGAAGAAAATCATGAAAATCAACCATAGGGCACTAAGCATAGGATGCTATGTCTGGCCAAGAAAGTCCCTTATTTACAAATCTTCGTAAATTAGCAAAGTGTACAAGGGAAAAAAATATATATTTTATTTTTTTTTTAATACTTTTAGCATCATCTGCTTGCTGCTGTTGGATCAGGGAACTGAGCTAGGGTTACCTCTGGCCTGATTCAGTGTTGTCTGTGCTCTTCATGCCCTCTTTCTCACCTCAAGAGTCTCCTGGCCTCCAACTCACCTCCAATGTTTCATAACTGCTTAGTCATTCTGTCCCACTCTTCTGCCACCCAGTGATGCGTTGCCAGTAATTATATGGATCTCCTGGAAAAAAAAGTGCTCCCACTTCACCTCTGGTAAAGCTGGATGGCCATGTAAATGAGAAGGTGTTGGAAAGGACCAGGGCTCATAACCTATTAATTTACAACCAAGATTTTTTTCTAATGTATGCATAGCCAAGGGAAGCAGTCACAGCTACGTTGGCAGACCAGTTTGTATTAAATCCTCTCAATGAAAATGTTAATACTCAATGATGCATACACAGATGTATATATGGATCATTAAGTATATGTACATATTAACACACATTTATATACACACACATGGGTGTCTCTACATAAATATATATTGATCACCAGAGACAAACTTAATGGTCCCCATCCATATATGAGTGTCTGCACACACACATGTATAATGAGTCTACTAGAATGATAGCAAAGCCTTACAGGACCATGAAGCAAAGAGGTTATTTCTGTTTACATAGGTTTATAGAGATGCTTAGCTCAGTAGATGAAGTGGCAGGGATAATAATTATGAGTAAGAGCTGGAACAACATAAAGACCTTTTCTGGCCCCACAAAAACATCTTGTCTCTGATTTGAATGGTATAGATTAGCAACTACTGAGAAAATACTAGAAGGGGAATAAAACTGGATTCCTTTTCACTGGTGGACTACCTCAGGCAAGTAACATCCTGTACCTATGACTTGTCAACACAGAAACATTAGACCCAACCCATGAAAGCAAAATCATTAAAAGACGTACCAGTCACCAGCAAGGGCTGCAGCACAGAAGTTAGAACACTGTACGTTTCCAAAAGACTAGTACTTTCTAGTCACTCATTGGGTCACCTTAGAATGTGCCAAACCCTTCAGCCTTATCCGTTTGAGTTATTTTCCTAAAGGACACCTTTTTTTTTGTACAGTTGTGCCAAACACCGCAATGTGCTTTAACACACACCTGCTTTAGTGCTATGACACTGAGGGAGCAGAACTGACCGTCTTGTCAGATGAGATGGGTGTCAAAATAACTGTGAAAGGAACCAAAGGAGCAGATGGTCAGCAAGGAATGGAGAATGGAGAGTAGATTCACCTTGTTTAGTCAGTAGTTCCAAGTCAGGTTTGGAACTCAGCTCACTTAGTCTCATGTACTTTTCTCTGTGTGTCACAAATCTACATCCTGAGGTGGAGCCCACACAGCTATGTTTGTAAAGAAATAATTCATTTTTGCACTCTTACAGCCATATAAAATGGAAAAAAAAATCATAAAACAATTCAGGTTGCAACACACCTCTGCAATCTATCTCGTAAATTCCCCCACTAAAAGCAATTCCAAATTCCACTACTCCGAACTATATTATATATTCAGAATCATATAATGCACACAAATCTGCAGATTTTACCACACTTTTCAGTTCTTTAGGAATGTTTTAGGACAAATATATATACCATGAAGCACAGGATCCTGAAGCCTAGTATGCTCCTACATACTGCATAATTACTGCAAACGCTCACCTAACAGCCATGAAGCGATATGAAATTCTGTGCTAAAACTGTGGCAGCTTCCTACAACCCAGACAGCCCACTCACAGGATGTGCCACGAAGTGAAAGTTGGGAATAACAGTCATTCTACTGATATACTGGTTTTAATAAAATAGTATTATGATAGCATTGTTAATAATGCAATATAGTAATAACAGTCAGGCTATAATGACTTTAATACACATCCCTCTCAGGACATTATTTTTCAGTAGTAGTTGAACACAGACCACTTTGGTGCAAACCAATGGCAGAATTTTTCCCTGACTCAAATATTAGCGCAGTTGTGGCCCCTCTCTTTTTATGTCCTACTTCTACCCTAAGAGTTTGCAACTACTCCATCCTCATCTGGAGGATGCTGATCACAAACCATTACGCTGCTCCCATTAGCTTCTTGAAACCATTGCAATTTCTACTCATAAACACAAATTCTACATAACTCCAACCAGCAAAATGTTATTCCAGCTTAGAGGATGACCAGTAGCAACAAAAAGGCATTGATCTCCTCTCAGACAAAGCTACCACAAGCTCAGTATGATCCTACACTGCCCTTATAGATCGGTTAGCTAAAATTTTCATTTTGAGAAACACCTAAGTGATGTGTATAGAAGTGGTTTTCAGTCACACTTCATAAATGGGCTGTTTCCTAACTCAGTTCCCTTAAGACTGTGAGTAGGAATTTCTCCTTAAATATCATCTAAAATTTCTTTTTATACCTTTTACAGACTCTTAGGAATAGTTTTAAAAATTTCTAATGATGACTAATAATAATAACAATAATAATAAAATGCCTGCAAAGATTTCAAGAAAAAAAAAAAAAAAAAGTTGGTTGTCAGGAAAGTTGATTTAGCAAGATAACCTTCATTCTACAGTCCCTATCAGGAGACTAGGGAAATACAAGTAACGGTAACCTTAGATTTAAAATACATCTTATGCTTCAGAATAAAACCACACTGATTTATAAAGTAAATGGGTTGAATCCACAGCTACTTGAAACTGATTAGCTTCACTGATTTCAGTGAAGGTGCTGATGTGCAGATTTGAGTTCAGATCCTGCTGTGTAAGTTGGGGGTTGGAAAGTGACACACATCCATCACTGCACAAAGAATGTCATTGAAAACCACCACGTTAACAAACACAGAAAGTGAAACATTATTGCTGCATTTGGAGAAAAATGTGTAGAGTGGACAGAATGCAGATTTTAATCGTTAGTCAGACTGGTATGTATATCCCCAAAAAGATGCTCACAGCAGTCTTGTGAAAAGGCTCACAAGTATATCACACTGTTGTATTTTGTTCTTGGAAAAAGCTGGGGCAATATTTGCCAATTTCAGCAGATACACAGATATATTCTTCTATGTAAACAAGTACTCCCCTTTCGTGAAGAAAAAGCTGACACCAAGGGTTGGTTTTAGACGAAAGGAAAAACTAACACCTCTACCAAAACTGATGCAACGTCTACTCTAATAAGAATCTAAACAATTATCTGTGACACAAACACGGAGGCTGTATTGTGCTGCCCTAGCACTGTTTGGAAAACAAACTCCAAGTCCCTTAAGAGTGTAGCTCCATAATTACTTACCCTGGCCTTCCCAGGACAGTTCAGCACAGAAGATATAGATGGCCTATACAGGAGTTAGCTACAGCTTCCTGATCCTCTGGCTGTCCAAGACTACAGCACCAAGACACTTCATCTGTCTTGGCACAGATGGCAAAAAAATAAAAATAAAACAAACAAATAATAAATAAATAAATAAAGCCAGCTCTAATGACCCGTTACCAGAAGAGGATTTCCCCCAGTCCTTTTCTTGCAGCTAAGGTGAGTCTCCAAGCCCCCATGTAAGAAACTATTCAACTGCAGGTACAGACCACTCCTCACCACGTAGTCACTTGTGTTTAAGGCTGATGGGTCAGATTTTTGAAATGCAAACCAACACAAATTATACAACCCAGTTGGAATACATTCAAATCACTAGCAGAAATGCCCCAGACACAACTGTTATCTGATCCAAGATTTCTTAAGAAACTGGTGACAAGCATACACAGCAGTCTCCTTTCAGTCTGTCACTACCTGTGGCACCAGCAATCAGATGCACCTACGCATTTCTGCCACATAAGCAAGCAGATGGACTGTAACCTAGAAGAAAGCATACTGGGCCTGATTCTCCTTCCTCTTGCAACTAGTGAAAATCTGGAGCACTTCACAACATAAGGTGCAGAAAGCAGGAAAAGCAAACCTATTATAAGATGAAAATTACACATTTCCCACCCCTGAGTTAGGGCAGGAACAATACAACATCAGACATGCATGAATGTCTGATGTGATTAACCTTCTTCACAACACAGCAGATAGACTTTGCAGATGTGCCCCAGTCTAAGGACAGTATCTTAGCCAGCTTTTTTTCTGATCCTTTTCGGAAAGCTGTTCCAGCCAGCCCAAAGAAAACACAGGTATGAAGGTATCTCCGCAAGCAAGAAAGGCAATGCATCTAGTCCCTGCTTTGTTTGGAGTCCCAGAGCAGAATGCTCAGATCTGCTTAGCTCAAGAAGTCAGACGACTCTTTGAGATTCCTTTGAAAAGTTCACTCTCTCCCTGCACTGTTAAACTCAGATCCTGGCCTACTCTTGGGCAGGGTTTACTTCACCAGTTAGATCACCCTTACCCAATGCTACATCACTCTTAGGAGGTGGCTTCATTGTCAGCTCAGGCTCTTCTTTCCACTGTATGGGTAGATCAAAGCATATTACACCTCAGTCCAGGAACGTTGTTCTGAGCTCAGCTCTGCATATGCAGACCGAGAACACCTTTAGCTTGAGCTAAAACCAGATGTACAACACACAATGCAGATAGCAAGCAGTGAGGTTGAGGAATATTCATATTCAGCAGCAATTTCAAAAGACACTCAAGCAGCACAACTGGAGCAAGCACAAAACTGACATTAGATGCAACCATACAGGTCTCTGGCCTCTGAAGAGCACTGCAGTCCCTGGGCCATCAGCTCTAAGGAACACAATGCCTTTGCAAGAAGGAGCCTCTGGACTTAATTAGTCCAGCCTCCTATTCCAAGAGAGACTGTTACCACCTACATATCAGGGCAGATGTATCTTCATCTACCAAGGCTTGAAAACATCTAGGGGTGATAATACCACTAGTTCTCCGTAGCCTGACCAGGGCTATATCATCCCCTGGAGAAGGAGCTTGTCCTACAATCCCATCTAAACTCACAAGTCAGATCTTGGGATCATCTCTCCTTCTTATAGCCCCCTGCTACTACTGGGAAGAGTTTTGCTGCATCACCTGTTTGCACGGACACTCCATCTGGGTCTGTGACCATCAGCATAAAGCACAGAACACCACCATGCATTCATGCAACACTGCATGTGTAGCCACACAACGCTACACTGCACAGCAGGAGGCCCACCATGCACCAGGGGATCTCCATCCACTCCTTCTACCACCACATTTTAAGAAAGTTAAGAGCTGATATACTTACGTCATTATCTGGGTCTCTATGCCAGAATCTACAAGGGATCCATCCACAAAAAGTGGTGTTGATGTGAAACCATATTTACTCCAAGATCTTCCCTCATCAAAACTCACCCTGGGATAAAAGCAGACAAGATTTATACATATAAAAAGACTTACTCCAGAGCAACTGCAGCAATTAAATGTTGGCTAAGGTTTGCAAGATCCAGCTGCTAGATTTACAGACAGGCACCAATCTTTGCCATCTCCTAGCCCACTAATTCATATTCTTAGTGTATTTTGAAAGATCAAAACCTTAGAAACTATAAACACCAGCAATAAGGACATGGATATACTTGATCCAGCTGTACATCAGACCTCAAGGGATAAAGGGGCATTGCCAAGTCCTGTTTCTGGATCAAAAGAGCACCTGGCATGAAGCAGTGCTCAGAGCATAAGCAACCCTGCTCTGAATGCAAGAAAATTGCTGTTAACAGCATAGGATATTTCAAACCACGTGGTTATCAATGCCATATGGCATTAGCTACAATCTTTCCATCCCTGTTAATACTTGTTTGCCATCCATCTCAGCAGCTGCCTGTTTTACAGAGAGGTAGAGGAAGGAGGCCAAACTGAGCCACAGTCAGTGGCTAGTCTGGTGTGCTTTGCCTGTTAGAGTTTTAAAGAAAAACTGTGCACTGGTTAAAATTAAAGCATTTCCCTTCTTTGAGCTAATGAGCATTCACACTGTCCATGACAAGCCAGGGTAATTCAGTGGCTTTGGATCATCTGTCCCTACCTACAACCATCCCTGTCCCCACAAAGGTACCTGGTACCCAGGCCCAGGGCTGCCTTGCTTCCCGGCTGGGGCAGTGGGACAGGCCCCAGCTGTGAGGCCTTGCCCTGTTGTCCCCTTTCTCTTGTCTTCCCAGCCCCAGGGAGCTGCCAGCCCTCATGTCACCCTGACAAACTGCACCCAAGGGTGCAGAGAACAGGCAGAGGAGGGCATGCACACCCAGCTGCCACTGTAGCAGGAAAGACATGTAACCTCTGCAGTCAACCTGAGAGTCAGCATCAAGCTCCCAGGGCTGCTGCCCGCCAACAGCTCTAAGTGATAAAGTTTATCTCTGCCCACAGATTTCACACAAGTGCTCTCACATAATTTCCGACCAGAATTTCAGCTCCAAGTTCTACCACTGAAGGAAGAACAAACAGAGAAGCACAAAAGTTTCTTGGCTCTGAAATTATTTAATCCTCTCCCAGCAGGGTCGTTTAAGAGTTCTCTCTAATTCTGTGAGGTACCTGGGATGTAAAAGCTGACATAACCCAAAAGGACATTACCAGAGAGACAATCATGGCATAAACTTGGTCTCTAAACAACAGGAAATACTTCTCATTTTAAACTCCACATAAAAGAGAACTTTGACTTATTTTCCAGGTGAGGAAAGCTTGGGAGTGTGTGCATGTGTGTGTTCATGCATGTACACATGCACCTGATCAGCTGAATATGCCCAAGGGTGTCCTGTTGGAAACTGAATCCTCCCCACTCCAAGTAGGTAGCATCAGGGACGCAGAGATGACACCTAAGGACTAGCAAGTCAGTGCAATATGTATTACAAACAATGGGTTACAATAACCTGAGCTCTCTAATGGGAAAAGCCAAGGTTTGCATGCACCATTTCCTAAATATCTGCCTCTAGTAGTAGTGCCTAGGGAAACCTTCACCCGATTCACAATGCACATCTGCCAGAAAAGGAAACTGACTATGGACCAAAGACAGAAAGCTGAAAGAACAACAGCATACAAAAAGCTTATCTGCCCCAAATCTATTTATTTAAATGTATGTATCTTCCTGTACACCTGTGCATTTGGATGCTGTTCTGCTTGCATGCTTATCTATCTAAACAGCATTTCAATTTCTGGGGAACAGCATGCTTCATTAGGTTAGCTAAAGTTCTCTCAGCTTTTCAATTATCCACCCCTCTTTTCTCCAGGATGAAACTTATTGTACAATGTCTCTGCCTGAGAACTAATAGATATACACGTACCCTTTAATCTATTCCACTCCTGCTCATAAAACAGGTGCCTACTGAGACAATATGAAGCAAATTCCAAAGCCCCTAAGGGTACAATTTTGGAAGAAACCTGTTGGAGCTTATTGATAACAGCTCTAAATCACTCCTCGTTTAATGGAGTAGGTGGGTCGCTCATAGTACTGCACATGCTATTTCATGAGACTTGGTGGAAAGGGAGAATATCTGAAAGAAACCTTTCCAAAGCAGACAAAGGTGAACTGGGTTCTCAGCTCCTACGGAAAGTCAACCTGTGACCAAATCTTTCCTGAAATCTAAGTACATGCACTTGGATATAGCGTATTGTTAGGTCCAAAGAGCCTCCACAAGGAAAGACACAATTAAAACAGTTACACCTGGGTTAAAGAATATAGCCACAAATGGTTAATACTTAACTTACAGCTCTTTCAAAAACTGGCTCACCTTTCACTCTTCCAGAGCTCAACTTGCCACAGTCTGATGCACCTACTGCTAGTGACTTCTACTCTTCGCTAACACACACCTTTCCTGCCTTGGATCATACTTGGCTTGGTTTAAAGATTTGGGCATGGTCCTCTCGGTGTCCTCTTTCCTGTGGGAACTTCAGGTATGTTCATGACTACCAAGTTACCTAGCACAAGCAAATGTTTCTAAGTCATGCAAAAACACACTCTAACTACAGGAAGAAAGATCCTAAGCAGGAAGTAGCTGGAACATCATTATGGGTCTGCCCTGTTACTACTTTCCTGTATGTCCAAATTACAGGAGGCTGTTGACAAGAGGGCTGCAGCCTAAACTGACCCCTGGCCCTGACTCAGTATGGCTATTCATACAATATGACTGCAGTAAAATCAGTTGTGATAAAACAAACCTGGAATCCTTTAGTAGACAGTAACATTTAGCAACATAACTCCACCATCCTTATCAGCATTTATTGCCCTCTTCTCTCCCTCCATTTATCTGTCTTACCAGATTAATACTACTACAAACAAAAAGCAGAAGCAAGGGACACCTCTTCTCAGAAATACCTGAAGCACAGACTGCTTCTTACTCAGTATATATGTATCTGCTAGCAGAAAGAAACCCCACCTGAAGAATTGTAGTACATTACTAGTGCAAAAAATACTTCATAAATGTAACTATGTATATAAATGTAACTATGCATATAGCCATTATATTTTTATAACGGTGCAATAATCACTGTGTTAATTACCAGAAACAAAGAAAATGTAAAATGCAGAAAAGAATGATCTCATTTGCTCATCTTGTAGACACTAGAAAATGTTTACCAGGTGACACAAGGTATTAGCACTGCTGTCAGCTTACCCTCTTCAGGAAAGCTTCTCAAAGTAACCAGTTTCCTTACCACAAGTGCCTGATGGGCACTGACGTTTGTTTCAGGGCCACTAATGCCCCTCCCCAGTCCAGAAACCACACATTGTATTCCTCCTCGAAGATCTGCAAGCAAAACAAGCACTGCATGAATGCTCTACTCCACTGGAAAAGGAAGGCTAAGAGAAGGAATAATAGTAAAATGTCGCGTGCTTTCCTGCTCTCTGCAAAACATACCTGTCTCCAGGAATTTCCACCATCAGAAGAGATGAACATGCCAATATCAGTGTAGGAAAGCTCAGAGCCAATATTACCTGCAACAAAAGTAAGGGGCAGAAGTTCTTGTGTGAACACAGAACTTTTTCCAGGAAAACAAAAGTACTTAGTCTGACCAGTGCTTTTTTGCTGTTCTTTATTCTATACTTATCTAAAAACAACACCACAGTTAGGTGTCAAGATTCATTTACAAGAGTTGTGCAAACATGAAACCAGTATCAATTTGAAAGTTGACACTGGTGAGAAACAGAATTACCAGCTTACTTTCCCAACAGACTGCATTGCTCATAATTGCAACCCACTAAAGGCAGGCTTATTCTAGACCTACATATTTGAAAAACTGCATAGGAAACCATTTGGAACACACAAATCATCAGAACTGCAGCAGAATAATGGCCACCGTCCCTCGCCACTAGATACTCCATTGTGCACACGTCTTACTCTCAACTTTCAGTCATCATGCTCTGGCTGGCAAGTTGGATCTCTGTGATCTGCCAGTCTTTGTCATGAGTAATTACTTCTGTCTCTACTTGTCATGTAAAGGAGAATATCCAAAGGCAACTTACTTGCACAACCCAGTTTAAAGGTGAAACCCAGGCACCAGTGAAGCTCATGATTAGACTAGAAAGCCTATTTGAGATTCTGTCAAAATGCTCAAAAACTTTGCAGATCTCAGAACCTGCAGTCTAACAAGCAAAGCTTCTTCCTGAGTCTACTAATGTTTTGGAATTAACAAGGACTGTGATGTAATGAAATATTAGCTCCCTTTAAAGGAATCTTGTTTGTTTAGATCTGAAACTCATCTGGGGACAGAAGCAGTGCAGACAATTAAGCTGGGTCGAATGACTTAGCAGAGAGGTAGAGACCATATTGAGCATAATTCAAGACAATATTGATTATTCTCATTGACCTAACAAATTGTGAGCCTCAACTTATAGCCCTTTTGAATGAACTACTCTGCCTTCACCATGTGTTAGAAAATGGATACGCCACACATCAAAGCAGTGCAAAGTTCATACATCAACTTGAACTCTATATACAAACAGCACAGCAGAACACCATTTGGAGACACCACCTCAGAGCTTGAAACAGCTTGCAAAGGTCCCTCATCTGAGACAGCAGACAGAACAGTGATACATCTTAATCATGTAATTATGAGTTTGTACTAAATCCCCAGCTCTCTAGAACCAATCTGAGCATACAGCAATAGTATCAAGAGTGACCTCCTATACCTGAAAAATTTGCAAATGTTTTGAGCAGACCTTGTTAGCTTACTCCCCATGTAACCCTGAGGTCAGCATCTTGCTTCTGTTTCCAAAGCTAAAATGCCTACAAGCACCAGGTTCACTGAACAGTATAGGTCTGTCCTAAGCTAATTAACTCTGACTTCCCTGCTTCCCAAAGCACCCAATGGCTTAGGGAAAAGCTATCTGTTTTTCCTGCTGGTCTGTCAACAATACCTTCAATCAGTGCTAGGTGGGATTCTGGTGGTATGAAAGCCTGTCCCATAAGAAGCAGGCAGAGGTAGCACTGACATACTCCATCATAAGATCTCCCAGTGATAATGGCCCACAACCACTATATTGCTGCTGAGCCTGTGATTCCTTTATTCCAAGTCCATTTTTTACACAGTGAGCCACTTTTACACCTTATGAGTAAGATTATTTTTAAAAAGGGGGTAATTTCCATGGAAGGAGGGAGAACTAATATTTTTTCTTCAAAAAAAAATCAAAGGGAAAGGTGGCAATCTTACACATCTGTAGCATCAACAAGAGCATAATAAAAACACCCCAATGAAAATGTTAATTGAATTTCTGACATTTAATGCTGGAAAATGAGAAATTAAAACCCAGATGGAAGTTGACACACTCCTGTCAGCATTATGGAATAGAACTAGGCACATTGTTGTGACAACTCTTTTTCCAAAAATAAAACATCTGGCTCAGGGATGCACGATGGCTCAATAAAGACTTCTCCATCAGCGTTCAGGATATAGAAACACCACATTGTCCACCTAGCTAATCTTCCTTCCCTCACACCAGCAAGAATAACAAAACTGTTTTAGAGGAAGGTACGAGGAAATCCCGCCTGTTTTTCTGTGTAAAGCTGTTCCATGATTTTCTTCATTCTTTCCACCTAAGATTCATTCAGCTATAAGGATTCAAACCAACACCAAATATACTAACTCCCAAGCAAGTGAAGAGGACTTTGATATTAAAATATAATTCTTCCATTAGCAAGAATCTAACCTCTGCCCTCCTATTAAGTCTGAGCTTCACTTCGTTGCTAGAAATGCACCACTGTAAATCAAAGAGCAAGATTGCTTAGCAGAGGTTCTGAGTAGCCCATGCCTGTGAGAATAAGTTGTAATGCTTACCCTGGAACACATTTGCCAACATGGTGAGACACTCCTGTTGTTGTGAAACTGGTTAGTGGAAACAGATGTGTATATTCCCAACAGGTTAAGCTTTTTATTGTACAAAACAATAAGGCAGAAATTATATTCTGCCTCTTAAAGGTTAATTGTTAGACTGGGAAAGCATTCATCCCATGCACTGGCAGCTTGAAAAGAACCTCATTTACTAACAATTTAGATCAATGCCTAGAATCTCACTGTCCTGCTGCCTCTGCTTCCTAAAAGGTTAAAGAAAAAAGTCTCTGAAATCACAGCATCATGGCTAGGGCTTGCTCCTACACATCCGTCTAGCAAGTGTGACCTGCCAGGAGTGATGACTCCACTCGGCTAAGCATAAGAAGATCTGGAGGTTTAAACCAAATTATCTCGCCCTGTTTGGCCTGGATCAGTGAACTGGAAATCACACAGTGTTTCCCTTGTTGAGCTATAAATGTCATGAAGGGAACCTGTGTTTCAGGTTCTGCCTTAGTCAGGCAGACACATGGAAGTACAGAAGAACATGAGAATGGAAATGGCTGGGAGAAATGGTGCGAATTTATAAAGGCAGTGCGCTAACATGACACAATTGCAAGCCACTTGAATTAAAGAATTAAGAATTAAACTGCCAAAGAGAACTAGAGTTAAAATGAGCCTTGGAAAGAATGGTTAAGCTACTTGAATGTATTTGAACGTATGTAGGAGCCTCTCTGTGAAAAGGCACCCTCTGCTTCAGAGATCAGCTTTCAATAGCACCGGCCATTCAGAAAGCACTTTGTTGTCCCAGCAGCTCCCACAGAGCTGTGGGAGCTCAGACTACGGGTGGTAGCTCTATCCATCCTGATTAGGTTGCATGCTGTGTGCAGGCAATAGAGGACAAAAGCATCTGTGACAGTTGTCAAATTAATTACAGTGGGTCATCCACTGCCACCGTGCCAGTATTGTAGCAGCTTGTCATGAAAACATTGCAACCTGCCAAAACACCTTTTTGCAGAATGTCCCACAGCACTGATGACCCATGCAGTCATGATGAAGTGCTGCCAGTCTTGGAGCAACACAGTGTAGAAAGCAGGTACCATGCACAAGATAGGCATTCATGAAGTCCAGGCTTCACCCAACAGGCTTGTTAAAACTCTGTTGCTCAAAAGGTGGAACATACCAATACTGCCAGGGAGCATAGCCATGAATACAGGCTTATTCTCATTCATGATAACTCCAGAAAATTTGTAGACCTGTATCAGTGGTTGCAATGACGTCAAGAGAGAGAAGTTAATAATGCCTGTTGGTAATTATCCCATGCACATTTGGGCTCAGACCTGCAGATTGGTTATTGCATAGCAACAAATACCTGGCAGACATTATGCTTTTTGAACAGACCACATGCCTTCTCCCAGTCCATAGCACATGACAGTTAATTAGCTTAGCACTTGGTGAAACAGAGCTGAAGAAGACTTTTACACTAACAGAAAACACCTCACACACACTCAGGCTACAGGTGAAGTACGGGTGAGTGCTGAGAAGCACTTAGGTTCTTACCTGTTGCCACCAGCAGTCCAGGGGCTGTCTCCTTGCTAGAAATGCTTCCTGAAGTATATGGATTCTCTGAGAGTTGCAGGTGTAAGTGCAATGAGCAAAAAGGCTGTTGACAGGAAACAAATAAAAGGCAGAAGTTTCAATTCACAGTAAGTCAAGTAACAGAGGAGCCCTTGGTGATTGCAGACAGATGCTCTGATCCTTCTGAAAACCGACCCCTCTCCTTTTAACACTGTTGCAAATAGAACCATATATTCAGTTTCTGAATAAGCAATATAAAAATAGCTGAGAGCAGGAGAAACAGAAATGCTGCATTACAAGAGATCATATCTGCATTTGTTTTTACCAACAATATGATCTAGAGCACTTCCCCTTAGTAACTTTCGTATTCTGATGTAAGTTCAATAAAAAAGGTCAAGCAAGATGGTAAGAATTTTCTTTTTGCATAGCTTCGTAGATTTTAAAGGAAATCTACTCAACTTGCTTAACACCTAGCAAGTCAGGAGAAAAAATCAGGGAAAAAGTAACCAGTAAAAGTTTGGGGGAACACCGCTCCTTTGAAACACAGGGGCTACAGACTACTGTAAAATGCCTGTTCACTGAATGTTGTTGAATTATGTTGCAAGCCCAACCTAACGTTCTCATCCATAAACTGTGCCCCATTTTGAAGCACCTGATTTTGCAAATCTCTGGCAAGAATCCTTCCTACCCACCCTTATGTGAAGTTCTGTCAACCTGGAGAGTAATGTAAGAGACACTAAAGGAGTGGATTGTGCTTTAGAAAGGTCTGCCACTCACCAGCTGGCAAACTACAGGATCCCCTCTTAGATTGGTGGCCGGTGCTTGCAGCAAACGCCAGTCTCTGCCCTTGTTGTAGGTAATGAAAGTCTTGATTTGGTCATCTATCTTTTTGTTAGCCAGGAATATGCCTTTGATCCCTGCTACCTAGGAAAAATGGAGAGAGATGAAAAAAATACATCGGAAAAACAAGCCAAAGGAAAGGCCCATCTGAGCACTCTCAGCAGTGGAAGCTCTCAGCAAAAGCAACAGTCATCTCAGTCCAGCCTTAGAAGACTGTGAATGGCATTATAAATACACCTACAATGCCTTGTGCAGTCCCTGTCTCTAGAAGGGAAAGATAAGGATGTTCACAGAGCAAATCCCTAGCAAACAGCCCAATTCTAGGTTTTCCTGAGTGGTTGCAGACAGGCCCATCATGGCGTTGCAGGGACAGCATGCACATTTAGCTTTATGAGCCCAGGGATGTGGTCTGCCCCACTCCCTTCCCAGATTTCTGTAACACAGGAAACAGCAGGTTACACCAGAAGCAGCATGGAATCTTTTTGTTTTGGTCTTTTTCTTCTTTTACGCAAAATATAGAAATCCTGAATACGCTGAAACATCGATGTTTTGCAAACTTGATTTCTTCACGCTCCTCATTTCCCAAATTCTGTCAAAATCAACCCAGTTGTTCCAAATGTTTTGATTTTTGTCAGCAGAACCAATTCCAACAGAATATGGTCCTGCCAAAATGTCCCCAGGCAGATTTCATGTTTAATCTGGTCTCTGTTGCACAGCTGTCAAAGTGAGACAGGAGGAAGGAACTTGTGGCAGATCTGGAACTTCCAGGCAACAGCCAGGATGAAAATCCTTCTGGTTCTAAAGTTCCCTGAGTGACGCTACCCTTTGAATGATCCCATGAAAATCTCTATTGGCATTTAACAGCAAAGGTTGATACACAGCTGCAGAGCACAGACTTTGCCCAGAAATTGGAAATAAAGCATGTTTACTTCAGCTGGTTCATCACAATACAGATTTAATTATTTTTTTCAGAGGCAGGTAAATATATTTAAGGAGATGGAAGTAAAATGTAAAGCGTGTTCTTCATATTGATCCATGTGTTATTTGTGAGTTTTCTCTTACTGCCTTAAACCACCTGGATTTTTATAAACAAACTGATGATGTTGTTAAATTGTCATTATTCAGGCTGAAATAAATGTATAATTCTGACTTTTATATGAAACTGGAAACATATTTCTTTGTGTTATAGTAAAACTTCCCCATGTCAGTCTGCAGCCACTACTATTAGTATTATCAAGTACGTAATATTTCTGTTTCTTCCTGGCAAAGTGCTGAGCCCTGAGCCTCAGCACTTTGCCTTCCAGGCAACAAGATATCAACCCACCAAAGCCAGAATGCTTTGAAGAAACCAGGAACTGGAACAACTACTACTGTTCTTGGTCAAGGCTGAAAAGGCTAGCAGCAGAAGAAGAACAGAAGATGACAAAGGGTAGAAGTTTTCCATTTGCTATATCTGGGCAAATGACACCTATGAATTTTTGCTTACAATTTATGAACTGTTCAATGCTTACAAAGGTAGAATTCATATTCCCTGTCTATGAGTAGGTATCTCTAGATGTCCAAGAGGAAACCCCCTATTTCTAGACCTTCTTTACACATCTACATTAGAACGAGAGAGATAACTGTTTTCCCTTTTGGAAATGTCACATAGCATAACTAGTCATTGACTTGAAAACAACCAGATATCACACCAGTAGCAGAATGCTCTACATCTATCCCCACATGAGTCTGCTTAGCATCAAATCCAGTAAATGCCTCTCGGCCAATCCCAAAACAAATGGAGATCTTGCAGTCCAGGTAAGAGATTTACACTTGCCTGAACTAGCAAGCAGTGGCTGTTCTTGTAGGGTGACCTTTACTACATACCTCATAAAGGTCTATGATGATATTCCCTTCCAGTCCTCTACTGCTTTTCACATTTTCCAAGGCCAGGGTGAAGTAAACCCCTCGGGTGTCTGAGATATACAGGTTGTATGTGTCGTTTTGGTTCCACTCTTGAACAGCTGCAAACACCTGATTCTCAACTGTGCTGATAATATGCATGTCCTGTTAAAAGAAGACAAAAGGCCTATTACTAGCATCTCTATATTTCTTTGCCCTTTGGGACATGTAGTAATTACCATGACTTATGAAAGAATGGAGATGGAGCATGAATTATAGGTATGTTAAACAATTTTCTGTTAGAGCGAGCCAATAAATTACCACCATTGTGACTTTTCTGCATTTCTATCTTTTAATGACCACCAGCTGGGCAAAGCATTTTTGCCTTCTTCATTTTTGGTAGCTTCAAGGAATTTCATCCAGCTTCATTTTTTATTTATAAATTTGAAAGCGAGTTTTATCACTCATGGAAGATTCACAGCCTTGAAGCCTGGAGTCTTCTCATAGTCACTAGCTCTGGTGTAGCACCAGGCTAAACGAGAGACAATTTCCATTCACATGCTGAACTAAGAGGCTGTGCTTCCGACAGGTAAATGACCCGTTTCAAGAAACAAGAAGTGAGTTCACGTATTTTTAAAGCTGAGGCATAAAGAATAGTTTGAGCTAATGCTGGTAGTGATTTTTAATAAGGCACTTTTCTATTAATAGTTTGTTCAATACAGGCTATCAAATAATCCACCCACCAACCTTTGCCGGAATCCTGTTGGTGACAAAGACATGAAGGTTGAGCAAGGTTTTTTTTCCATTTAATTTTAATATCAAAGAGATTTGACAGTGCATTTCCTCAGTATTTGCTTAAAGGAGGTTCATGACCTGGAAATGATTTCTAGGGTAGTGATGTGTATTGAAGCACTTCATCCTTGCCACCCTTGTTGAACAAACTTTGGATCAACTATAAGCAAAAGCACTGCAATTATGTCGGTCTTTATTTATCTCTTTTTACCCATTCAAAGTTTCCCCAAGATGCCAAGGAGCCTTCACTGATTTCTTGCACTATTTCTGCATCAAGAAACCTTACTTCTGGAAGTCTCCCAAAGGACAGAGAGACTCATTTGGGGTAAGAGTGTCTGGGAGAAAATCAGCTTAACATTCCTATCCTGCCTAGGAGGTAACCTACATGTAACTTTCCGTGTGAGTTATCTAGACAGAAAATAGGGGTAGAGTAGATAGGAGACTTAACATAGCCTATCAGTATGGAATGTGGAGTAAAAATGTTTGAGAGCCTATTTTTTTTCCCCACTAAGTGCAGCCTGTGGGAGATTTGCCATTTCCATCAATGAAAGGAGACTAAACCGGAATGTTTGGTTCCTGCCCAACAGCTCTAATTCTTTGAAGATTAAGCACATACCCAACCTAGTCCAGCAGTGTGACAATAAAGCAAATCACCCAATGACTTCAATCTGTTTTAACCAGTTGCAGTGAAAATATTGCATTACTCTATTGCCAGCCTCACATATGTACAACCCCCGCAGAATTCATTAATGTACAGCTGACAGGATAGTTATTACTGTACAGCAAAAATGTTCTGTTAACTAAGGACAACATAAACAAGCCTTTATATGTCTAAAAGACTTTGCCAAGAAACTTTAAAGCAAAGTAGGTTTTTGTTTGTTTGTTTTTATGACAAAAGCAATCCTGATTTTATACTATGCACAAGTTCCAAACCAGGGCCACTAACAAAACATAGCAAGCCAGCAACCTACAACATCATCAGTCACTCAAGGAGGACAATCACAGGGCACCCATTCTCTCTATCCACTTGTCTCTATCATTTGAATGATGAGCAGCTTTCAGTGCTTCAGAAGGTGGGGGCATAAGTACTGCTTTTTTCCTGAAAAATGACAGCAGTGTTTCTCAAAAGACTGTGCACTGACATTGTGAATCCCACACCACAGAAGGACAACAAACAAAACCAAAACTGTATCTGTGCTACTCAAGTGTCAATGCACTGTGAACTGTCATCAACCCAAATATGAAGAAGCTGATGTGCAACGCCAGGAATTCAAGACAGATTTCTCACAACTATTTAAAGTTTGCAGCTACAACTTAAGGCAAGCATCCCATATCTGCTAGACTGTAGATACGCCACAGGCAATCAGAAAGCTATATGCAGCCAACCATGCAAATCTGCCCAACAATTTTACAATTATCCCACAAAAATTCTCACTTGTGGAAAGAAGTAAAGGGGAAGGCCATTACTGCTGATTATCAGTCCCATACAACAGCAGCCTCAGTATCCATTCTGTGGCTACAAAGAGCAGGAGCAGTCTGAGTTGCTCATCAGGCTACCCAGAAACCTGTATCCAGCCAAGGCACTGTAAAGGTTGGTCCCTTCTGCTCTGTACAATCCTAAACAATGACTGCACTAGGGAATTTTAGTCTAATACTTAAGCAGCATCATGCAGTGGTTCTGTTTGTCCAAAGCATCACCAAGGTACGACTTCTAGGGAGCCATCTCCATCTCCATGACTTGTTGAAAATATCCAGCCATAAGATGGGGACAGTGGAGCTGACATATCCTATGCTTCTCTCACTGTATGGAGACTGCAGGAGCGCTCAACATTGTAAGCATTCTCCAGAACCTCTGCTGTCATGGCAAGGCTTATCAGAGAAATCTTCATTAGAGAACAGAACAAGACTGGGCAAAGGTTTTACACACCAGATCCGTCAAGGACGTGAGGAACAATCTGCAGCCAGTAACACAGGCTCAGGCAAGGATCTCAGTGAAGTAGCATTTTTATTTGGTTGGTTCTATGTTTTCTGAGGTACTTGTTCATTCCCATTTGCTCTTTACAGAGGAAAAAGGAGCCTGGTCTTTCTAAAATGCTCACTGATCAAAAGCAGTGAGAGATACAGATCCCAACCTCATCTTTAAGAAAGATCATTCAGGTAGCACAACAAATGTAGCTCCCCACAGAGGAACTCCACTGAGGTGCTTTACCACTGGGCAGGCTGTATTATTCAAGATACTATATATCGGTGTTCATAAATGGTGCACTCACCTTAGGAAGAGAGTATTTGGGCAATTTAATCTGCGCAAAAGGCTCCCGTCTGTATGACACATAGTAATTTGCTCTTCCACCAGTTGTCACCTGTGGAAATATCAAAGAAAGTGAGTGATGGCCCTTTTGAGACATCCTATGCTGACATTTTTAAGAGGGTTTGATAACTTTTTTTTTCCAGATATCTTTTCTGTGACCTGCACAGCTGTCCCTGAAAGCCTCTGTGTAACTCCATCAAAGAAATCCCAGACTTGGGAGGGCTGGAGCATTATTTACTTAAGCTGTGCTATTGTACTCTCCACTCTGTCTCTTATGCTTCAATTCCAGCATGATTTTAACATTAGGTATCTCATAAAAAAGGAAGAAGTGAGTACAAAGTGGAATAAAGAAGAAGATCTGGTTTTCACCACACCATTCCAACACCACTACCTTGGACAAGTAATTTAAAGTCTCTGTGCTTCCATTTCTCTTCCATAAGACGGAGATAACCTCTTTTCTCTGCTGCTTCACAGCTTTGCTTGTTTACACCTCAGATCCACAATTGTCTGCCAACAACCTTTTGCAGTGACTAACATGAGAGGAGCACACTAGCATTATTTAATGCAAACAGTAAATACAATGAGCTCTCTCTTGGAAAGCTGGAGCTAAGCTCTTAGGTGCTCTTTGTCACTATTAAGCTAGTTTCCTTGAAATCATACCATCTCTGAATGAGGGTGTGGGGATAACTGCTACACATCCAAATCTGTGCTTTTATGGAGTGAATGAGCTGTAAAGACTGCATATAAATGCCACACATCGATTAGATCTACACCTGATAATTTGCAGTATATGGGATTTCGAACCTGTCACTAGTCTTAGTCTTGCTGTGGGTGTTCTTTCTGGCACCATTTCAGGCCTAGCTACAATGAGGCTTACAAAGTTGAATTTCCTATATTCTGCTGTTTTGGCAAGCTTGCAGGTTTGGAGATAGAACAATACATACAGCACTTCTCTATTATATGGATTTGTTGGCTTAAGTTTCCAGTAAAGCTAACAGAAAGGTCCTAGATTCTCTCCTAGATATACTCCCTTTTATCTGACAGCGATATTTCAGAACAAGCTTACAAGTAATATTGCTATAACATCAATTATATTCTCAGTAATGATATCACCTCTAGATGGTAGTATTCTTCCCTAGAGAAGCTGTCATTTGAAGGACATGACATTAGCGGTCATGAAATTTGATATCTAATCAACTCAAGATAAGGCTTTTCTATTGACAGTTTGAAGAACTGGAAAGAAAGGAAAGGTTAGAAATAGAACAGGCTTCTACACTAAGACTTTTCTTTCTGCTTATTTGACATTTTTACTTGTAATGATATTGCAGTAGTATTTAGTACTCACTAAATAAAATAAATAAAAAACAACCATTATGGCATACACCACATAAGAAGGCAGAAAGCCAGCCCAAACCACAGTGAGCTGAAACTGTACAGACAACGTATAGCTAAAGTTGGAAACAGACACAAAAACCAAGAGCAATTTGCTTACAGTCTCAAAACAAGCCAGTGGCAGAGACAGAGAAAAAAGACTCACTTGACTCACTCAAGGCAAGGCTCACTGTGTACTGGCCCAGTAGCATTTCTGGGCCCTGCTCTTCAGGTGCAAGGATGGTGAAAGGGCTGTCAGTGTTATTCCAGAAGGATATCTTTCCCATCTAATACTACCACTATCAAAATCGAGTTTTTGACAGTAGAGAACAGACTATGCAGTTGATACACCATCAGACCAACTCAAAAACGAAAAATCATTTTTTCAGTAATTGTATTGATCAATTGTAAAAACAATGCCCAAAGTATCCCTCACTTCTAGGTCATGCTATGTGAACAACGCAGGGAATATTTAAATATTCCTTATTCTCTTGGTGGTATTTCTGACCTCCATTGGAAGAGCCAATTTCTCAATTGGTGTAACGCTGCCTCATACACTCATTTTACACCATTCATGATTTCAACGTCAGCTCATTATTTGTAGCAGAGTACAGATTTAATTACTGTGTCCGGTGACTACTTGGCTAGGTCCCTTGGCACCTCTTCTGATGGACTGAGACATGGGCATTTACTTTTCTTTAAAATAATAAGAAAATTTACATACTTCATAGGGATGCTGTGATGATTAATTAACATAGGAAATAGTCCACAATCTTCAAGCTACTCATATGAAAATATGGCAGAAGGAATATCAACAGGTGACCAATTCCCCCCATGCCAAGTTCTATTCTAAGTCTGTCACACACAAAAGATTTTACATAGCTAAAAAAATTATGCCACTGCAAAACTTAACTGTTTTTTTCTTCTTCTTATGACAGAAAGGTGAAATTATAACATGATTCAAGTTCACTGTGCATTAGATGAATTCCCTTTCAGTCCTCTACCTGGCACTAGATCACCTTGACAAAGTTTTAGAAGCAAAAGTCTTTGTGTCCTGTGGTCTTTCTGAGCCAGTTTGAAGCCACCCACAAATTCTGTTGGCAAGAGTTGTGTGAAGCTTATCTCAGCCAGGACCTCATCTTGCATGATTTACACATCCGTGGTTATAACTGTTCTAAAAATAATGATCAAGCCTTCTATAAAGTTTTGGCGAGCACTGTGGTACAGAATGAATTTTGGAAGGCCCAACTTAATTTATTTTGATGAACTTTTCTTTTTCCTATGAGCAAACTCTCCAACATTGTAAATCCCAGAGATTATGATACTGTTTTCCCTGCTAATGCCTCCTTTTAGTTCACATTTGATGACTGTCACCCAATTATTTGCTGTGAGCTCATCTGTCATGTTCAGTACAGAATTAGCTGGGTTTGTCTTTTTTCCTCCTCCTTTACTAATGACTGGCTTGTTAATCTGTTTTTCTGGATTTCTATTTTATGTGTTTAACTGGGCTTCTGGCCCATGGAAATGATTCATTTGGACGAATGTGTTTGCCATTAAACACATTTGTCTTTCCTAACCTATGTTTTCTTCCTTCCTCCACTCATGATCCACTACTCTTCTTTAATACTTGCATTATTATTATTTTTTTTAACAAGATGAAAATCTGGTCTCACATCAATCAACACGTAAAGAAATATGAGAAGTTTCCCTTTAAAAGCCCTGAGAGTTTCAATATGCTAGTTCATCACCCATGCTGACCTACAAAAGGACAGATTACATCAAACATGGAAGACAACAGAAGTATTTTCATAAGGCTGTGGAAATTGTAAAGAATATATCACAGAATCCATTCATCTCCATAATTTCTGAGACATGCCTAGAAACACATGATTCTTTATGAGCAGGTTTGGGTTTTGTTTAACCAGAAAAAAAATAAAATTAAAAAAAAATCTATCATCCAAATGAGATCAAAAGGCAAGCAGGAGGAGTTATAAGGAGTTATGATGTCCCAGAACGTAAAGACACCCATAATGATGGCAGACACTGCAGATCACAGTGTATCAGGCTTCAATCTCATCTTCCTGGCTAACTGATGCTGACATCCATAATTCCTGATGTAAATCGTGTATTGCTGTAACCAACACAGAACTACTAAATCTCCAAAATGACTCTGGGCTAAGCAAGACTTCAGCTGCCTCCTGCTGCTCAAAGACCCCACAGAAAGGCTAAAGGTACTCGTGCTGATGCAGCCTCTCATCAGCATTGGTGGAAACACAACGACAGCGTGCAGCTAGCACGTGATTTCTAAGCTAATGGCTGAAAGAGAACAGAGGACTTTCCTACATTGATTCTCAGCCTGGGTGGTTTACAAGGATAACAACCACTTGCCTTGCACAGTTACTGGAACAGGACATCTACTTTTCGCATTGTTGATAACGTTCAAAGGAAAAGAGAATTGGTAATAGCACAGCTCAACCCACAATCATTAGACATGTTTAGACTTTGTAATTCCTGTAATTTACCTCCCACTTCAAGCATTGTAAATGGCAACTCAGTCAGTTTACAGAACCAAATTTAAAATTTCCTTATTGACAGTATGTCTTTGGATGTTATTTCCAATAAACTCCCTACTTTTTGAAGAGATAGGCTTCCTTTGCTTGTCAAGTTCCCTCCTTCCCAGTAACATGAAATGAGTTGGTAGGAGTGAAAACTTGAGAAACACTACATCAGCAATGTAATGACACCCTTGATTTGTGTTTTACACCTCCACAGAGTGCCATGGCATCCTTCCTCACTGTTTTAACCTTAGTTACCCTTTCTCCTTCTTGAGGGCATAGCATCCCCTAAATTGATTTGTGGATTTAAGCATGGAACAATTATGACATTAGGCAGACAAGCTTGCTCCTTAGTAAGTGAATTTGCTGTTTTTCAGAGCCAGCTGCTGTCTGAGCCTTGTACAAGTTTTGCCAGCACGAGGAGTGAAAAGTCATGTCTCCTCTCCCAAGCTTAAGCCTGTTAGTCACAAGAGATTCAGGAGATACAGTGAGCTGGTCAGAGGAAGAATCCACGTGCATTAGCCTAATGTAATGTTCTTCTTTCTTGATTTCTCAGCATGGCCAGGACAATCACCTTTCAGATATTTCCGTGTACTGAGGTTCTCCAACGCCCTAACATAAACCACACCATCTAGGCTGAATTATCTCCCTGTGGCTTTTGTTAAAGTCACCCCTTTTGCACATTCATTAAGGCAATACACAATGACAATGACCTGAACATGAGGAGATAGGACTCTATGCTGCAGAGACATGCATTAGTGCTTCCATGGGCTAAGCACCCTCAAGCTGCCTGCTAAATTCAGTAGGCTTTGAAAGCATGCCACATTTTAGAGTGTCAGACCCATCAGTGAAAATTTGCTAAGACAAAGCTGCATTTATTTTACTGTCCCTGTTAACTTCTGACAGAGCTATGATGGCAAAGCAATAGGATGGAGTAATCTTGAGAGAAAATACTAGATTTGTTTTAAAAGCATCTCCTGCAGAAAATGTGCACAGTTACTCCAAAATATAAGCCATGTTAGAGCTGCAAATGCACACTACCCATACAGAAACCAACTTAAGAGAGGTGGATAATTATACACATTAAATCTCATGAGGGATTTCAGAGGAAACATATGAGTCTGCCAAAGTAATCCTTTACATCTCCAGCTGCAGACACTGTTGATAAATCATACAAGATGTGGCAAGGGGAGAAAATGATAAATAATAATAATAATAATAATAATAATAATAATAATAATAATAATAAAAAGTACAGCACAAAAAGCCCCAGAAACAAGATAAATGCAAATAAATAAATAAAAGAAAAATGATAATCAATTTTTATCAACAGATGTTTAGCTTCATGTTCCTACTCTGATAACATTTGGCACAGCAAAGATGAAATACTGCTAGAAATGGACAAAAAACACCCAGCAGTGAATAGGAAAGTAGCCAACTACTTACTGCCTGTCTTGCTTTAAGAAGACTTTTAACTAGCACCTGGGTTGCATTTTCTTTCATCTGTATGGATTAATTTCCCCCTCTGGAGAGCTGTCCAGCATTCTGAACAGGGGCAAGAGCCATTTTAAATAGGGGCAAGAGAAGATCAGCTGTAGCAGGCATTATTCACCAGTAAAACAGGTGTAATCTTGTTCATCATTTAAACGTCTTCATCCTATTAGTTTCATAATAAGCTTTTAATGATTTCTTCAATAAAAGACTCAAAGACCAAACCCTACAAGTTGGAGAGTGCTCCATTGTCCCGCCAAGCCGTTCTCTCTACCATCGATTGCAAAGATAAAAATCAATTGGAGCTAAGCAGGGTGAAGTTAAAAATAAATTGCACAGATTGATTTCTGTTAAGACCTTTGGCTCCTAGTTAAAAAATGGAGGAAAGAAATATATATTTGAACATAGTGTATTTAGCTTCTACAGAAATCACGAGAAGGCTCTAGACCGGGAAATCAAAGTTTAATTTCTTCCCTATCTCATTTCACTGGGAGGTTTCACATTAAAATAAATAAATAAATAAATTGCATTTCTTTATTCTTGGGGAAGTTTTCTACTTAAGTTATTAAACTGACAGCTTCAGAGCTGAAGTTCAGTATCCATACAAACTGGTATAACCTCAACTGTGGTTTATGGTTGATGTCTACTCACCTGACAGCTGTATTTGATTCAGCAAAGCACGCTTATTTAGCACAGCCTTAAATACTTGATAAACTTGAAATACACACTCATGTCCTACTAAACCTTGGCACTTCTAAGTTTGACTAAATAACCACACTTACAAGCAATAATATAGTAATAAACTATTTCTCTGAACTAAGCTCAAACATAGATATATATAGCTTATAGATTAATTAGGAACTTCTTTTTCTCCATAAACCTTCGAAGAGAAATGAAATGTGCTCCCACCCCAGTTCTAAAGCTATAAATAATGAATATTTTTCTTTTTTTTTCTGGAGCCTGAAAAAAAATACATTCTCATAAAGATATCAACTTCAATACAAATAGAATTTGATTCAGATTTAAAAATAAAAATAAAAATAAGAAGAAGCATTTTTTACAAAAGCCATTTTTCATCATATCACTTCAACTAAGATTTTTGGACACACATTGATGAGACTCCAAGCATACAGAAAAGGTAATATTATTGATAGGTGCCCTAAGAAGCTATCAGTAATTATGGGCAAATGCTGATATCAGTGTGTTTAAGGGGAATTTCTGAAGCAAAAGACTGAATTGATTCAACAGCTTTTGGCAGAAGTATTTGGTCCCATGAGCCACAGGAATTGTTTAGATGTGTATTGTGAGAGTTACACTTAGCTGCTCTATACAAGAACATCTAGGAAAATTCTGGATTTGCTTGTTCTCGCTCATCCTAGCAAGCAGGCTAAAATACTGGCCTGACGTACACTTCTCTGAAGTGAGCAAAACTCTAAGTGTAAAATTACTTCAGATGATGAAGAGCATTTTGACAAACTTTTCACTTTCCACATGGAATTCCTGCTGTCTAGAATAACTGCAGCTGCTCCCACACTGCTGGATCTGCAAGCTGTGAGTGATCACCATTCTCTGCTTCTTAGCATCCACACTGCCAATCCCATCTCATTCAGGAGGACTATTAACAACAGCCAAGACCCAAGACCCTCTCTTCCCTGCTCACCTCACACTTCTGCCTTCATTAGGTCATCCTCAGAGGAAAGGCAACCACCAGAGCAGCTTAGCTTTTTGAGAATGGGACCTTCACATATCCCGTGACAACCTACACTGGAGGAATCAGGAGGCAAGAGAGAGCAGTGCAGCTCCTGGGGTTCCCAGGATGCTGAGCTACAAATGAAATGACATAGAAAGCTGCCAAGAAATCTTCCCAACAGGGGAAATAGCAGAAGGAGCCAGGGAAGGGACAACAGCAGTGATTAATACGTTGATGCCTTGGTACCTGAGAACCAGGAAAACAAGACCCTCTTAAGAATTTCAGCCCACACTTAAACACCTTGATAAATTATGTTACATTTTGTAATATGAGTGGAAAAGGGAAGAGGCCCCCATGTTCTCCCTCTTGAAAAGCCTTGGGAAGTGAAACTTAACACCTCTCAGCATACCTCTCTGGATAATGGTGCAAGCAACTTCCCACTTAAAGTGCAAACAGAGCAGAACCTGAAGTGAACAGAGCCCTTTTCAACCAGGGCTTGCAGGTGTCGTTTCTTGTCCCTACAAAGTGACACCATAAGCCTTTAGCCCTAAAGGCAGACCTAAGAGTGTCCATCTCAAAAGGCATTTGTTTGGCCTTCTAGAGAAAACAGTCATCACCCCCAAACTCAAACCAGGCATCAGCTTCTTCTAAAACTCGGAAGAGCCCACCGTGCCCAGGAGCTCTGCCAGTACCATGGAAATTGCTGAAAGTCTGAGCTACATTTCAGATCGACTTCAGCTGCAGATGGTACGGATTCCCTGTACCATCTCAGAGAAAAATAAAGACATAAAAAAACAATCATGATAGGTATTGATTGCCCATCCACACATCTCTGTACAGCCAGTTCAAATCAAATGGTTCAAAGTTACCCTGAGGGTCTCTAAGCATTGACAGAGACAGAAATTTCAGGGAGGAATAGGGACAGTGTTAACTGGATGTTGAGCTAGACTGGTATGACCTCTGGGAGGAAAGCCACACACTGAAGAGTTTACACAAGGAAAACACAACAAGATTAATAGGGAGGAGAAATATTTTATGAGACTTACTTCTATAGTTTGGGGGAGGGAAGGTATTTTTCACATAACAAATCCTTCCTCAAGTCCGTTAGGATCTCATGAGTATGCCCAAAAGCTTATCCGTGCCTCTTCTAACTCTATCAGTTCTGATCCCATAAAAAAATACTACCTCTCCCTGTAAACTTTGTCACTCACATCCTTAGCCCACTAGCACTATAACAGCAGTACAGCCAGCAATCTTTATACCACACAACCTGGAAAGATTAATTGTTGTTACTGTCCCTCACCAGACATGTGGGAAAATCCAGTCCTTACCTGGGACTGCACCACTGAGCTGGGAACGCCCTTAGTCCCCGCTGGTTGTCAGATTTGTCCAGCACAGGACTCCAGGCACCCAACGGAACCACTGAGTTATTGCACCTGAGATAACCTCCACATTACCATTACATAATTGGGAATGGCTTTAACTTTGCAACAATTAGCTCCCTCTGCCAGCTGCAGGACTGCCCACTTGAACGTTGCTTTCTGCAAAAAATGGGGTTTTACAGCAAAGTTGATTCCCAATGCCATTTTTTTAATATCCCCATTAGTTCTTAGACCACCACAAATAAGCAACACTGCACTGAGAATTTTTCAGCCCAGACTTTTTCGCTCTTTGCAATAAGCAATGATATTTGCTCATGCTTTCTTGCATTTTCGGTGGAACTTTTTCATCTGTTGGCAAGGAAACTTACATAGATCATTCCTGCTCTTTCACAGCTACTTTAAAGAACTAAGTAGCATTGATATTATTTGCTCGCTTAGAGAAAAATAAGAAGTTTCTGCTCCAAACAATACTTCTCACTCAAAACAATTTTCTGCAAAATAATCCCCACGTTCATTAAAGTGTTGCATTTTAGTCTCTTTTCAGCAACCCGAGCAATTCTATTACTCATACTGATACTTGACTTGCTTGAAAAATCTTTTCCCCTGAATAACACTGATTTATTTTTACCATAGAAATTCTCTAAAATATCAATAGCCTAGATACATATACAAAACAAAAGATAGTTCCTAACCCATGAGTCTTATAATGTAAGCTCTTTGTCAGGATATCAAATCTTATATACAATTTCAGGTTACCTCTGCACCTGACTTTAGAAAGTGATACGAATTCAGTAGAAAGTATTCAAAGGCACTTACAGGGACAGGTGTGGTACTGCTTTAAATTACTGGCTTCACTAGTACACAGCTCTATAATTGAATATAACTGACATTCACCTTAATGGCAAAGTTGCAGCTAATATTTCATACACCTTCATAAGATTAGCTCCTTTTTGTGTACAGTAAATAAATTCATGCTTAATATGATAATATTACAAGGTTTTCTCACAAATAAGTGATCTACTTTGCAAGCTATGCAAATTTTAACTATGAAGGAAGGAGATGATATTGGCTTCTGGCTACAAGAGAGCAATCTTGTGAACTGAATGAAATCTTATACACAAAACAGAGAGCATGATTTTCTCTTTATGTATCAATTTATACAGACTTACCCAATCTTCCAGCTGTGCTAGGTATCCTTCAACAACTAGTGGTCAATCAAATAGAAAGTCAATCAATAAGTTCAGAATGATCACCTACTGTTCTATTCATAAGAATGATTAATGTTATCTCTTAGTAGCTACTTCTTCCCTCTTCATTACCTTTTATATTTTTCATTTTGTGCTGTTATTTATCTCCTTTGCCTAGTCCCAATCTTTTCAACCTCTCTTCATAGGCAAGTTTCTTTCAAGCATAGGATCATTCTTATTTTTCTTTTTTTCCGCTGTAATTCTGCAAGATCCTTTCAGAAGTGATGCACAACAACACTCCACATAAGGAAGTGTTGATTTATAATGGCACTATAACATTTTCCATATTTTCCCTTCTCCTGAGCATTATGCACCATAACATCAAATCTGCTTTGAGAGCACAGTTATACAGGTTAATTCTTCCCAGGAATCTGACACTACCGACCTGTTTATCAATTTGATTAGAATGGATATACACTGGTGAATAGCTGCATACAAATAATGCGAGATGTTGATATCAATAGCTGGGATTCACCTTCCCTTATTATAGCTGTTGGAAAGTTATAGGTCTTCTCTAAGCTATAATTAGGTGCCTTCTAATGTTAAAGACAAAAGAATATACAGAGAGAGACCTTTCTCATCCTGCAATGGGTGTGTAGGATAAAACGAATTGCCCTTGAAGGTTCTGATCTGTCCACTCTAGAGAAACACAGACTACTGGCTTAGACTAAAATCCTAATGCTTTCATGATGAACATTAAAAGAAATGAGTTACCCTCTTTACTCCAAAACACTACTTCTGATTTGTTCCAGCACAGACAGATGGGAGCTCATGCACCTATCTTTTATGCAGCTATTAAGCCTCACCAGGTTCTTAACATTTAATTTGATATTTATTTATTCATCTCTAATATTTGAAATTCAGAAGAGCTGGCTCCCATATTTCTGCCCAAGATTATCCAGACAGAATGATATGCATGAGATATTGCACACGGTGAATCCAACACATCCCATAATAGGCAGCTACATCACATGACTTCGGAGATTAATACATCCAGGACATATCAGTACTCCTACATATGTACCGAGCAAACACTCTGCAAAGCCCATCGACCATATGCTGGACACGGTGGATTTAACACACCTTCAGCTCAGAAAGGGGTGTGCTGTGAATCTGAAGTGTCTGTTTCTTGCTTGAGAACTACATGGGCTTGGTCTGTGCCCTGTTTCCAGGCATTTTTTGCATTCCCACAAGAGGGATGCAAAAAAGAGGGAAAAGCAATAGGCAACCTGTGAAAGGGAGAGTCTCCTGCCTGCCCAAACCAGTAGAAATGTTTAGTTTGTGCATTTAAAATTTTTGAGAAGTGGGGATATATAATTTTCACTCTGAATACCCATAACATTGAAACAAAACAATACCGAGGGCATCCAAATCACTCGAAGTATTACAAATATATGCACACATTTGTATACAAACTGTTTTTTTTATTATTATTATTTTTTAACTTGAAGCAATTGTTTCCAGTCATTGCTAATTTAAGTCAGAGGAGTGCACACACCAGGCAGATGTCATCACTGCAAGCTCAAGCTTCTACACAGAGCATTCTTCCTGTAACACAAGTGAGAGCCGTGCAATGAGGAATGTCTGCAAGACCTCAAGCTAACCATAAAGAATTGAATGCTCCACAATGCCCTCAGCCAGATATAAACCTCCAGATTAACAAAGTCTTTCAAAAATACTCCTTGGTGAGTAACAGCATTTATTGATTGGAAAGCCTTTGCCTCTAGTAAAATCATGACTAAGCTGCAACAGCTACACTCTCACTGTATTCTAGCAGCAGGTCTCTCCCCAACACCAGGAGAAGTAGTGGAAGGCTGGGTGTCATGGGAGGATCGAGGGGGGGCTGTGGCTTCCATAACAATCAATCTTCTCCAGAGCACCTCTCTCCCCTGCTCACACAAGGAGGAGACTGCCTACGCTACTCATGTGCATGCATTTTCCATATTGCAGTCTTCCTGGGTCATATGGATTTAGTCTTTCACCTTATCCCAGCACATATTATCAGCCTTCCCACCAAAACTTCCATTTTAAAGAATAATTTCACAATAAATGGTGCAGAACTTATGATTTGTATGTATTAAAATAAATAAATAAATAAAATAGGAGCTTTCCTTAACCCTATCTTAGTCAAAAAAGGAAGTGTGTGTCTTTCCTTTGCCACCTGGATTAAAGTTTCTTCTCATCTAATTTCCACACCTCATCATCATGTCTAATCTCTGTCTCCTGAGTTCTCTACATCCTGGAATTACCACAGCCTAGACTATGGTCTTCACTCTAATGGCACATCTTTGGGAATTTCTCTTAGACACCGTATGATTCTTCTCACAACTCCATAGGTATGAAATAGGGAGAGATGGCCTCATACCATTCCGCCCATGTTTTCTCAGAAAATCTCAAAACCTTAAGTTTCTAAAATTCTGCCACTTCCTCCTCACCTACAAAACCCTCATCAACTAGCTGGATAATTTACAGCCATCTTCTGCCTTGAAGGTGTCCTGTAACATCTTTTTTCCAATCCCTCTGCTATTTTACCTCCCACTACAAATCTTTGTTCAATCCATTAACATTACTTGACTGTCAAATTAGCATAAACCTTCCATTTGTTAAAATGATCACTCACACCTTTCCTTTGCTCTTCTCTGTTCTTTTCAGTTCACAGTAGCTTCTTTGCAATTTTCAAGTAGACACAACAATAGCAAGATAGAGTTTCTGCGAAACACGTGGACCCTCATGATTATCGATGAGCAAACTTTTAAAATATACCAGATTAACATGAGACAAGTGAGGAACAGAGATCAATTACGTTGTTTCAGACTGCATTGCCAATCTAAAGTAGGTGGATATAGACTCCCTGCTCTTACAGTTTGCAGTCCCACACATTTGTCCTAAGAATATGCCTTCTCTCTCCCACAGAACAAATACCTTGTGAAGGCAGAATTCTTGTCACGTTCTCATCGAGTCAACATACCTGGATGAAGATATATTCATCCTGAACAACAAGGGAGCTGATGTCAATGGAGCGTGAAAATGGCCCAGTCCTTTTGGTCTCTGAGCACTCCTGGATCCGACAGGTCAAATAGTGGGTGTCTGTAATGGGAGAATATGTACACATGAGAAATACCCATGTAGAAACCTTGTCTGAAAATGTCATCAGCAGCTCAGAAGAAGGTCTCCTGAAGGGAAGTCTTAATCTCATCTCCAACTAACTGGACATTATTGCATGATCCACCTCTGACCTTTAAAACTGTAACTGCTCACTGGAGTCGGGAATTCATCACACTTCCATACCCACTGTTCCCTTTCCCATCGTGCAGATATCCCTCTGACAAGTGGAGGGTACAGGTCATAAATGCATCAGAAAACCGATGATGATACCATACAGAGAAGAAAAGATTTCAAAAGCCACCTACGTGGAATTTATCCATTCCACTGTCCTACTGAGTATTATATTTCCATTCTCCCCCTAAAATACCCTAGCCTGACAACTGTTTTTTATTGTGGGAGTAGCATGCAAGGAAAAAAAGAAGTTCAAACCAGCACTACTAAATTTAATTTATTCTGCCGTGAAAATTATAAGTTTATCACCAAATTAACAGTTATTATAGCCATATATAAGCTAGGTAGGAAAACACCATGGACATGAAATAGCATGATTAGCTGAAGAGTCCTAAAAGTAGCTACATACAATAGATGTAAAATACTTCTGTCTGGAGGGAGGACAGGAAGACCCTCACAGTAATGGCATGCCCTGCTAGTCCTTGGCATTACCTGAGAGAAGGAACAGGACTGGGAGAACAATGTGAAGAAGACATAAGGCAGTCAAGATGCTTCAATAGAGGGGCCTGGATGAGAAAGCAGATATATAGCCAGATGCTCAGAGTGGCAAGAAGAGACGGGCTCACCTCCAACAAGCTGGCAGAGGTTACAGGGGATTAAGCGTCATTTCACTCAGGCTAAGAAAGGATCTCATGAAACAGAACAATCATGGCATTGTGTCTCTGGATGTATGTAATCTAAATATGCCATCTCTGCCTTTCAACTGCTCTTCTGAAAACTGCAAATTAGGAAGAAAATGAAAATACAACTAAAATGATGGCTTCAATGATAAAAGGGTCATATCTTTTACACTGCAGCACTTTTAAAGGCTTCTTAGCTTCAAGCACTTGTTGACTTTTCTACAAAGGGTGAGAACATACCATTCAGGATGAAAACAGTGAGTTCGTAATGACTGAGGTGAGCTTATTGCAGTGGTTTTAGTTCCCATGACTGCACCTATTAACAAGAACCTTGCTGAACTAACCCAAAAGGATAAAAGAAGTTCCAATGGGCTGCAATTAGCCCAGCAAAACTTCTTATAGGATTGTCCATCCCATAACCTTTGCAATTGTTTTTCATCTGTGTCTTTAGAAACAGCAAAACGTGTTTAACTGCAAAGCAGTGGGGGCACAACTGAGATCCTCTGACACTCAACTAACTGCCTTCTTGTATTTAGAGACAGATTTGCCCATTCACCTTCCATTGCCTAGTTCCACCGACAGACCCAAAGAATGCAAAAAGAACACAAAGCAGGTCAAATGAATTTAAAAAAAAAAATCAACCAAATTTTAATCTGATAAATGTCCATGCCCAACTGCATCACTAAAAGCCTGTGTTTAAAGGCTGCAGACCTGGTACAGGCACTGGGAATTCCAGGTCAATAAGAGCTACGTGGCTGATTCAGAGCAGTTGCATACATCTGGCCCTGCACTGAAAGCATAGCAGGGTGATGGTGATAAAGCAGCAGTAACAGTTGTCAGTGCCAGCTCAGAGTTTCTAGATGTAATTAATGCATATGGTGTATGGTGGAACATGCCTAACGTAGAGACAGTGCCAAATAATTGGACTAGCAGACTGGCTGTGCTTTCTCCCAGCATAAAATACCAGCAGCAGTACAGAGGCCAGATCCTTTGCTGGGATAAATAAAGGCTTCTCATCAACTGACATACACAGACTTCACCCAGAATTGCTGTTTAGGTCCTGAATGTGGAATCTAAGGCATCTTTACAGTGGGTGGAAGAAAATCCTGAGAAAACAAGAGGGTCTTACATATTGCCATTCAACCAAAAGAGCTCAGCAGCCTTGACCTGTTCTTCGAGGTAGCACTAAAATTAGGCAGAACCAGGAGGAGAGGTCAGGAGCTATATTTTTAGCAGCTCGTTCCCACCACTATGTTCTCCCACACAGTCGCCAGGATATTCTTATCTTTCCAAAAAGGGGATAATTTGCTGCTGCTGAGTGACAGAATGGGAGGAGGAATAAAAACCTGTCACAAATAAATGCAAATAAACCACAAGTGTTGACATGACAACTAGCTTCCTGCCTGCTGAGAAATGTGTCATTTCGAGTGTGTTACACCAGCAATCAAATATACTCAAAGAATGGCACTCGATTAATATTCACAGGAAGATGGTGGTGGAGAAGGGGGGTAGTGCCCTATCCACTTTCCATTTAGTAACTTGTTTATTTATTTTCATATATTTTACAACACAAAACCTGCAGAAGAAAACATAGGCACAAAAAAAAAAAAAAAAAAAAAAGATCTTCAAACCTGTCTTTGTATATAAAACTAAGTTTAATTTTGAGTTTCTTCCTGATGTCCCACATAAAATGAAAAATAATTCCCATTAAAACACATCCCTTTAAAACACACACACGCACAAAAATCCCCCTTTAAAACAGTCAGGTAAAAATATGACAGGGTATAATAAACAGTAACTTCTAAGCAAGAAAAAGTGCCATGCAGCTTAACAAACCTCAATGTGGATATTTTGCAAGGCCAGAGGCTCAGACTAGAGAAAAACCCAAACCAACAGTTTAAATTATAATATTCCAAAACTCTGAGGATTTTTTTTTAAAGTAATAATCCCAGAAGACTCTAAACTACTATCTTATAAAATCATCAGCATCTCCTTTTCAATATTTAAATTCCCAGAACATCTCACATTTTTCTGTAAGTCAAATGGTGAACTGCCCCTGTGTTATCTGCCCAGCACTCAGCTCATATGTGAGTATGACTGAAAGCCAGAAACCATCCCAAGTTCCTGTCCAAGGATGGATCCCCAGAAGGGCAGGTGGCATGCACCCAAGCTGTGCAGCCCTATGAAGCCTTGCTGACCTTTCACTGGTTGATGCATGCCTTAAGAGAAGTTGGCTTCAATCTGGGGAGTATTTCCTGTTTATATAATGTCTCAGACAAAAGCAGAATTAGCCTTTTTCTTTCTTTTTGTTTGTTTTTATTTTCACTGCAAAAGTAGTTGAGAAGTGCCCCCTATTTCCTAGCTGGCCTCAAAATCTTCTTGTGCTTGTAACCTAACAGCCAGCTATTTTCTCAGCCCACCCATGAATGAGGCAATATGGACATCAAGCAGCCTGAAGGCTTTGCTGCAGCTCCAATCCCAACATCCATGCCTCCCCACAAACCCTTCCAACAAACTTATTTCACTTAGGATTACAGAGTGACTTTCCCAGAGGCATATGCATTTTCCAGCTGAGGAGCTCAAAACACCTCCCCATTGTTAATTAACATGGTCACCCATAATGAGAATTTGGTGCATGTTATTATTGCCCAGGACTTAGTTACTATTACCTCGTTTTATCTTTCAAGTTTTGTTTTTATTTTTAATTTACTCTTTTCTCTGTAATTAAAACGTTGTTTATTGTATCATACCTGTGAGTGAGGAGATTATCTCACCAAACATCATGAAGTTTAATATATCTTTCCTAGGAGCACTTGTGGGTGCATGTGTCCATGTATTTGTATTAGCTCCCTTGCATTCAGCCCCATCCTTCCTGCTATTACACCCAGGCAGAAGGTACAGTGCCCAAGGCTCCTACATGTTTTTATAATTTAGAAACGCAAGCCTAGATTATTATTCAGCTACAATAGCTCTGCCAAGATGTTGAAAAAAAAAAAAAAAAAAGTGAAAATTTTGATCTGCCGTAAAAGACAGGAACAGCTTGAGATCAGCTAGGCGCTGGAATTCACAGCATCTTGCAAATATTCAGAGAGACAATGTACTGGGGCAGATTATTTTTGAGAACCATTCCTAATGACCAGACAGACAAGACCCAGGGAGCAAGACGTCTCAAAGGACATATGACAGAAGAGTGAACAGGACTTCCACCCCCCAGCTCCCTGAGTTTATTGATAGCCCTGACTCATTTATGGATGAACAATACTCTAGCATGTCCCACCACCTGTTTGTTCCCAGCCATGGAATGTATTTATGTATTTTAGGCTCCAGTGTCTGAATCAGTATTAGATCAGTTCTTGAATCCCATGAGTAATTACTGTTAAAGAAGGAAAAGAGGAAAAAATAAAATTAAAAAAAAACATCGTCAAGTTTGGGATTCTGATCCCAAATTCCACACACCAAAGACAAATGCCCCTTTAGAAGACTTGTGTATTTTTAAAATGGTCAGGGACATTGAAGACAGGGATTCTAGTTCTTGACTGGAGCCAAGCAATGGGAATACTCAAATCTGTCTCTTAACGCATCAAGTAAATGCCTGAGCCACCAGACTGACCTAAGAGGCATCATAAAAGCCTCCTTTTCATGCCAACCACCGAGGGAAAACTTCAGTCGCAAACTTTCCAGCCAAGAGGAGATAACTGCAGGGATCCATTTTCCAGCAGGTCTAAGTGCCTCAGCCACTTCAGTGAGAGCACGGAGGACCATTTTTGCTATGGAGCCAGCCAGGAGGAAAGTTCAGCCTGCCATTCCTAAGCACGCAGAGGTGTACCATTTCACACCAGGTGAGCCTATAGCTCTGAGGCAGTCGATGTTTTATAACACGAGCTAACATCATTTTTAAGCCTTAAAAACTCTAATTGGAGCAATATGGTTCTTCTGTGCTGTGCTTGGCTGGGAGATGAGTCCTTTTGGAGTTGTCCCTCAGCAGGCCACCCCAGCAGGGCCAGCACAGCCCACTGGGTCCCACCTGCTGGGACGATGCTTTGCAAGGGGCCTGTTTTGCTGACACTACTATTCAAGCCAGACTTTCGGGGAAACCCTCAATAACATCAACAGCCAGTTTCAAAATGCTGAATTTATACATTAAAACAAGAACAAACAACAACCCCCCAAGCAAACAAGGCCTGAAGGAAGAGAGTTGTCTGTGAACTGGGGAGACATCTTTCAAATGAAGCATCTACATCCTTGACAAATACAGTATTCGAATAGCTGGGTGAGCAAGTATAAACTTAGTTTGAAAACAGCCCTCATCAGCAGTTTGTTTGCCTACTTACTTACTTCTTCACTTGTTTTTTGCCACTTCTCCTAGAATCTCTACAACAGCATATGCAGCAGCAAAGACACTGAAGAAGCCTCCCTACCTTGCCCACCCACCTGCCAGCCTGTTTTGCTCTTTCCCCATATTCAACAAACAGCTGTCACTCCTGAGCTTTTATTGCCTGGTTATTTATTCAGCTGCCATCACTAAATAGCAGTGGGAGGCCAATGAATGATTTTAGAAGATCCACAGCCTCAGAGAAGTCACCCTGATAGACAGAAGCTTGTTCACACAGCATCTGGCCTACACAGCACTTGACTAAAGAAAAAACGTTTGTAACCAACAAAAATAAAGTATTTTCCCCTTAGAAATCCTCTACAACATGAGTCTTATGCTGCTTTTTTACACTGCCCCTGTAGCATTTTATGCTACATGTGTGTAGTATTGAGCTGGAGTAATGCTGGCTTCACCCCAGAAAGAGATTCATTAGCATGCTAAAAATCCTGTAAGAAATAACTAAAGTACTGTAGAGAGAGTGGTGGAGAAAGTCAGTTTCTAATACACGCTGTTTTTGTTGGAGGTTTGTTACAGAGGAATGTGTTCTACTGAAAATGTGGCTACATTCATTTCAGCAAGGGGTTAAGATTTTGTTTTGTTTTTCCTATTTCTTACTTTATATCCAGGCATCTCTTCAAGGCATGTAACGTTTTGGTATGGAGGACCTATTCACACATCCTAGGCAAAACTGAAAAATCCTTTCAAAACAAGTCAAAGGGTCCATGGGGCATAGAGACATTCTGGCCAGAGGAGTCTGACCGTAAGCAATTTTTTTTCTCAGATTCTTAGGAAGAACTTAGCTGTTTTGAACACCTCTGGAAATGCATGGAGGCTGTACTGCACAGCGATGGCAACTAAGCTCTTCATGATTCATACATGAATCACATAAAATACATGATATTGAAAAAAAAAAAGTTAAATACTGAGAAGAATAGACTGCTCTGTAGCTCAACAGATTGTGCTTCTGCCCATCCTCTCTACTGACAGAAGCCCTGCAGCCTTTGAATTCTCCCCCAGGGTTGAAGGATAAAAATATGTCTTGCATCAAACCCCATGACCCACATTTTTCCTATCAATTAAAATGTAAATGGGGAGACAAAATGAGCAAAGTGAATTTCAATTCCCATTCCATTCTTGACTCAAAGTACATTTTTTCAGCATTGGCTCCAGGCACTCACGTCCATCAGCTGTCCGGGCTTCCATGTGTACAAGGTCTGGTTCTTTATCCAAACCCGCCACCGACCTGGGGGGAATAGAATAAAAACAGAAAAGACAACATCAGGTGAGGTAAAAGGCTGCAGTCAGATGGACAAAGAGTGAGAAAAAGCAAAACCAGTTCAACCTTATGACACTGTGCATGTAGGTCCCTACCTCCTACCCACTTCGTTGTCTCTTCTATGTTCCTGTGCAGCCTGCTCCCAGAGACTATGTGCTAGCCTATAAACTACCCTTCCAGCTGCTGGTGAATGAGCTAACCTGTCCATTGTCTCCAAGATCAAGAAAACAGCGACCATTCTTGGGGTGGCAAAGCTAGCTGGTTCCAAGATCCATCGAAACCAGAGCTCTGTTTTCATGCTGCAAGAGAGATGAGGACACAGCAGCCACATGCTTATAAACAAAAAATTAAAAAGGGGTTTTACTCAGCTGAATAGTGAGGCAAGATCTGTTCCTGGTTTGCTGTGCAATCTTGCTACCGTTTATCTCAGTTTCCCCATTTTCAATGGATGGCTTTTATGAAATGGCTTTAAGAAATGTAAGATATTATTTATCATTTTCCCTTTACAATTATGAAACAAGGCATGAACTTCTCTAAACCCAAGCACCTCAAAGCAAATCTTCCCTTTTTTTTTTTTTTTTTTTTTTTTCACTCCCTAAAAATGTTTTGCAAGGTACACTAGAAAGACAATTTTCCTCTTGGCAGACAGAAAGTCAAGCCCAGAACAGAAATGTTATTCTTAGTGTACTGGCTGATAAGAATCACTGGGAGATGAACATTTATTCCTAGCAATGGCTGGCAGGGGGAAAAAATATCCATAGATGTCCACGTGATTTATGAAGCTGCTTCTCCCGAGTTAACCAAGGGGTTAGATTAAAAAGGGACAACGACAAAAATCAGTTTCTAATTTGGTGGAAGCTGAATTTGATACAGTAGATTGTAAATAATAGATTCCCTCTGAGCCAGCCAACGTTCACAATTCCCTAATGTTCTGAGACATTTTTATCACGATCTTTTGCTGCTTTAATCCTTGGGGCATCAACAGCTAAAACATTTCAAAAAGAAGAAAAAGGAAAAAAAAAAAAGAACATACCAAATACAGATGCTCTGATATATTTTTGTGGAGCTGAAAAAGCAATTGAAGCAACAACAAACACACGTATGTGCCAGGGTTCAGCTAAGATCAGCCAGTGCTGGAAATGCCAAAACAGCTCAATATGACCCAGAGTGGAGGTACCCAAAATTGGCTCTGCTCGTTAACTTAGAGCATCGCTTCAATAGCGAGCCTACTCACAACATACTGTGAACCGTAGCAAAAAACAACACAGCAAAACAAAGCCGTGCAGGCAGAGCTTTCATCATTCCACTCCTGGTGAGAAATAGCCTGTTCCCTAATCACTACCACCAGTTTCAGGGTGATGCCACAAAGAAGATAGCACTGTGCATTATCAGAAAGGATGCCAGGACGGGCCAGAGTCCCTGTGACCATGCAATTATCACTGTCAAATCTTCTGAAAGATCGGGGTGCAGTTAAAAGTGACAGTAGGACTGACAGGAAATCCCTTAAAATGTCAGTGAAAAACACTACAGAGTGCAGCATCATTATTTCCCAGTACATAGGAAGAACACATCTTTCGTGTCCATAGCCAAATCGTTCTGCTTTTTTCCACAATGAGCCATAAATGCTGTTCTCAGCTGTTCAGCAGTCGTGACTCTCACTTGTGACTCACCAAACAGGACAGAGGAACGTGCTTACCATGCATTATAACTTTATAAAAGGGTCCGGCAATTTCTGCACTTTTTGGCAGAGGTCGGGAACACTTTAGGAATCCACCCCACAGCCCTTCCCAGCAGGCTTTCTATTAAATCGAGACATTGCTCTAGAGGCTGCACTCACCAGATTTCCTTCTCAAAGCCAGTCACTAGCCTTTTGCACAGAGCCATTGGTTGTGTCGGCAATGCCAATGTCACCCATTCCCCCTCCAGGCAGAGGGGCACTGTGCCTCCCCCACAGCAAAGGGGCAAGCCCAGAAAGGAAGCATCACCGTGAGGGCTGCCACAATGCTATTCATCTTGAAAGGGACTGAAATTAGTAGCATCTATGCATTTCCAAAGAAAAGCCAGAATACTGTTATTATTACCGTTGTGTGTTTGCATACACAAGCTCTGTGGATCCATTCCACTTATAATTCCTATTATGTGAGCACACGAGACAGGAGTCTCCCGAAACGTGTCAGTCTAGCTTGAATTTCTTTCCCAGTGCCATCTACTTGTTTCCTTAATTAGTTTTGACAAGCCTGATGGTTCTTTTCAGAACAAGGACGACTTCAAAAGGACCAGCATACAGCATCGCCCAGTACTTCTGTGCTCAGTGAATGCCGTACTTCAAGTGGAAAAGCTCACAAAGCAATCTCCTGCAGCCCAAAAGCAAAACAAGCTCCTGTTATCTACAGACAGATAACAGCCCTGTAAAGTAATGCATCGGTCATCCTTCCTTCTCCCAAACCTAGTTGTTCTCTTCTATCAAAGCCTCTGACTGAAAACAAATTCCCACTCAGCGCTGTTTCTTCATGCCTCCCCTCGAGTCTGCTCCCACTGGCAGAGACAATGGCTTTGGTTTGCAGTGCTTCTGACTCCTGAATACGGGTATTTTGAGTACACGGTCTCTCAGTCTCCTGTCATTTGTCTGGAGAAGCTTTACGTGAAGAATGCAAAAAAGTTAGGCAGTGGAAAAAGCAAGATGTGAACACAGGTCCTGGAGCACACCTGCAAACACGCACACAGACTTGTAAAGCTATTCCTTCATCCTGCATGGTAACTTAGCTTGTCTTGAGAGCTCATTACAGCAACCTCTCAGGTCTGCCAATACAAGAAGGTAAACACAGAAGATGCCTTCACAGCCTTACATTTTCTTATTCTTTCTTCCTCTGTATGACATTTGGAGGATGCACTGCTCAAAACTATTCGAGCAACTTAAATATGATGAGGAGAGATGTCAGCATCCTGTGACTTACCTTTTCCCTTGCATGTTCTGTACAACCAAGCAGAGCCAACAGAGCAAGCTGGATAGGAAGGGGCTTCATTGCTCTCTGGCTGAAAAACACCTCTCTTTCAAAGGAAAGAGTAGTTAACACTCAGAAACCTAAGCCCAGCTTGAAAACATTTTTTGTGCCTCGTGGTCACACCTCACACTCTAGGCATAGCTCAGCTGTATTTTGCATGTGCACAAACTCTAGATAGCAAAAACCAGATCAAGGCCCACAAAAGGCATCCATGTGTGTTGCTGCCCTGGTTGGCCGAGGGGGGAAAAAAAGGGCACACACTATGACAAACCATGCTAAATCAACATCCTCCACCATCCTTATTCATTTATCACCACCCAGATAAAAAAAAAAAAAAATGCTGAGAAAAGAAGACGCAGCCAGAAGTGACAGGAAAGGTCATTTTTTCCTGCTGACATGTTCCCTGACTGCTGCAGAGGCAGTTTTTGAAATGGGGAGCCTGCAGCTAGTGTTGCAGCTGGCACAGGATCATCAGCCAATTAAGAATTCAAACTACCTCTGAATCCCATTAGGAAAGAAGCGATGGTTACTTTTTCTCTATCTTCTGTTGCTTTTCTTTTTTGTTCTCATGGTAGTTCTTTGACTTCACAAGATCTTTCCTCCCTTCTTTTCAGGTGAGGAGTCTCTGCTCTTGAAAGGTGAAGGACAGACAGGACCCTGGCAAAATTCTTACTTCTATCTCAAGGGCAGAGCATTGTGCATGGATGCACATTTACTATGCTGTTCCAACAATATTTCATCTCTGACCTGGAGGGAGAGCAAGCAAAAAGGGCAAGGAAAACACAGTATTCTGCATTTTAAATAGATATTCCTAAAATGTTTATATGTAAGACACTATATAGTTCAAAATGAAAAATGCAAGCACATGCAAAGAAAAGAAAAAAGAAACACACAAACTTTCAGTCTGGGTTACCTGCCCTACTGAACACCTCAGCTCACTGATTCTACTAACTCCACTGCCTTTCCCTGGAATTAGCCATTTTGCATTTTTTTTTTCTCCTGTACTTTCCAGACACCAGGCATTAATGATAAATAGCAGCATTGAGATTTAGCTACTCCAGCATCTTAGATCAAAACTGCTGAGCAATTCAGACTGCCTGCTGTTGATCCCTGTTCCCTAAACCATCAACCAAGATGTTCTAACCCTCCATCTCCTGGACCCATTTGTTTGGGGTATGGAAGGGAGTTATCACTGGACCTCAGCAATATTCGCAACAAGGTTTTGTAATAGGGTCAAAAATCAGGTCACAGTGTTTGAGCTTTCATACTTGGTCTGGGATCTGCTAAACAGAGCACTTTGTGGTGCTAGCAGACACGGGGGTGTGCCTTGCAGTCAAGGTGGCATTCAGCAGCTTTGGCTTTGAAAACAAAAGCAAAACTTTTAAAATGGATTGAGACTTTCCCAAGATGCCAACTTAGAAACTCATTTTTGCAGGTTGGGATGTCAGACTGAAGGTAATTGTGACTGCTCACACAAAGAGACAGAGGAAACAGATGGAGACTACTTAGCAGGATGTTGTGCCATAGATAAGGACTGGAAATAGGAAGGAACAAGCCATGTTTATTGTGGAATTATATGTAAAGGGGGGAAAACACATCCTCTTGCTGTAGGCAGTTACAATTAAATTAGTGGATGTTGCCAATTAGCCTGTTGCAATTTTAATTGTATCCTGCCCCTGAAGTGAATAAACACTTCTAGATGGTTCCAGGCAAACAGCGCATGTGAGTAACTCATCCAAGCAACAAAAGGACCATGTCTATATGGGCAGTCTGTATGGGAAACTGATCCAGACAATTTCTGTTCAACTGATGTGGATCTTCTCACACAGCATCCTTGCTGAATTATACATGCTTTTTCAACATGGGCCAAAGGCCAACAGACTGCCTTCTTCATCACATTGCCTCACTATGTTTTCCTGCTATTTACTGGAGCCAAGCCTTAAACTAGGTCCCATCAAGCATTGGCTGTGCACACAAGCCACATACACCTCAGGCTTACAACATGTCACAAACTACTACAGCTGGGGAAGACTATACATATATAGTTGGGGAAATAATGTTTTTATTAAACATATAAATACAGCACCATTCCCTGTGGCTGAACACGGGAGATGTTGCTGGATGGGGTAACGTGATGAGGTCTCTGGAGAATTATGGATAAAACACCTCCTTGCACAGTATAATTGAAACAAAGCTTAGAAAAAAAAAAAAAAGGCAGGAAGACAATGTAAGACAGTGTCTTAGACAGGTCCCCGAAGCTTTCTACTTCTTTCCCAGTGCTAATTTCTATGGTGCTACAATTCTGGACATCAGCAAAAGTAATTGTTGCAAGACTTAGCTTGCTAGATAAGGCAAAAACAATTGCCAAGTACTTTTTCTCATCTAATTTCTTTTCAACAAAGCCAATACTTTGTAAAAAGGTCCCAGTGAATTTGGAGAAGGTGTTCTGCCTGGTATATCAAACAAACTTATGAAAATACACACAGAGGCTGTGGACACACATGTACATGACTAACTGTATCCCATCCCCACTACCTGCTGGATATCTGAATTAATATCCTTCAAACTCATAGTGGATTAGAGGTCCCAGAACTACAAAGTTGCTACAAATTTAATAGACAGTAGCAGTGCAGGAAGAGGAGAAAGGCCTAAGTCTTCCATTGAGGGAAAGGCTGATATTTAGACTCAGCCACCTTACACATCAGTAGAGAAGCCACACAAGACACCAGTCTACACCGCACACAAACATTTTTTTCCTCTTCTCATTGCATAAAAGTGTGTGGCTCTTTATATCTCAGAAATTAACAGCAATGGGAAAGAAATGTCACTGAATCTTAAAAGGGTATTTGTCAACTGAATGAAGCTGCTGTTGATTTACATTTTTCTTTACCTCATATGAAATATAATAATAATAATAATAATACCACCAAAACCGAAGTACCTTACCTATACTATGTAAGGTACCTCTTTGTTTTGCCTATACTATGAATCCCAATACACCTAAGTGAAGTTTTGTGAAATAAACACTGAAAAATATGTGGGCAGAAGGGTGAAGAACCTCACTCACAGACCTGTTTGAAAGCACCAACAGCACAGGCAAGGCATATGCTGGAGGTAGCATCCTGATTTCCCAGTGCTGCCTGAAACAACTTCTCCTGGGGCCTGAGCCTCGTGGAGGGAGCAGATCTGTCAGCCGTGTCAAACCAGCACTTGTAGTGGGTACATTCCCAGGTGCAGTCACAGTCTTGCTGCTTACTTTCAAACTAAATAACTACCTCTGTGCAGCCTGCTGCTCCTGCCTCATCTTGGTACACCTGAACCTTGATGTGTAAAAGCAGTCCTGAAGGTTTCTCCTGAGAAATAAACCTTTTTTTTTTTTTTTTTTTTTTCCTCCAAGTCCTAGCAGCACAATGATCAAGATATGGTGGAAGTAATGAAGCATCAGCTCATTCAGCTAAGATGTTACTGTTTTAAAGGCATCTCAAAGCTTCAGCACATGATATTCTATCAGCCCTGCCCCATGTGCATCTAACACCGTGAGACTGAGGAAAGCACTTCTAAAAAGTAGAGAGGGTATTTACCTGTCATTACAAGTCTGCAGACTTTTTGGTGGACAAGTTGGAAACATTTTTCAATGGAAAGATTTGATTCTGTTTTGTTTCTTTGAAGGACAGGACATTTTTACAGATCTTTTTCCCCAATATTTTAGATTTCAAGTCCTTCAAGGAAATAAGAATAAAAATCTATTTTTGGAAATACTAAAAAATGACATATTTTTAGCTTTCTTCTTTCTCACCGCTTCCTTCCTTCCTTTATTTGGAATAGGAAGGGAAAAAATATTGAAAAATAGTATAGGAAGGGGAAAACCAAAACACAGAGATTATCTTGTATAGAAGCCATTTTGGAGATCAAAATCTAAGGAAATCTAAAGGGGGGAGTATTTATTGTTGTTTGCAGCTTTTTGGAAAAAATAAATAAATAGGGAAATTACATTTTCTAGCCAGCTGTGCTTTGCACGAATCTGTGAAAGCCAAACACAGAGTTTTTGTTTCAGTTCCCAGACTGATCACTGACATATTGAGTGACTTTCAGCTCTTTCCCTGCATTTGATTCAAAATTAGTTTAGTGCCTACTATATTAAGAAGGCCAGTTAATTAATGTTTGCACAGTGCTTGGCTATCTTCCTTTGTAAGTCATGTGGATGGGGAATTGCTATAGATTATTGTTTTAGTTTTTCAGGAAACATGAATCAACCGTGTTTCTGCCCAAAAACAAAAAACAAAACAAAACAAAACACATGCTCAAAGAAACCATCAGCTCAGCCTGCCAGTCCTGCAGTCAAGGATCTGGCTGGAGTTGTTGTTTCTCTCCATGGAAGGCAATGGTTAGAAGACTCATTGCTCTCAGTTTGTCTCCTAGCAAAAGTATCTTAAAAATGATCTGCTCAAGCAATGTGTTACACCAGAATAAGGATTCTCAGTTCACTGTGTGTTTAATTCCCCTCATTTGTATGAACACTTTCTTACAGCAAATATGACATGCCTGAAATGCTAAGGCTCAGTGGTTCAGTTATTAACACTGTATTCCAAGGCAGACTACAGTGCCTCTGAAAAGCCTCAGAGTGAGAGCATCATTTAATAAATGAATGCAGTAGTAGATGAATAAAAATAAAACTTAAATTGTCCGAAGAGGGGATGCCATCATGAAACTTGGCACAGACAGAATGTATAGGGTATGCTGATGAGCTCCATATGCCTACGGGCATTGTACATTGTATTAATTAAGGAAGGATGAGTCTTCACATTCCCTGTTGCAGGATATTGCAGAGAATCACCCTGGGATAACATCTAACATTCTGGAAATAAATTTGCCATTCAGTTTATACATTTTGGAGAAAGGCGCTGTGAAAAAATAAAATTTCCATCACAAACCTTTTCTGACTGTTGTTTCACTGCATTTCAGATGCTAACCTGAAGAGAACAAATAGCTTGTTTCATTCTTTGACTTTTTACTACCAGTCACAAAAGGCAGAGAATAGGAGGGAGAGGTGGGGCGGGAGTGGAAAGAGAGGAGGAGAATAAAATACTCTGTTCTGGACCAGCAAGCATAAATGCATCAATGTAGCTCCTTGCCCCCCAGAATCACACTCAATTAGCTGCTGAGAGAGATAAACTCATTTGTCTCAACATTCACAAGAGGAGAAGACAAAGAAGCAGGAAACAAAAAGCTTTCTTGCAGCAGACGTCTGCAAAGCCAGGCTCTGTCTGCAGAAACAGTCTGTGCGGCTGTGATGGGTGAAAGCAGACATAACAGGAGTTCTGTACATGTGTCTTGTGATGAGATAGGTTTGTACTCAAAACAAAGGTAACCTCAGACACAGCACAGAGAGGAGAGAAATAAAATGGGAAAGGCCACTTGCAGGTCTCTCCATCAGTGGAAGAATGACACCGTAGCAGGAGAGACCTGAGACACCACGGAGCTTTTGTGGGTTCCTTTGCTCCAAGCTAGAGGGATGCTCCAACATCCCAGGGGGCTGAGTACTAGATGGGCTCCCAGCTCTCCACAACGGCAGAGTTCCAATGTGTCCCAATCCCCAAAGCATTAAGAAATCTCATGGTTGAATGCCGCAACAGGAGGTTGTGCTATCCACATGCCAAGAAGCAAAGATGTATGGCCAAGCTCTAGGTGAATCAAGAGCTTCTCTTTGTCGGGTTCTTAATCTGTTGTTATGGATGAGCAATAAAAGGAAAGAAAAGTACAAGGCCAAACAAAAAGTAATACTCTGCTGGTTTCTGGCCTCAAGGTAGATTCCAAAGTGTCAACGCATTGTTCAAATCTAATGATTTGTAGAAAGAAAACGAATTCTGGAGAAACTGCAGCAGATCCAGAAATGGCTTTAGGGAGTCACTATTACAGATTGCTCTTAAAATCAATATTATAATGGAACATGTCTCCTTCCCTCAAAGATTTTCAATCAAAACCTGAAAACCAAAAATATTGTGAGAGCAAAACCTAAGAATCTTTCTGTACCCTTTGGCCAAAAACCTGGTAGGATTTTTTGGTTTGTTTTTCTCCAATTTTTTCAAAAAAAAAAAATATATATATATTCTCATGTGAGAGAAAACCTAGATCTTTTTCAATCAGCTTTGAAGTCTACTGGTATTATTCATTACTTCCTCAAATCCTTGCTGACAGTCACAGGTCAGCATCTTTCTCTTAAACTCAGCTGCAGAAATTCTGATATTTCACTAAACATGGGGATGTGTCTACATCCCATTTTTATTGTCTTCTGCCCAGTAGAGAACAATTATCCATGAGGTAATTACAGAGCTACGATAACCACAATCTTCTATTCCAATTAGATTGCTACAAATATGCAAGTTAAACAGCCTCACTCCCTGCCTTCTCGTCCTTGTTCTGTATATGATCAGCAAGAGACAAGTTACTGAATCAACATTATTTAAAAGAACCTGTAGTGCAGCTAATAAGACCCTGCTTCCTGCTCTTAGGTTGTGATGTAGCTTCGTGCTCACTATGCTTAACAATAGCAGAATTAAACTCATCTCATTCTACAGAGGAGGCTCAGGGGAACGCCAGGGAACGAAAGGATGGGAGTTTCAATTTCTTCTCTTGACGAGAATGAATTCTGCCTCATATAGCTGCTGATGAATTGTCGTTTTAAGAGAGTTTGTTAATTTCCAACAGGCAGAAGGCATAAAGAGAGACCTCCTTATCTTTAATGGATGTTATTGAGCAACACAAATGGCTCACGTTTAAATGAATGTGGAAACATCTTGTCTGTTTTGCCATGATAAGACTGTTCTTCCTGCACAGCATGGGTTCAGCTCCTTCTGTTAAATAAAACAACCGTTTTTGTTCAACTTAATGGCAGGCAAACTTCCAAAGGTTCAGAGGCTGAAGTCAGTTCAGAGAAATGAAATGGAATTTATCTGGGTCCTTCCTTGCTCTTCTTGAGAAAATTACCTGAAGAGCTTAGAGGTATGACTGAAATTCTAGTTTCAAGCAAAAATGGTCCCTAAGAGTATTGCTGTACTTACTGAGGGTAAATTCTTCATAAGATTGCACCTTCTTCCTCCAGTACAAGGATGCTTCCAGCCTCAAAATGGGAGCTGTAAGAACTCACACCGAAGCATGACTCTGGAAGTCCAAGTGGGACATCTGGGATGAGATCTGGGGCGATGGGTCCAGAAATGCTCCTTGGCTCCCTGATGTCAGCAGACGTTTTGCCACTGAATGAAATGGCTGAAAAATTACATCCATAATCAAAGCAGATAAAAAGATCATTCTTAATCTTCTCAGAATGGTGATGGTTTTTAAAACAAATCCCATGTTTCTCTGACAGCCATCTGAAAGCAAGAGGGGATCTCTCCCACTGTGAAAATGAGCCCATTTGCCCAGAAGTGGGGAGATTAGTGTGGTACAAACCACAGGCCAAAACCTAACACAAATAATACACAAAAAAAGTAAGACAATACTCCTTGTGAGCCAGAGAGCACTAAACATGATATTACTGTCAGCCTGGCAGCCTTGGCTTTGATTTGCTTTGCCAAACTACAACAGTATGGGAGATCACCATATGCCTCAGGGAGATGCGTTATTCAATATATTAATTAGAGGGCTGGCTTTCATCGCTGCTTCCTACAAAGTATAACAGAGAATTACTCTGTTATTGACAGACTGAAATTAATGTGTTTGAGTTCACGTCTATTAGGAAGAGGAAGAACGAAGTCAGCCCATGCAGGCTGCATGAGCCTGCAGCACAGCATTTAGGCTTCCAGCGTTGGTTTGTGAAACATGGCCATAAAGTTCTCATCGCATCTTATTTGTTACCCTGTTGCATGAGAAGAAAACAGATCCTTTAAACGTTCACTGTCCAGACTGGTACGGTACTGGGATCCACTTACCTAGGAGTAACATAGAACAAATTCCTCCTTACACCTTTCTTGCAAAGTGGTTTATCTGGTCTGCTCATCTTGGACGTTTAGCCCTGAGAGAGTGGGGAGGATTACTAATTGATGCAGGATTTACAATGGGAAATAAGAGAAGAGGCTGGTCCCCAGGGACACTAAGAAACCTAAGAGACCAATGCAAAAGGCTTTTTGATAGCTGAAAGCCCTAACTGTAAGATAACATGTGATATTATGTGGTAGGTGGCAAATTTAAAACCAATGAGCAGGAAAAAAAGGACACTCACAAAAAAAAATAAATAAAAAAAGCAAGATGCAGTACAATAAAGTCATAAATACAGCTAGCATCCCAAATTGTACTGAAATCACACAAACTGCAAATTTTAAGTCAAATAGTATTTACATGAGGGCATCACCAGTTACTTTACTGGGGAAGGGGCAATTCCTCCTTCTCCACGTGCTGTCTTTCCAAAGAAAAAGGCAATTAGCAATAACAAATTTCTCAGAAGTCACTTATTCAAAAATTGCTTTCTCAGAGATGATCACACCACCTTTGAAAGAGCTCATTCTGGCCACGTTCTATCACAGCCAGAATTCCAGAGGTACTACATGAATTCTAAGTCCACTATCATGTGGCTCTCATCTTCCGGTTCATTTGTTAGGTAATTCATGGGTTTTAAAAGTATTTTCAACTATTTCCCTTCATGAACACACATGTTTCTTGTAGCCAGTATGCTTTTCTCTTTTTTTTCTTGTTAGAACAGCCTTGAGCACAGGGAGCTGATAGCACAGTACCCACAAGTGACTTTGCAAAAAAAGTCAAGCATTTTCCTAGGAAAATATGCAGTAAGGAGAGGAGCATCTCAAAATAGTAAAGTCGGGCAATGAACATCCTTTAGGAGTTCTTCCAATGCATCAGCTACTATTTAGAGACTAAATTCAGAGTACAAGAGACTAATTGTATCAAATTTCCTTTGAGACTGCTCAAAAATGGGAAAGGTTTTCTGAGCATTACACTAACCACAGGTACAGAGAGAACAGGTGGAGCCTATGGAATCTCTATAGAGCAGTCCTGCAGGAATTCCCAGAGACAGAAACTGAAGGATTTTTTTCTTCAGGTCATTTAGGATCTTATGCTCTCTTAGATGAAATGTACCACAGAGTCCCTGGAAGAACACGTAGCAATCAAAAGAGGAAAAACAGGGTAGTATAAAGTTTAGGGGAAAAAATGTTCATGGACAGAAGTATAAAACTTCCCAAAGTTCTCACACTTTGCTATCCACTCTTTTAAGCTATGGATCACAGTGATGAGGAAGTACTCTATAAGTGTACTGAATGTCTAGTTTGGATATCACAGACCAGTATTTGCTCTGCATCACAAAATATAGTTGTAAATGGGAATCAGGAACCCTTTATCCAGAGACTTTGTTTCAGACTACACTCTTTCTCTGCTTCACAAGTTTATTCATATACTGAAATAAGGTTTTATTTCAAATTTAAAAATCACTTCAAAAACTGTGAAAAAAAAAAATCAACCATGTCTGGATGTTTTGGGTTTGAGAGAAACATTTTGTTAATATTTACATGAATTCCTAAAATATTTGCATTGACTTGAAATTTAATAAATAAATAAAATTGCTGTTTCAGCCAATAATATATATCCAACTCTTTTATCCAAGTTCTACTTCTATCTCTGCCACTGAGTTACTGTGTAATCACAAGCTAGTCAGCTACAACCTAATATTTGGAAACATTAAATATCTATAGTGCCAACTGCATTAACTGTGGGCACGCAAAATGAAAGGAAAATCACTAGCCTCACAGTTTCCCCATTTGCTCATCTTTTAAATGAAGATGAAAATAAAATTGGTCTTATTATCACCATGATGCTGTGATCTTTAATTAACTAATGTGGCCTAGCAAGGAAATCTTTCAATATATATCAGGACCTTTAAAGAAGGTCTCCTCTCTCCTGAACCCTAATTACAGAGCTTGAGACTAGAATTTAAAAATTAACCTACCTAGTGCAGATAGCGGTTTGAATAGCACACTCCTGATTTATGCTAGCATTACCCTCTGGGCAAAAAAACCCTTCCCACGTGTTCCCACCCACAGGACATGGGAAATGAGTCCCTTAACACAGGTAAATGAGTCATTAACCCCCAGGAGCTTACAGCAGTGACAGGTCCCTGTTCAGTTCTCTCTATGCAGTCTCTGTGAATAGCCACTGGCTATATGCCTCCAACGTGCTATAGGTGGTGTTATCTGTGGCTGCCAAACCGGAATTATTTTTTATCCACAGCTCCAAGTCCAGGATTCTTTTAATTCTGAAAAACTCTAATGCAGGATTACTTAATAGTCAATTTGACATTTACAAAACTATGTTTTCTTAACACTAAACTTGGCTGAAAAAACTCAGGCGATATTTCCCCAGCACTGTGCAATGACACCATCTGGTAGTTAATGATTAGCGGGATTTACAGCAGAGACAGGTACATATTTGGCTAACCATCTCATCACTGGCAAACAAAGTCAAGTAAAGCTAACCTTAGCTGTACCCAAAGGTCACTTGTGAGACTGCTACTGAAACTCTCCATGTGGACTCAAACTGGCACTGGGATTCGGAAATAACAGTGCTGCCACAGAGATAAGGAATAAAAAGACAAAAAATCTGTGCCCAGCTGCAGATCCAAACCTAGACTGCAACCTTTTGAAGCACTGAGGTAACTCCCTTCTCTCCTGCTACATTACTCTCAGATATCCGAACCAGCTTCTGCCACAGTCTTCATGAAATTCAAGCTGCAAATACATAGAAATGCATTGGATACCTTTATTTCTGCTTCTATCTGAACCACAATAAAAAGGATGCAAAGCCTTGCCTTCAATAGACAAAATTGGTTGGCTTATGCCTCAAACAACTGCAGCAGAAAACCTGCAATTCCAAAGCATGGCCCATGTGGAAGCACAGACACTTTCCTTCTCCCACTTTCTAATCCCTGGAGTTCAAAACGACTGAGGCTGACACTCACAGACACCAGAGGCAGCAGAAATCTGGCTGGTTATCACAGAAAGAGAGACAGGACAGGATGGCATCCACACAGGATGGTGGCATTGAGTCTGCTCAACAAACACAGGCAGGGCCTCCAAAGACAGATGAACAGCATATGACATCCACAGCCATTTAGCTGATTAGCCAGAAAACACGGGTCACCTTGTGGGACTCCACATATTTAAAAATAAAGCCGTAAGACAATAAAAGGACTTCATAAGCCACAAAAGCATCTTTTGATTCTCTAGTGCCCCAGAGTATTTTTAACCCGGGCAAGGATATGCAGCGATGCAGCACTTGGTATCACAGTATTTGACTATTTCAACCACTTTACCCATCAAGGAAAAGAAATGTTCTCTGATTGTTGTCTTACCTAGGGGTTAACAAGGCAAAGGCAGCTTGAGTCGCCCAAGAGGACATGGAGAAGCTGTGGTCCAGGGAAATATTGAACAAGGCTCAGCAATGCACAATTAACCAAATTGTCTTTCCCACTTGTTTAGTCCTGTTTCTCACCACAAGGAAAGACAGAGGCAGAAAAGTAACTTAAGAACTCAAAGAACTTGAATTGTCCTTATCTGAACAGCAGCAGGATTAGTCAGCACAGAACACACCATGTGCTTAACAGTCAAGGAAACTTCCCCAGCATCCCTACAGTATGAAATATGGACTGTATTTTTTTTAATACCACTCTACACGTCAGCACAGGAGTCTAAGTTACAGTGTGAGAAAATGAGCTGGGCCCAGAGGCAACTGCAAAAATCTGTTTTAAAAGAAAAGAACATTGAGTAGGTCTTTAACTGGAACCAGCACGGGTGCAAAGTTTGTTATCTTGAGTCATTTCATCGTGTGATGAGTGATCTGGGAATTTCTGCATCACATTAGCGTAAGCTCCTATTTCCAGCCTTAACAGGATCCTAAGTTATTAAAATCTCTGAGGCCAAGGCACGTGGGAACCAAAATTGGATGCCTGTACTCATATCAAGTAACACATTCTGTTCAAGTTCTGCCACTGCCACCGGTGGGTGTAGCTAACAAATGAATCACTACTACAGAAGTAGAGAACTCAATTTGTAGTTTTTATAGCTACAAGTGGCCCAGATAAGAATCTCAGCACCAGCACAAATTTGAGCTGGATGCAGGAAGTGGTGAGAAATGTCCCACAAGCTGTGCTACGTGTGCTGCCCATATGGGATGGGAACACAAAACTGCAACCCAGTGACTGGCACTGAAGTCTGGGACTAAGGAAAGAAGTTTAAATAAGAGCCAGGATAAAAAGCCACAGGGCAGTATTGCAACTTAGGACTTAGCTTTTGACCAGCAGGGAGCCATGGCAGGTGCAGCCTGACAGAACTACAGCACAACGCACAGGGTGACTACGTGTCCATGCCTACCAACGAGGTCTTGCTCAATATGCTGAGTGAAAATTCACATTCCAACTTCACCACTTCTGATGCAATTGTAATTTCTTCCTGGCCTTAAAGTCTCTGTATCTGAGCTCTCTCAGTGAAAGCGTAATTATTTGGAAAGGTCTCAAAGAGAAAACTAAGACCTCTTGCTGTCAGGCTGGCTGATCCTATGAACCAGGTGTGGATTTTGATCTTCACAAACCCATTCATGCAGCCTGAGAGATGAAAATTATGTTTGGAAAGAAAGAATCAGTAGACAGAGGCTGCCCTAGATAAGACCAGCTGCATTCAAATCAGAAGGCTATCCCATTTGATGGAGGAGGTTTACCAGAGCCACTGCTAAAAAAAAAAAACAACATAGAGCACCATGAAGAAGCTCTGATTTTGGTATCTTCCTATCACTATTTCACCTTTCCTGGAAATTGTAATTAACAGGTTTGAGAATCTAGTATTTTATAGGATGATGAGTAGTGGCTTTGAGTCCTGGCTCTGAAACTTACACCTATATCTACTTTCTCCCTCTTCCATAGCCTAATAAATCGTAAAATTTTAGAGGCTAAAATGTTCTTCTTACATTTCTTTTTCCATACACATTTTACAAGCCAGAGCTTGTAAGTCATCACAGTTTTCAGCTTTAAAAAAGAAAGGAAAAAGGAAAGAAATCAGACAGCTCCAGGGAGTTATTATGTTCCAAAATTTCAACATTTCTGACCCCTGCACTAAGAATTGGTTCAAATCTGTGTCACTCTGGGAAAAACCTAATTCACTCTCTTGGAAAGTTTATTGTCAATGGGATTCTACTGTTTCTGAGTGGAATAAAGAATTCTAGATCTATGCCATATCAGTTTTAACTACAGAAGACTTTTATGTTTTCTAAGAGAAAGAGATAATTGAAACAGAGGCTTTATTCAACATGATGTTAAAAAGAAGCACTTAAACTATCCAGCCAAGAAGCGACTGCATGAAAAATGAGGTGATCTGTAGAAAATCTAATGCTTTGGGTGTCTGATGGACAGAGACAAACAGGAAATCTCCATTACATTAACCATTATTAAAAAAAAAAAAAAAAAAAAAGTCATTGCTTTTAGACAGAGATTCTGCTTTGTTCCCAGGTCTGCTCAGCCCTTGCACATTATCTTCCAAGAATGCCACTCTTCTAAGTTCATCTGTGCTGTTTGAGGGGTAGGGTACAACTATACAACTATGCCACTGGAGATATGCCAGCTATTCTACTCCACATACACCTGGAGAGTGTTTACACTCACCTATATCAACTGCACCTAGGAAAGAAAGGTGAAATCAAAGGATTTCAGATGGTAAGGTCTATTAACTACCTATCACCAGCACCGGGAGAATACAACCACTCTGCCTTCGTGATGGAAATGTGAAACAGTGACATGGTCAGACAAGGTCCTAGACCTTTGCTATATTTTGCATGTCTCTGTGGTTTATCAGTCTTACAGCTTGCTTCCCTAGATGTTCAAACATCTCCTCTCACTGTCCAAAATCCAAGGGCACAAAGAGGCAAATCTTCAGACTTGGTGCCAAAAAGCCTTCTTTTAAATGCAAGAGTCTAAAGCTGTTTAGAGGGATTTTCAGAAGAACCTACACAATTTGAAAATCCTGTGAGGTATCTTCTTCCATTGCAAGGTGTGGAAATATTCCATGTTCAATCCGTAGACATTTTGGTCTGGGTTCCAGGCATTTTTAATGACACACCAGAACTTCCACAAGAATTTGACTCTAAAATATATACACCACACTTCACAATCAGAAAACATTTGTTAAATCACTCAAGTCCTGTTTATTTTTGACCCTTCAAAATAAGGGCTTCTGGTTCCTTAATAGCAGCATCTTCTTGACCTGAAGGACAAGGCACTTCTTTATCTATTCATAGTTAGTAACTATTGTGAAAATCAGGACTTCTACACAGACACACGTTCATACACCATTATCTAGCAAGTAGCACAATGTTAAAACTGATTTAAGTCCCATATCCCAGACTGAACTACAGAAGAACGTCACTGGTTTTTCTTCTCTCTCTCAAGTCAGCTTTTGAGACTTCATCTGGTAGAGAAGTTTGGCAAAGCAGCATCAGAAAAGGAGGACCCTGGAGACAGGAACTAAATTTATGAAATCTTCTGCTTTTAAGACATTCTCCCAGTTTTGGATACCGCCACTTGGGGAAGGAATGAGGTATAGTCACAAGGATGAGTTTCAGCAAACAGTTTGAACATCCTGGGCTCTCACCAGTTGGTAGAAAAAATACTAGTTCCTCAGGGGGTGATTCAAAACAGAGTGAGTCATCCTCTCTCTGCAAGGTTTGCATAAGGAGACTGGTCTGAGTGGCTGGCTTTGTGCAGACTGTGTTGTAGTCTGAAGTAGCTCTCAGAAGCGTTGAAAAAGAGAAGGTCTAATGATTATAACTTTGCCAGTGAAGCACTGGGGCAGTTTTTCTGTGTTAGCATAAGCAGCCATATAAAATAATAGTAATAAAAAAAGCAGGAGTTCTTCAATTACCAAGACCTGTGCTCATCTGTAGAAGACAGCATCTGTTACTGGACTAAGAAAGAGGTATAAACATGGAGCCATTCAACTATAACACTGCAAGATACAGACTGAGCATACATGTATAACATTAAAAACATGGGCATACTTAGTGTTCAGAAAAAAAGAAAAAAAAATAAAAAAGTTAGATACCCTTCTCCCTTCCATGATCTACCCAAAGCAAGCAAAGCCAGAGAGCAAAACTCACCAGTAAAACCTGTTTGGAGTGACCCGCTCGTGCATGAGTTGCCATTTTCTTCCAAAGTCCATGGAGCTGTACAGCTGAAAGACAGAGAGAAGTAGTATAAACTCTGAGCAAGAAGAGGAAGGGCTGCTGCTCCATAAAGGATTAAAATCAGTTCAGATTAAAGAATAGGAAAGGATTGTACTGCATAGTTATCTATCAACCTCACTGCCAGGGATGGCTAATAAGGTAATCTCCTCCCCTCATATTTAACCCAGACTGAACTGAGACTCGAAAGCAGGTTGGCTCTTCCTAAACTTCTTCAAACATTTTTGTGCTTTCTCATTGCAGCTGTCAACACATTCACTTTGTCTGCCATATGACAAAGCTGGCAATCCCCCTGACTTTTTCAGTTCAATGGGAAGCAGGTGATTGATGGCAGGTAAATTCCTAACATTAGTTAGAATGAAAGGCAAATTAGATTAGTTAACTTGGCTATGATGTGGTAGATAGTGACTCTGTACTCAAGGTCATGCTGTGATCTGTTTTTATGGCATGGGGTTGCATCTCTCTCCAGTATAGGAAAGAACATGAAATTGAACCTAATTTACAGTTTCCATTTTCCGAATAAGGTCTAAATTTTCAGGTAAGTCAGAAATCAATCTGCTCAGTAGTTAAACATTCAAGATAGTGAAGTAGATCTTGAAAGCCATATTTTCAATCTAATCATTGTTTTGTGTTTTCTGGCTAGAAAATGGTGCAGCAGCCAAATTTCCACACAATTCTATACTCAGACACAGGTTCACTTGACATGTTCTCTGCTGAATACTACAAACCTTGTCCTCCATCCAGTTAATCACCACAATTGACTCACTCATAATCAGAGCATGTGTAAGTTCTTTTCCTACTACTTTGAGAAAGTTTGTTTTTTCAGAAATGAATCACACCTTCAGAAACAGCTACTCTGCTTTACAACTAGATCACAGAGAAAGAAATAGTAGGCAGTATTTTCAAGGGGGTTTCAAATAAATTCCATCTGAAACAAATTCTGGGTTAATAAAACAAGGGTTGATTGTAGACTAAGGAGGTAGATAACAGAGCCAAAAACCTTATATTTTTGTAATGTACAAACTTCAGGTCCTAAATGGGAAAATTTTAGCATCTGTGTAAAGGTTGTGCATTTGATTTGTAGTAATTGGATTTACAAATTGGAAGCAGGTCCATGTTCAGATTAGAAGGTTTCACTACCTAGTGATGTGTACTATGGCACAGCTATGACGGATGGCTAAGCGTGGCTGGGATGATAAACTCTGTGTGTTTGCACTGAATATTAAAGTTTCCTGAATGGTCAGTATCTTTGACAACAAATATCCAGCAGACGCATCAGAGCAAGACCACAGAACAATTTGCCAAAGGAGATGGAGAAGGGCTATTTGAGCAGTGTCTGCACCCCGAGGCAGCTGATTAATTCTGACTGTGTTTGCACGCAACTACAGAGCTAAACCACTGCATTGTATACCTAGCAAGAGGAAACTCAAAAAACTGAAGTTCAGACCCTACCACGTACGTATCTAATATGACTGATTGTGTATAGACAAAAGAATCAGTTCTCTGCATTTCTGTCAATGGGAAAGCCAATTTCTGCCACTAACAGCTCAAGCCGACAATGAATAAAGCACATCAGGAAGAAGAGATAGGAGCAGGCATCAAAATGGGCTCCACTTATGCAGATTTCACTTCAGCCAACATCACTGGGCTTATGGTAAGAATTATTAGGAAAGATTTTCTGCCCTGTGTTCTTTAGGAGATCAGACATGATCTGAATATTCCTATCTGGCCTTATTTCTTTGGCACTGTCACTAGATAAGATAATCTACAGCACTATAAAACTACATTATCTGGACTGCCTCTGCTTTTCTGGTCACCTATCACAGTGATAGCCTACCAAAAAAGCCAGTAGAGAAACCTCTGCCCCAGAAAGAATTATCTTTAGATATAAAATAAAGCACTGTATTGTTATCAGTACTACTGCTGCTACTATTATTATTAGAACTAGGAAGAGAAAAATCTTTATCCAAATTCACAAATGGGCTTACAAATTTGGCATAAATATTCAGATAACTACTTTCTGAGGAGACATCCTGTTTAACACTGTTCTTAAGACAATGATTGAAAATCCGCAGTCCAGGTGTCAAAATTTTACAGTGCTACAACTCTGCTTTAGTATTAGCCCGGTGCCTGCCAGGAACATTCCTCGAGTCATCTGACATGGTTTTACACATATGGGGACTTCTGCATAGACTTTGTCGTATGGGTCACATGAAACTACTCGTCTATTCTTTCCTGACTGGATGTACAATTTGCAGACTGATCCACAGTGCTGTACAAATCTTGGGCTCCAGGCATCTTGGCCTCAGTAACTCCTGTTCACAAGCGAGTGGGACTAGTATCCTTATTGTATTCTGCAGCAGATTAACCATTCTCACCACGAGAGCAAAGGATTAGCAAACTATATCCATTTCCTTAGATTCTCTTTTATCCTTTGCCCCTAGCATTTCTTTTTCTTTTGCAGCTCCATAACAGCGGTAGCTACAGATAGCTCAGCGGCATGAAGTACAATCTCTTTCTAGCTACTCATCTCTCCCACCGTGTCTCATTCAGGGAACATCATTCTCTCTATCAAGTTAAAAACCAGAGACCAGCTACTGAGTATTTTTTCCACCTTCTTTCTATTAAATCTCAGCCTGACTGATGGTAGAAGGATTAAACTGAACTTGCAGCCTTTAGGTGATTTCAGATGGAGAGATAAGGAGATGCTATTTGTTAAGTGAGGTAAGCAGAGAAGAGTGTAGCTGCCTTGCCAGCAGCTCCAGCCCAGGACTGCTCCTGCTGGCTGCTGTGGCCCAGACCAGTGCTTGGGGATCAGGGCTCCCCGCCCAGGCCAGGGGACATGGCTGCCACTTTCCCCTTTCCAGGTCCAACCTGTAGGAAAACTGAGCAAATATCCCAGAGACACATGGACACACACAGGCAGGGCATTGACGTGACCGATCACAAAGGCTGCCCCACTCAAGGGCTGCCTCCAACAGCACATACACACACTAGGCTCATGTAAAACGCACACACAGGCAGCTGAGACCCCTTCCTCCTTTCTGGATGTTAGTGAGAGAAGTTGGCTGGTGCAGGCATGCACACAGCACTCTAGGTTCACAAGCACACACACATTTGTGGATCTTTCAAGTACCTGGCATGGCCCATCTGTCTGTCCAGGACCTCTCCCAGATCCCGCGCCCCTTACACACCTCATGGGTCACCCACTCACGAGCTGGTCCAGCCTGAAGTTTGTTAGCAAATACACACACACACCCCATGTGGTGTCTGTAGTTTGATACCCACCCATTAGTGTGACAGGGAGGTGTGTTTGTCGTCATCATCTCCATTTTTCTTTGTCAGGTCTGTGTCTCAGCATTTTACTTATTGTTCCTCCTTCCTTATTTCTTATCGTCACAATCCAGAAATACTCCCTCAGACAACCTCACTCAAATCAACATTCCCACGTCCATCTCTTTCCTGATCAGGTTTGTCTCCCTCACTCACTATCTGTTTGTGGTCTTGGAAAATGTCTTTTACCAGAGACCCTTAAAGGAGCAAACGTTCTATGTACCCTTACACTATTCAAGGAACTTACATTTATTTATTCACCTATTTACTCCAGGCATCCACTTTGAATTTTAACCAGACGAGTCTTAAGGCTGTATGACAACAAATCCTGAAAGGTCTACCTGGCCCAGTTCACCTGCATAGTACTATTTTCAGATGTAAAAGTTAACATTCAATTACTAAACAAAAGACACAATGAAGACTTTTCTGGTGTGCATTAAAATTTGTTATATATATGTGCTTTCCCTTCATGGGAGAGGAGATATTTTTTAGATGAGACAACAAATTCAGCAGCAAGTACAGCAGATTTCAACAGAGATTAATTTGACCTGAGGCTGAATACCAAGTGATGGAAGGAAATGAGGCTTGTATGGTGCCAAGATTTTCCGTTTTTAAAGCTCTGGCCTGGCTATTTAGTGACAAATAATGTTTGGCATTTCCACCTCCCAGAGCATTCCAACATATCAGCTCACAAGACAGATGGATTGCAGTGCACCATGAGGATGTACCATGAGTGCATGCCCTTTTTGCAGCAGCCACCTTCTGTTATTTGACCTGCTCTGATGAATGGAAAATTAAGTCCATTACAGGCCATAATGTTTGTATGGGCCAGTCCTCAGTGAAACCTAGTTCTTATGTCTTGACACAGCTGAAGAGTAGCATGCGGAGGTCTTGACTAAGGAGCAAATCAGAAGCAGAACCCAAAACCAAAGGATGAAGTCCTGGCTTGTTACAAGGGTGACAAAACAGTCAACACAAAAATAAACTCAGCATCCTACATCTACCACAGAGGCACCTCAGTAAAACCCACCACAGCACTCAGCCAAACCCCAGGAACCCCTAAACCTGTTTGAACAGACTGCCGCCAGAAGCATCCTGAAAGCTGAGGTGCTCTGGGAACAAAATGCAAGATGCTCAAACTCCCCACAGAGCCCACCCATCTGAGTGAGGCTTATTAATTTCATTTACCCTTGCAGCAGACTACATTTTTCTGTTGTTGTTTTGGGTTTTTATATTAGGTATAACCCTAGAATTTCTGCTTGCCTGCAGAAAGGCTTATGACATTGCAACAGGAAAGGTGGGATTTATAAAGGTGAAGGGGTCAGCACTGCATGACAAATAAATATACCTCTTAATGTGCTCTCACGCATGATGAAGTACCAAAAATATTACCTTAAACATGTCATCCTGGCCACTCTAGCAGGACCCAAGAGCAGGATCAAAGACCTGGTCTGTTTTTGCACCTGGCTTTGAGGTCACCTCAACTCAGCAATACAGGCACAGCCTTTGGGAAGGGGTGCTGAGCACTGGGGAAAATCTACTTGTGCACTGGAGCCTAGTTAGACCTAATGTTAAAAAAAAAAAAGGCCATCTACCAGGAAGGTAAATAGCAAATGTTTATTCAAACAGCATGACAATGTTCTACACTCAAGGATTGTAGCACCAGACATATCACATCCACCAACACAGTCCTGTGTTTTACCAAGCACAGACAGACTGTACGAGGAAAGACCTTGGCAGCCCAAGTGATATACAACTTTATTTCACCACAGGCCAGAACCTTAACTCATGCTTGTCTTGCTCAGCACAACACTGAATCATAAGGATATTACATATCGCAGGCAGACTCCTTCTTCAAACTCCAGTAACACTTGCAACATTTTATTTAACACAGTTGTTGTTTTTTCTGAGATAAGCAGCAAAACCCTTTAAAGGGCGCTTTATCCATGATATCACATTTCAGGCCAGTAACATGTACAACATGCCAGAAACTGTCAGACCAACTAGGATGTATGCACATGCACACAGAGCTGCATGTAAAAAATGCCTCCATGCTCTTTTGGTTCTCCAGTACAAGCTCTCAGGATGACACACGGCTTGTTTGGATGATCTCGTTTGGGGCTGGGATCATTTGTTTGGGGTGTTTTGTTTATTTTCTCAGTGAGAGCTAGATAGAAAAGAAAAAAGATTTTGCTCAAGTCCAGTTTCTCAGAACTGGAGCGATGTGGAAAACTGCCCATCTTGAACTCTGCTCATGGAGAGAAGGGAAAAGAGTGAGCAATTGAAGAAAAGCCTGGGAACAACAGGAGTAGATTCAGCCCCCGGTGTTAGTCATCCATGTCCTTGTCAACAAGAAGCCCGTCACCAAGGTTCATTTTTAGACAGGCAAGAAACAGACACTTCTAAAGCTCAATTCCCATACTAAAATACACTTCTAAAATTGTTACTTATGCCTTCGAAGGCTCCATTTCTCTACAGACACTAAGAAGTCCACAGTGACTGGTGCAGAAGGAGGCACCCCCACTGCAGATTTCACAGTAGACTCCCTATTCCCACATTCACTTGCCTGCTCCTCATGGGGGAGGCAGGAAAAGACTGAAGACTCAGTTGGAGTCAGAGAAGGACCAGCATATGGTAGGCTGTGTACACTTCACTGCAGCAATACCAACCCTGAAGATGTCATGACCACTGCTTCTCCATCTATACAACGGAATTAAAAAAAAAAAATCAGGAGAACTTTGGTATTGATACACTTTCCTGCCCAAACACAGAAGAAGAATTACAGCCTGAGGAACATATATAAAGAGCCTGTATCCAAATAAAATCAGATGCTTTGTTCCTAGGAAGTCAGGACTATTAGCCCAAGCAAACATCTGGGAAGAATCTCCATAGATTCCCGTCTGCCAGCCAACCCTGAGTGCATTTGGAGCTTGCAAATGATGGTGGCAGATAAAGCGAGCAAGAACAGCTGGACTCTGTGCACTTATAGGAATAATTCATTTACTACACAAAATTACACTTCCCCCTAGACAATACATCCAGCTGATGATGGAAAGATGCGTTCATATTAATCCAGCAGGGCAAGGGTCAGCCTGGGGGTAATTACTGGGCGACAGCTGACACATGAGGGAAGAGGAGGGGCAGAATAGCCAGGCCTGCCATGTTGTCAGAAGATCAGGACCCCAAGCAGTAGCTTGGATTGCTTACACGAAGAGATGGCTCTGATCCCAGCACAGCACAAAAGCAAAGTAACACCTTCTCAGCCAGAACTGGTGGGAAATATCTACAGAATGTGTGGAGGGCTCCTGCCAAAAAATCAAACTGGGACAGAAGAAAAATAAAATCAGGTCAACGTTTCTGTAGGAAATTGGACTGCATGCAAGCAATCTGTAAAGAGTATATCTCAGAAAAGCAAGTCTGTTGCAGGGTCTTAAATTCTCTCACTTGGGAAAAGACCACAATCACTGAAAAAAATTTAGAGGCACAGAAACTGAGAAAAAGTTGTAAACCACTCAGAAAATTGCAAGATGTGTTTTCTATCTACAATTTGTGTTACGGATGAAGTTACAAAAGGGGAAGAAGGCGCTATCATTAATACGTCAAAAAGTTTATTCCTAGAAGGAGAATGAGCTTTCCGCAGGAAAAACTCACAATACTTTTCAGCCTTCAGAATACAGAACAGAGAAGTCACATCTGAAAACTAACAGAGATGACCCACCATGTGGAGCAAGATAGCTGTATACAATAAACTCAAACCACAGTGAAAATATTTTAGGAGATGACATCAAGCTTCTTCTTAAGACAGACTGCGCACTTCGGTACTGCAAGAGAAAATTCAAAATATCTTGGAACAGTATTCTATAGAGGATAGATGGATGTCTCCCACTTCTTTCACTGCAAAGAAAGATCTTTTTTCACACCTAAAATTGGACATAGGAAGGGACTAATACAGTTGCCCTTACTTAACAAAAATAAATAAATAAAGGAGTCTGTACTGTTGTAGATAACTGCTACAAGCAATTGAAAAGATACAAAAAAAATTGCATTTCTTACTGTTATTTGTTGTTTGTTGTTTTGTTTTTTTTTCATTTGTCTCCAAAATAACACCTATCGCTACTCAACCAAAATGTTCTTTTCTGTTTCATTGCTTCACCACTGGAATCTGGTGACTTTTTCCTCCAGTTCCAGCCAAATCCCTGAGACCCTATAACTCCTCATTCATGCAAACAGAATCACAGAATTGTTTAGATTGTGAAAGACCTTCAAAATCAAGTCCAACCATCCACCTAACACTACAATGCCACCAGGAAACCCTGTCCCTAAGCACCACATCCACACATCTCTTAAATACCTCCAGGGATGGGGAGTCCACCACCTCTTAGGGCAGCCTGTTCCAAGACCTAACCACTCTTTCTATGAACAAATTCTTCCTGATGTGCAATCTAAACCTCTCCTAATACAACTTGATGTCACTGCCTTGCATTGTATCATTTGTCACCTGAGAAAAGAGACCAACACCCTCCTCTCTGTAACCTCCCTTCTGGCAGCTGTAGAGAGTGATGAGGTCTCCCCTCAGCCTCCTTTTCTGCAGACTAACTAGCCCCAGTTTCTTCAGCTGCCACTCACGTGTCTTGCTTTCTAGTCTCATCACCAGCTTTGTTGCCCTTCTTTACATATATGCGAGCTACTCAATGCCCTTGTAGCAAGGTACCCAAAACTGAACACAGTACTCAAGCATGGTCTCACCAGAGCTGAGTACAGAGGGACAATTACATCCCTGATCCTGCTGCCCAGATGATTTCTGGTACAAGCCAGGATGCCGTTGGCCTTCTTGGCCACCTGGGCACGCTGCCATCTCACATTCAGCCAGCTGTCAAACAGCACTCCCAGGTCCTTTTCTGCCTAGCCGCTTTCCAGCCATTCTTCCCCAAGCCCATAAGGCTGTATGGGGTTGTTAAGACCCAAGTGCAGGTATTAGCCTTGCTAAATGTCATGATGGATTGGACATAGGCCATCAATCTAGACTGTCCAGATCCCTTTGCAGAGTTTTGATACTCTCAAGAAGATCAGTACTTCCCCCCAACTTAGTGTCATCTGCTAACTTACTGAGGGTGCACTCAGTCACCTCATCAATATCACTGATAAGGATATTAAACAGAACTAGTCCCAAAACAGTCATTGAATTCCTGAAGAATTCAAGTTGGGTTACTGAACTCCCAAATAGTGAAGAGTGGTCCAAACACTTCCAACCAGTACCCACAACTTACGGTCCATTTTCCCTTATTTATTTTTCTATTTGAGATGTTGTGGAATTGTTGTTTTCCTTCTTCTCACAGCCCCGCATGCTAAGTCTCCTTGCAGAAACACCCCACAACAACTGTGCAGTCAGCAGTTGCACTCAGACACTGATGTGCTGTGCCTCTGGGAGCAGAGCTGGGTGAGAAGCCTCACCAGAGCAGAGCACCAAAAGAAAGACGAGAAACAGAAAGAATTGCATAAGAAAAAAAAAAAAAAAAGCATAGATTTGGTGTAGCATTAAAGACACTGCATGGAGCAATAGAAACATGTCCTATTTCAGCTTCCACCTTACCTTCCCCTCCCATATTTCGTCCCTCCTCTTCTGGGAACAGCACAACACAGATCTAAATTATGTATCAGCTGAGTGACCGAAGACAGGAGCAACCCTTGCCAAAGAAGGGCTTTTATTACTCACAGTAGGAAAGGCTGCATTCAAGGAAAGACTTGGGGTGTCTGATTCCTCTATTTCACCATTCCCCTCGGACTGAGTTTTTTTGTTAGGTCCTTCTGGTGTGTCAAACAATAACCATAACGAGACACAAAGGCTAGTGTGACATTTGAGCTGATAACCAGTTCAAGAATAACAATACCATCTGTGCTTGTTCCTTCCACCACCTCCCAGGGAAATACCTGTCCTCAACACATTGCTTTGTTTGGGCTGCAAAAGAATCAATATCTAAAGCTTGGAAGTTCTTCTGGACCTTCAAAGAAGGTAAGGGAGGGCTCTTGCCACAAGCTGCTAGAAATCATAATTCTGGTAAGGCATCCTTGACAGCTCCACCCTAAAGAACTGAAAAAATAAATCCTGCTTCCTGAGCACAAAGATTCATGTAACAGCTGGTGGAGCTGAGTTTAAGAGCAAGTCTACCAGCACCATATTTATGGACTTAGTTTACACAGAGTTGTTTAAACTAGTAATTGTAATGAAAACAAATGGACCAGTTTGTCTCTATGCTTTGATTTCTTTTCCAGGTGATTAAGGGCTGGCATGAAGAGATCTCATTACAGCCCAAGGCTCCTCTCTAGCACAGTACAGCCAGATTGTCTCAGGCATGGAAAAAGAACATCCACAGAGTGCTGCGTGCCCAAGATCCACTAAAAGCTGCTCATTTTGCTAGAGATGTTGTACAGTAGAAGGCACACTAGAAACAGATCATTTTGGTGAGAAACTGGGCTAGACAGAAATAAAATACTAAACGTATTTCTATCATCTGTCACATACGGGCAAAAATAAAAATCAGAAGAAAGGAAGTTTTATTTATGCTTTAAAATTTTTAAATTTATTACTAAAATATTTTACATGCTGGCTGACAAAAGCAGGTCTTCAGGCAAAAACTCAGACTACACTCCACCATTATAAGAAAAAAAAGTCAGGGATCTTCTGTGCAAACCTCCAAAACTTTGAAAATATTTAATTTCACATTGTAATTGTATAGCTCAGTCCAGACTTGGTTTATAAAGCAACCAGATAAGGCACCAATGTCACATTTCATGGTTTTATAGTTAAAAGAAAAAAAAAAAAAAAAAAAAAAGCTTTCAACCTGATCTGTCCACTCACAGCAGTTGAGTTTGCTTAAACCAAATGCTCAAAGCAAGAGCTTTGCTTCTCCACTTCACTACCAAGAAAAAGCAGAAAGTGGATTACGCTGGCAAAAAAAATGTCCATCAAAAACCTTCACATTTCAATTTCTCTTAAGCCTAATTGGTATCCAGTATACTCAGCCAAAAAATTGCCATTTTTGCTGAGATCACAGCATATCTTCTCCTTTTCCACTGCATGACTGGTTTGTAGTAGAACAAGGAACCCAGATACAGCTGCAACAGGAGCAGTGACATAAATGAGCAGCACTAGACATTAAAGTGTGTTTCAATCCTGAGTGAAAAACAGGCTCCCTTTGCCCTACTTTCTCTCCTGCCCCCTGAAATGCCAGACTTTTACAGAACCAAGATGAAAAGCATTACATTCAGATTTTTTCTCTTTAAGGGTGAAAAAATGTGTTTGTTTTGGTCAAAGCACATTTCGATCATTTCTAAATAATTTAGTTTCAACAATTTGCAGAAGGTACTATAAACAGAAATGGCATTTTGAAAGAAAGCTGGCTTTGACTGCGTTTTTTATTCTTTACTTCCTGCCATTTTAACCACTGCAAAATTAGTTCTAGAGTCTGGGTGAGGGAGGGCTAAAGTTGAACAACTTTTTGCCACCAATCTCTTTGTGATTAAAGTTTAGTTAATAAACCTTAGTGAAAGCTAAAGATATACAAGGGGGAATGAAAAGAAAAAAAAAAAAAAAAAAAAAAAAAACTAAAATAAATAACTAAATAAAAGCCCTCCAGCATCTGTGAATGGAGAGAGACATAACAGATGGGGTGAGCAATGTGTGGAGCATGGGGACATAATTTCCCACACCAGTGATGCAGAGCAGAGAGTGAGATTAGACAGAGGAAGGGTCAGGGATGCAGGGGAAGGGGGGATGATAACTGGGACTGTGAAGAGACCAGAATGGGGTGGAGGCGGCAGAGCTGCCTCCTGCTACCAGGGTCTACAAGGTGCACCAGGGGATACCTTTACTAGTGTTTCTTCCACTGGCATCCAATAGGCTCAGCTGAGGATAGTTGCAGGCTTCTCTTCTCTTCTTTAGCTGCTGCTTCAGGATCAGATCTTTTACAGTGACAAAAGCTTAAATCAGCTCTAATGGCTGCTGACTTTTCTCCCTCCAAGCCAGCCTTGTCCCTTTGAAGCCCAGCTTCTTCTCAGCTTAAAAAAAAAAATAATCAGGCAGTTTTTGGTGTGAGGTCTGTGCTAACTAGATCCACCAGCTGCATGGGTGCATCCAACAGGGCCGTGCAGCTCCACCATGCACCAGGGAGCTCTGTGCTCTCCCGTCCCAGCAGGAACATCTTGCTTGTTCCTGGGGAATCCACAGTGCACCTCTTCAGAAGCCCCTCTTTGCGCTCGTTCACTGCTTGTACTCCAAAAGTTTAACAATAAGGGGAAATAAATGGGAACCACATGTCTAATGGGAAGATTTTTCATTTGAATGTGCTTTATTGTGTGATATATGCCTTTAATTAAACTGCAAGCGTATGGGTACATTTGTTGCTATTACAGACCCATCTTTCATGTTTATTGAACATAATACTACAATGGGTAAAGCAGTTGAGGCTCAGACATTAGCCAGAGTGGGACATAAAACTATAATCACATGCTTGGTTCTTCCTCTCCTCCTTCCTTTACAATCCCTGTGGCACTGTCTGTAGGATAACCTCCATATTATGGGGATCAAGGTTTAATGGAAAGGTTGGTTAGACAGGTGTGGAATTTTTTTGTGTGTGTGGGTGGGGGATTGGTTATTTCATTTCCCCAGATTAGTGAAATGGATTTCCCACCACCAAAACCAAATTCATAAGATTTTGCTGAGTTATTTCTTTAAGTGGAAGAAACAACATTTCTGAAAGTTTAGATGTGGGCATTAAAGAAAAGGGGTTCAAATTTGCATTCAGAATGGAATTTTATTGAGATGTAACTGTTGTTCATGTAAAAAAAATCACATGGCTTGAAAGAAAAAAATATTAATCTGGGCTCAATCAGAAAGTGTCATTTTGGCAAAATTAAAGCAATGCATTTTGCTCCAGGTTAAACTGCATGTAATTTAACACACACACCCTGCCACCCAAGTCAGCTTTGGTTTTGCATTCATCAGCTTTTTCACAGGCCAGGGAGCTCACTCAAGACAGCTGTCAAGTTATGCAGCCCACCACCCTGCAGACACTGAGCTGAAATGCACCTGACACTACCCAGCACACATAATGGAAATGAGTTTAAAATAAATACATTAAAAAAACAAAAACACCCCCTTCCCCTAGCTGAGGCCATCGTCCCCTTGGCAGCAATCCCACAGAACAGCAAGCAAAGCTGCTCCCACTCGGGAGCTCCAGTTAATCCTGCTCTGATCCCACCTTTCTCCGAGGCCAGACACCGCTGCAGCCTCCCTGCAAGCACACGCGATAACCAAAGCTGTGAAGCTCGAGGGGTTTGCTCTGCTCAGTGCCATTAGCACGTCAGCCCCGGTACGTGTCTGCAACAGCTGAGCACTCCCTGCTCTCCTTGGAGTGGGTTTCACTCGGGCTGATGCAGAGATGCATACACCGAGAAATGCATCGCAAACACGGGTGCCAGACAACTTGGAGGGAAGTCACAGAGAGATAATAAAGAGGTGACCTGAGGAGATAGATTCTCCGAGTTGAATGTTCTCCAGGGATTGTGAAAAGGAAGCACAGAACTGCTGCCTACCTGTATGATAATGGGATAACACCAAACTAATGGGAAGCTTTGAAGGGATTTATACTGGATGACTCACAGAAAGATGTAAAATGAAGAGGTGAGTACAAAGAACAGGCCGGCACGGGTGAGAAGGCAGAGACAGACACTTCTAATCCTTACAAAACAGAGCTAGATAGAATTCCTGGGATTGCAAATACTAATTTTTATTAATTTCCTTTCCACTTTACTGCTTCTTCTAACAGCAACACAGTCTGCAAAAGGGCCAAAGAGCCCTACTCTCCTCTCTGTCCGTCAGATCCACCAGGCAGGAAGGATGGTGCACCTGGCATCTCACTGCATTCACTCTGGCTGTGCTCCGGCTGGGCCTTGCAGCAGGCATCTCCAGGCTGTCACAGCACACCGGACTACCTTTGGGTCATGGATATGCCCCAGATGCAACCCAGAAAGGTTTCTGGGAAGCTGCAATGGATGAATGGGCACTGCTTCAGAAGTGTACAGGTTCCGCACTGGGAAGAATCCCTGTCTGGACAATTCTGTTCCTCCACACACAGCCTGAATGCTCTACGCTGCCTGGAACCAAGGCCAGGCACTGGAACAAACCATCACAGAGCAAGGCCCACCACAGTCAGTAGGAGTCTTGTGCTCCCCAAAAGTGAACACAGATGTTCCCTGTAGGATAACTATGACTGAAATAACTTCTATAAATTAAAAAGATTATAAAAACAAAGTAGAAAACTTCAGCTTCTGGTAGTATAGAAGGTGCATCAGCTTTATGCCAACAAATACTGTCTCCTACTCAAACATCCTAGCTCTTGTACCATCATCTACAATTCCTTCCTCTAGGCCATCTTCATTACCTCACACTTGTCATATCCACTCCTACAATAAATGAAGAGAACTAAACTTTAATATGAAATGGCCCATAAGCCTTCATTCACTGAATGCCTCAAGTGCCAAAGCAAACTTGCATCTAGGAGCTTGAACATATCACATAATAAAGAAACTCAGTTCCTCTCAACGTCACCCTCCTTCTCCCCAGTCAGCTCTGGTCTCTGCCAGGTATTCTGCTAGCTGGAAGAGATTCTCCAGTGCTGCTCTTACTGTAACACTAAAAATCCTGGGGAGGAATTCAGTTCAGCTCTAGCTAATGATATTTCTCAGTGGCTAGATCCCCTGGCAAGCCATGCATTGCCAGCAGACAGCTACGGAAGGTAAAAGCAGAGCCTGCTTTCAAAAGCACCTCTCTCTAGACACATACAGCCAAGCCTTTCACGTGTAGGAAGGGGTTTCAAATCTGGAAAGCTGCAGGAGAATATCCTTTCCTATACCCTGAACAATGAGTGACTTCATGAGAGACAAGTGACAGCGTCCTCCCTGTGCTCCACGGTGCTTCAGTTCATCCTGATCCAGACACGCAGGGGAGACTGACACCACCACCCGTGCCCCAGCACGAAGGGCAGCATACAGATCTTTACAGGAGGAACCCAAATGAACAGCATCATTGTAAATGCCAGCCACCATCAGGAACAATTTAGCTTGACAGTTGTAGCAGAAACTGTCACGGCACTGAGGCATCACTGCCAGAAAAATCACCAAATGAGAAACTTGCGTGTTTCAGGGATCCCCTAGGGCTATTGGGCATACACCATTTACACTGTCATCTCTGATTCATCTATCATCCAGTTCCTGCAATCAAACAGTGGAAAATTATACCTTTAAAATAAGTGAATCTGCAAAGGCAAATCATGCAACAAAAAAGGATGTTCTTACCTAACCTCTCTCTCCAGCTCTCTCTCTATATTATGCAGTAGCTATATTTAAGCTACTTACTGATTTAATTCAAACTCTAGGTACCTTCAATCCACCTTGCAGAATGGAGGCATGGGGACACAATAAGCAAACCTGATCCAAGCCAACAATAGCCTACAAGTCAATCGATACAAAACAACATTAATTCCTGAAGGAAACCAACGCTCACACTGATGGCACAGTGCAATTCTTAGGATAAAGGAAGACTGCGGAGAAAAATAAAGCAGCCTTCTCCATGCTGTCACCAAAGAAAAACACGAGTCATCTCGATAGGGAACATCAGACTCAATTTTGCAACAGAACCTCTCTCAGGTTTGTCACATCACTGCTGCTGGGGCTGCGTGCATAACACTCGTGGACTTGCACCACGATCTGAGGAAAGCAACTGGCCTGAAGCAAGAGCTGTGTCTGCACGAGGACAAAACTAGAGTCTTGATTTGGCAGCAAAACTTTTGATGACACTATCGTGCTGCTGTTATATGGCAGGAAAGTCCCCTTGGGTACAGTGTATTCTGCTAACATGTTATTTGGACGTGCTGTTATCTCTCGAACACTGCAAGTATAAAATGCTACCAAATTCAGATGGTTTGTGATTACTGAGCCTCTGGCAGAAACGAGCTACCCAAGGTAGGCGACTGTGGGAAGAATCAGGCTTTCTTCCTTTGCTCTAAAGAATCCCCAGGACTTTCTATAATGATTTGAGTTTGTTGTTTTGGTTGTGTTTGTTGTTTTTTTTCCAGTTGTCCCTTTCTCAAAAATATCGTCCCTCATTTCGGTCCCTCAGCTCCTCCTTTTATCATACCTACAGCACTTCCGAAGTACCAAAATATTACTGCATCATGCCCTAACTTTCATTTTACAGCCACCCGTGGTCCTATAAAAATCAATTGAACACAAACCCAAAGAATTTTATTATACTGGAAGAACATTTTGTAACTGCCACACAACTGTTGTGGGGCTTCTGCCGCATGCACACCAGCCCTCCAGTCTTGTCCCAGGCAACCTCCATGGAAAACCAGGTTCAAATACAGACCAAATGCAACTGAAGACAGAAAGTATTTGCCATGATGAATAAAGATCTCTGTCTGTCAGAAGGGTAAATGGACCACAGCAGAACAGCGCTGGAATCAGATTACGAAAATCTTGGCCTTTTTTGCTTGCTTGCTTTTGTTGTTGTGTTTTCTTTAAAGACAGAGTTCTAGCGAGGAGGCATTTGAAAAACACAATTCCCAACCTGTCCTCAGTCACAGAAGCATCAGGAGAAATATGAAAGAACAACTGAAATTACTCAAACACCTTCTCAGTCTTTTTTTTTTTCTGCCAAATTCATGACTTTGAAAAGACTAATTCATTATTTAAGATGCTGGGATTGGTATTCCTGAGGTGTTAGACCAGAAAATCCATGCATTGGCCTCCTTTTTTTACCACTGAGGCAATGTGCATTAAAAGCTGAAACCCACACTACGTTACCACTGAGCTTTAGAAACATCCCTGCCTACTGAGGGTCAAAAGGCTTCAGGCTGTGCCTCCAGCAAGTTTATTCTCTAGAATAACATTGGTTACATGCAGATCCTATCAGAAGGAGAGAAAAAAAAAAACACAGCAGAAGTGAATTTTCATATATCAAGCCTGAGCAATGGAAACAAACAGTCACCTTTGCATAAGCAATAGCTTACACACAGGCGGATGAGCCCACCAGGGACTCTATCTCTCAGCAGGCAGTTTTGGGGGAAAAAATACTGTACACTGGAAAGAGTAAACTACATTTATCTTGTTTTCTCGAGGGAGCAGAATACCATAAAAGTTTTCAGGACAAATCCTCCAGTGATGTAAATCAGCATTTCCCTGATAAAATCGGTGGACCCACTTTCAATTTCAGCTGCTACATATGTGGCTGCACACGTCTTTTGTGAACCAGCTCAGGTGTGCTATTAGATCAGGACATGGTCCATTTACCTGCTGAAACAAGCACTGGAGGCAGGGACGGTTTGGAGTGATTCACAAAGGAGAGAAGAGAAACAGAGAAACCTATTTGCAAAGGGCAATCTGAAACAAAACTAGGGCCACGTACCACCTTCCAGTATTACAGAAATCTGCTTCATACAATAGCTACTACATTATTTGAAACGAAACGTGTGAGCTTTTGAGCATACCGCTATGCTACAACATAAACAAAGTGCCCTCGCTGCCCTGTGGTCCATTTGCAATTACAGCATCTGCCAGCATGAAATTCCCACGCTGAGCTCTTACCCCAGCTGTCTGAAGCCTGGGCAGAAGTGAGGTTGCAAGAAGAGGAACACCTATAACATTTCTGCAGGACCACGAATGGCAGCGGAAAGGAAAACAGAATATGAGTTCAGAGGTCTGGGTAACTTTGCAGCTCTGCCTCTGATTAGCAACTAACCTTGCACAACTCCTTCAACTGCAACTTTCTGTGCCTCAGTTTCCCTCTAGCCTCTCTCACTGCCGTGTCCCCTCTGCCTCTGTATTGGCAACAATAAAGCTGTGACTTCTGAGCCATTTAAATACTCCTGACAGTTGTAGGTAACACGACCAGGACAGGACCACACTAACACCTGTGTAAACCAGATGGTTACGGCCTGAAGAGAGTTACTAAGGACTGCATGGTACAACAGTCCCCATGGCATCCTGAGGTCTACTAAATCCAGTTGTGCTTCACAGTAGAGTGGTGGAGATGAAATGTCAGCTGCCTGCAAACCTTTCCTGGAGTTTCTCTGTTGTTGGCTCTCAGACATGCACCTCTCAGCTGTATAAAAAAAAGCCTTGGAGAAGATACTGGTATGGATAAGATACAGTAAGAGTGTTGTGTTAAATGTGCCCAGCAGGAAAGCACTAAGAAGAAACTACCACCATATCAATAGACCCTCAAATGAAATAGAGACCTCTGTGTGGTCTAAGGCCAGCTTGCAGGATCTGATGGCCAAATCCACTGCAACTGAAAGCACGGGTATGGTAGCAGCTAGAAATAACACAGTGGCAAGGGCTTTGGTCTTCAGCACTGCCAGCTACAGCCAAGGCTCTGCACTGGGCTCAGGACTGCACACCTCCTAAAGGTTCCCATCCCTGCACAGTTCACCTAGCCCTTTTCACAAGTACTAACATGGTTTCCAGGTTATGCAAACATGCCGAGGGTTCGGCTTTTGCTACCAGGAAGCTGAAACACCTTCCTGTTAGAGACAGAAGCAAGAGCAAGGGGCAGCCTGCTATCCCCACTCCTGGCTGCAAGTTCCTGCTCTGGCAAGCAGAAATGCACCCCAACAGACTGCCCCAGCTCTTGGTCGCTGACGATGTAGCAAATAGGCATGTGTGGGTGCAGGAGTGGTAGGCAAGGACAGCACCTTCTGCCCTAAACATCATCCATCCAGCTGGCTGCCTCAAGGGCACTGGTCTATCCCATCCCATCCCATCCCATCCCAGCCACCCATCTCTGATGATAAGGATTAAAGTTACTGTCTCATTAAGTGGCCCGCTGCCATCTTCATGTGCAACACTTCCAAAGAGGGAGGCCTTGCATTGTCAGGGCAATGTGCAAATACTAATTAACGCCCCCATTACCCAGACAGAAAGCACAGTCCCTGTTGGGCGGATTTCCAACAGTTCTCAGCCATCTGAATCACTAACCGTAATGGGAGCTGCTGGGTCCTTGATCCTACTGGGAAGCACGCGACTCTTCACAGTTAACAAAAGATAACAGCTTTTCAACTGCCACCTTGCAGAAAGCACTCATGGTCAGAGGGAATTAGACGGCGTCCCTCTGTATTCAGTTCTACATGCCTACGGTCATACGTTCAGTCGCTGGCAGACACATCTACCCCCAGGCTACGGCTTTAATGTCCTAAACTGTTACAGAAACATGAGATAATAGCAAAATCCAAGACAGTGAAACTACTTAAAATCCCTGCACTAAAAGCCCTTGTGCTCACATTACTCGTATGTCTTTGCAGGCTCTTTGTAATAGTGAAAGCCTGTCTGTAGAACCACTTTACACCCTAATTTGGAAAGGTCCTCACACTTACTGGCCTTAATCCAAAAAAGCACTTACGCAAAATCTTAAAGGTAGGTTCAGGCTAAAGCATTTTGCTGCTGCTCTGAGGTCAGGGTTACCTTTTTTTTCCTACTAAATTCTATATTTTATAGGTAGTGCTATTCAAAGTGAACTTTTGATGACAATTCATGTAAGTATATATTCATTGTCACATGCTCCTTTCTATTACTTCATCTGTAGTATTTTTGGTAAAATTAATCCTGTTGTTCCTTGGCCTGGAAAAGTCAATGACATTTCTAAAATCAAACACCAGGTCGAATCAATTCAGTGATGGAAAATGACACTAGACTGAAGTTTTCCATCGTCAACATCAGCAGACAGTTGAGTGGAGTCAACAGCCGAATTGTGCTTTTTTCTGCAGCCAAAATTAATACCACTTGTAATTCTGCTCAACAGATTACAGCGGAGAACTCATGGTGCCATCAGACCACGAAAAAACTGAGAAGGAGTTTTGAAATGCAATGCAGAAGGCAAAGAAAAATTAAGGAAAAAAAAAATAAAGAAAGAAAGAAAGAAAGAAAAGGTAAAAAGGTAGGTTAGGAAAACCCTCCTGGATTCATCTCACTTTGCTGAAGCAGCCTAGCAGGTAACTCACATCTACACAGAAGAATCCCAACATAGAACAAAGGACTTGCAATCCCACCTTTACTTTGCACCCTCCTCCAGGGCAGCAGATTAATACAGGTCACAGGTGTGATAGCAGGAACAGGGAAACTTAATACTACTTGTTGCTTTGATCACATTGGAAGCATATCCCCATGTAACCCATTTTCCACAAACCCAGACATCAGGGTTGGTTTCACAGCCCTTAATCTCGGGTATCTATATGGCAAATATTTACATCTCAGCTATGTGAGTAACTTCCTTGACAGACAGTTGAACCCTAGTAAGCCCACTTTAGCCCAAGGTACCTCATTCTACAACAGTTACCTACATTTAGTCCCAGAAGTCAATCAACATCATCCAGTAGACCACCAACTACTATCACAGCCTAGTCATCCAGTTCAGGTGTACATTGCTACATTTCAGATCTCTACAGCGAGGTAAAAATAAATCATGTCCTCCGGTGTTCTTATTCTTCTACCTTCTCCATTACCTCATATTTATTTCTATTTTCTATATTTATAACCACCCTTTGCCACACTTAGGCTCCAGATAAAAATCAATGCACAGCCATGATTTAGCATGGCCCAGGAATAAAACACTGGATCTTTGCTCTCTTATACAATAAACCAGGTTTCTTCAGCAGCAGAGTACATTTAAGCATTGAATGTCTCACTCCATTTATCTCTATATTTTCCTCCTCAAAGTAAAACCTGTTCATGAAGTATCTATAACATAAATAAAAAGCAATAGGAAAGTCTGTTCTAGCTAAATCAAGTTTCAGAAGCAGTTACTTTCTTTTTGCCACCACAAATCATCACAAGCCCAAAGTTCACTATTTTGCTAGGACAAAATTCATTGGGCATTTCTGAAGTGGAGCCAATGCTGCATAATTTAATTTCTTGTCTCCTATTAAAACTGCCAGGCTTACCATAATCAGAATGATAAATGCAGAGTCATAAGTCTTCTTTCCAACAGTAATGCCCATCAATACTTCAAACGCAAACAATAGTGACATTTGACTTCATAAAAATTACCTGGTGCACCAACAACACTTAATTAAATCATTTAAAAACTGCTTTTGTTACATTTAATGAATGATATATTATACTGCAATGAAACATGCAGCAATACAAATACTTCACAATGCTAACAATTAAGGCTCACTTCACTTATGGCAATTGACAACACAAGTGCTCCTCACTTCATTCAGTTTGTGCATTCCAAATGAACTGGTTAGCAAAAAGGGTGCTTCTTTGCTAATGAGTTTTGTAATCAAGGCATCTATTTTAATTTCAAATTGGCTAGATTGGGGGAAATTGCTGAACTAAATGACTGGTTCTAATTAGGATTATAAAAATATTCATCATGCAGTAGAATTAGCACAAGGTCTTGATTTCCCTATATTTGCATATAGCTTTAGTTTAAGAGTAGAAAAAAAAAAACTCCTGATAAATTGTCTTCCTTCTAATGAATTGAACAAACACTATATCTGTTTTAGTCGTCCTTTCATTTAAAGGCACTGATACATATTCATGATTTGTAAATGAAGTTAAGTGATTTCGATTCTTCAGTTCATTAACATATTGAAGAAGAAACTTCCATAAATTGCCTTTAAATATTCCCAATCTCAAGGGTTTAGTGCCTAAAAAAAATAAAAAAATAATAAAAAAATAATCCAACTTCACTAACATTTCAGTTTATCTGTTTGATGGAGTTCTGCCTGCCTGGGAGAGCTTCTGGCAGGTGGCTTGTCCAGCAAAGGACACATGATGTGTTTGTGGAACCTGATGTTCTCAGAAGAGCATTCAAAAGGCAGAGAGATGAAAGGCGTATTTGTGGTTAAGTCATGGGAACAGGACTCAATCTGGATTCAGCTTCTGACTTTGTTATAGCCCTTGGTGGTAGTTAGGCAATGAAACACTTTAATGACCTGTGCCTGAATACACTATCAACTCTCTGGGGACAATGCTTTGTCTGTCAGCTTTACGTTTAATTGCAAGCTCTCTGGGGCAGGGATTGCTTTCCTATGAATGTGTAATACAACGGATCAGTCAGGGCGGCAGGGATTTCTAAGAGCAGTTACTGTAACGAGACTTGTGTTAAACATGAAACACGAAGTGTTCCTTTACAGCACAGCAACATACACTATTTCATTCCTCACTATGACAGGCCTGTAGAAGTAATTGCGATTATGGCAGCTTCCTCAATTCTTTCTCCTCTGGGTGAAAAGAAGAATGCTGTAGGTGTGTCTCCCGCTTCATGCCACAGGGGGCTCAAATGCCAATGTGATGGGCACAAAATAAATTGGAGCGCTGAGTATCGCAGTCATAGCACTGGAACCACAGCCGTCGTGCTCTTCAGATGTCAGTGAGCCAAGCTGAGAAATTGGCCCCAGTGTGCTCTCTCACCTCATACAGCTAAATGGTGATTCTACCAAGGGTTCATGTGGGAGCAGAAAGAGCTTTTTTTCCTTGTTAAATATAATGTTCACATCTTGCTAAGAAAAGCTGAATTTTACCCAAGAGGTTCAGTCTTGAGTCAACGCTGATAAGAGGAGAGGTTGTTCACACCCTGACAACTACACTTACATCTAAATTTCAGGACCAGGACTGCTGCTGAGGACCAGGCGACAGTTGTCAGTGTCTGCTGATTTATATCAAAATGCCATGTGGGGCAGTCACCAGCCCACCTTTTCTCATCATCTCCATGCCTCAGTTCCTGAGGAAAGAAAACGTGAAGGAGCTAGAGTTGCATCTGAGTTTGGACATGCTGCATCATGAAACTATTGTCGTAGAAATGTACGGTCCAGCAGCAGGATCTCCAACTTCAAGTGCAATATTCTCACCTGAACACAACCCTGAAGTCCCTACGCACCTAAATTTCTGAGGCACAGAGAAAAATTTAAAAATAAATAAATAAATAAATAAATAAATAAATAAATAATGAAGACCAGGGGTCGGAGCACTTGCTAGAAATAAAGGAGAATACAACTCCCAAGACTCTGTGCTAGTGAAGCTGAGCCGGGCAGGTGGAGGGGGAGTGAAGCTCCAAACCTTGTAGCACAGGCACCCCCTGAGACACAGGGACCAAGCGTCTTTCAGAAGGATTGAGGGCTCTCCATGTCCCAGCTCACTGACCTACTGTGACGGGGAAAGAGGAGATGAATTGCCTTACTCTGTGTGTGTGCATAAATTTTCACTTAATTTCTTTGTATGACTGCACAAAATGGCTTCCCACACAGATTTCCAGGGCAAGATGGATGCCTGCCTGGAAGAAGATGTCTAAATTTCAGGAAGAACATGAATCCAGGTTTGCCTTCCTCTCAGCAAGTCCCACTGGATTTCTTTGGGAGCTCCCTACCCAGCTGGACACTGGAAAAAAACAAAACCAAAACACACACACAGCCTGCTTTAGCTGCCCTGTGCTGTACTGAGAGCCTGGGCTCAAACTCCAGTGGTGAATTTCACCTGGCAGCAGGAAGGCACTGCCTTATGGCTGTAGTTCTGTGTGTCTGGGTGATTAAAACTTTCCCACGTAGTTGCAGTGCTATCTGTGATTCCCTCTGATAAATTCAGCAGTGTTTAACCGAGATAGTCAGGGCTCTGACATGTATCACAGTTAATTTTTTAGATCATAACTCGCTACATCTCCAACACTGAGGACATCTCCCCAGCCAGACCTGATATTGTGTACCAGATGCAATTTGGTGATACAGTCCTGTGTTATCTTGCACATTTTATCACTTCATTCAAAGTGATATTGAGACACCCCTTTCCTTTTGTTCACTTCCTCCTGAAGATTAAGCACTATGGAGAGAGAAGTCATTGCTTGCCAAACTCATTGTTTATGCAGTTCTCCAAAATTCATAGTTATGTAGCTGAGGAATTTAAGATGGTATGGTACTGAACTATTCATTCTCCCACCTCTTCCCAATCACATTTTGGTCTGCAAAAGACAGGGAGAAGTGAATCTCTTTGCATAGATTTCTTCTCTTAACAAACGTGATTTAAATGCTCTAAATCTCTCTCCTAATTCTGTAACATTTTCTCTTTTTTTTCTTTTTTTTTTCTTTTTAATTCTTTTAAATAAATATTCATGCAAGAGGGCTGTGCATGCTGCTGTGAAAGAAGATTCAAAGTCATTCTGAATTAAGTTCCACGAAGCTGGAAACTCCCCTCCATTTCCACCTCCAGACTGATTCATTCCCCAAAAGGGTATGTGAGGTAGAAAAGTTGAGGCTATTGAGAAATAATTGGTTCCTTGAATAAGTGAGACAAATTAGGAAGCACTTGAAATACTAGGATTAGAAATATTAGTGAGACTGCTTTTCATCAGGAGATGATTCAAAAAGACAACCTGGGAGTTCCAAGTTCTTAAAAAGCTCGGTAAAGGAGGGGCTGGATTCGTGACCAAATGGGGCCACTTCAAGATCTACATCCTCAGCCACTCTGAACATTAGCAACGAAAACTATAGCTCATGTCTAGACTGATGGACTCTGAGCTTCCACACCAATCCATAAAGCAGTGTCCAATGCCTTCCAAAAGTTATTAGCAAGCTTTTTTCACGTACCCCCACCCCTTTCCATCACACTTTAATACAAGGATCACTTAAAATGACTACCGACATACTTTTCTGCAAAAACATGAAAATTTGAGCATGAAATCCCATTTTCCCTTTGTACTGACATATAAATATAAGTGCCAATACAGGCACTACTAGCGAGACCAAGCCTGCCTCACAGAAAAACTGGCCATAATGTTTACACAGCGCCCACTTTCTGCCAAGGGCCACAGGCTGCCATTAACAGAACTGACCCATGCACACATCAGGTTGCACTATTTTATCAATAAAGCAGACACACACAAAGCTTTGGGAAGATATCCAAGATGGGTATGGCACTCCATCTCTTAAAGAAGAGGAAACTCATTTTTGGACATAAGATTTTGCCAAGACCTGGCTTGACTTTTAAACTAGGTTCATGTGAGACTGGCGCAGAAGACCAAGTATAGGTTTAAAAAAAAAAAAAAAAAAAAAAAAAAAGATCTGTGTAATGAATAAGATAAGGGAGTAGGATTATTTGCAAGAACATTACAGAAGAAAAGGTAAAAAGATCAATAAGTCAATCTGCAGAGCATCTGCTGTGCCTGAACATCAAGGCTGAGAGTAAAATAGAGCACCAGCAGGAGAAGTTGCAAGCATAAACTTATGATCAAAATCACACATAATAGTGGCATAACAGTGACTTGCTGGGAAAATTCACAACTAGGATATTAGCGCAGACAGGCATCACTTGCTCAGGAAAGGGAAGAAAAGACTTATAAATCACAGATACATACACACATTCTGAGGTTCCAGGGCATTCTCCTAAGCAAGTTAAAAAGACTGTAGGAAGTAACTGTTTGGTGGGTTAAAAAACAAACAAACAACAACGTGATAGCACATCCTAGAAACCGCTATGGCTTGGCCATGGTCAAGCTGCAGGGGACATGTATTGATTGTGGCTCCACAAGGGTCTCAAAGTTCTCTATTATTCCAGTTATTCACAGTGAATACACCTAAACTGGCAGAAAACATCGATTTGGAAGGGACAAGTAAGTCTACTAGAAGACTGAATTAAAGATGTAAGGTTTTTGTGCGTGTGTGTGGTGGTTGTTTTTTTTTAATTAACTAGAAAAATAGCCTAATATTGTTGACCAATGTATAAAAGTTCACTAGAAAAAGGAAGGTCTGCTTAGAACATAAAACTGATTAAAAAAAGAGGTTTGAATTACTGCAGTGGAACTGTAGGTGAGAATACATCAAGAAATTTTTTTAGCAGAAAGGTCCAAAATATTGAGTAATTTTATTTCACACAAAAGCATTAATATTGTTTTCTATTTTTATACACAAAACAATTTTAAAACCTTCTGATCTAGGCAGAAACCTGTAGATTTTTAGTAGGGTGCTAGCTGTTGATTTTTCATTATATTGTATGTAACAACATACTAGGGGAAACGCATTTTCAGATTCATTCTATTGAATTTCCAAGTTGACCATTGCTTGCTTACAACACCGTATTATTTTAAACTGAAATAAAAATAACATAAATATTAATCTGAAACCTATTTTTAATCTGCAAAGTGAAATGAAATTTACAAGTTTGTTTACACATTCATGAGAGGACAGATTCGATCTTCCCTTAATAGTTCCTACTGTTGGGAGTCAAACTGTATGCATTTGTTTTCCAATGTATTTGCATGTTTAAATCTGTCTCCAAAATAAATGCTACAAACAGACCTTAAAGGTCACACACACTTTTAAAGCTTAGAGAGGTGGAAGACTCTGGTCTCCTGCTATCCAGCTGTCCACTGACTTTCACCAGCACCTTCGTGGTCACACCATCTGTAGTTGAGTATTAGCAGCAGGTTCCAGGCTAATGATAAACTTTATATGTTACTGACCTTGCATGCACTTAAATTAAAAGGTACCTGCACTGTTCTCAGGAACAGCTTGCCCCTGGAATAAGAGATGTGTTTCAGAGCAGGTGAACCCCCACAACCTGGATACACAAAGTAAGAAAGCAAGCTCTTTTTGACCCAGCACCACCTAGTCTGTGCCAGACAACTTCATGCTGCCTCACAGGAAAATGGGCACAAAAACAAATGATAGAGAAAGATAAGAACCAGGCTGCAATGGGGGAATGAGCCCCTGACAACAGCATGGCCTCTTTGGGTAGCCTTCTCACATCTGCAGAGCACTACTGCAACCTCTCTGGCCACATATTTTAGGATCTCCCCATATCTTTCTTCTGCTCTGAAGCAGAGAGATGAAGTGAATGTTGCCACTGGCAAGACCCCATTATCATATGTAGGAGAAAGGGCATGGCATAGCAGTGTGGGAAGGTGTGAGATCCAGATTTGGCTTCTAAAGATCAAGAGAGCAGCACAGCCACAATCATTTTATGGAGATGCACAACACCTTGACAAAGCTACTTAAAGATCTAGAATTTTTAGCCTAAAAGTCACTGTCATCTTGTCATTGGTCTAACCCCCATCTAACAGAAGATCATGGCTGACCTCCAGTTCCCACTCACCTGTGGCAGTGCTCTTGTTTCCAGACAGACTGAAATGTTTTACAATGGCCTCTTTAGGTGAGTCTCCACATAGAAACCACTACCACAATCTCTAGAAATGCCTTTTCACTCTAACTGCACTGCCCATATCCCAGTACCAACTGTAACTGCATTAAGACTGTATGATCCGAGTTAGGGTGATGATTCCTTTACAGTTTCTTCTAAGCCAAGATGCAGGCTTGTACCTGGGTTATGTTGAGCAAACACTTCAATTGAGAAAAGCACTGCCTCCTTGGTTGTTCTCAAGAATCAGCATCCAGCCAGCACTTAACATCATCTTTCTGAACTCTAAGGAAAAGCATCGTGAGTGGGTCTTGAATACAAAGGCAGACAAAAATGTAAAGTCTGCAGTTCCCATAGCTTTATTTCCATTTGACCAACAAGCAGCAGACCACCTTTGCCTCCTCTGTGCTCTTACACTGTAGATAAATATGTTCATTTCCTGGGATAAAAGGCAAGTATCCTCAGGGAGTTTCTAATTTGCATTTCATTTTCCTTGGCTCTCTTCTGAGACGATGAGAACAGCAGAGGTGGGCTACACTCTCCAGATATCATTAGTTTGGAGGAGCAGGAGCAAAAATACTCCTGAGCCATTAACGCAGTGCTGGACCAGGGGAGCATGATTAACACCTCACATACTAGTGGATGTGCATGCTTTGTATTTGATTTCTCTTTCCACTGGCTAACATGCCATAAAAAGGCCACAAAGCACTGGAAATAGAACAATAGCTCTTCAGCTCATGAGCGGATACTTCACATTCACTACAGCTGGACCTCTTTGCAAACACAAGCTCAGCATGTCATATCTGGCTTCTCACCTCCATGTGTACCTCGCCAGATGTCTGTTTCTTTCAGGGCTGTCTTTGTACAAACACAAGTATCATTTTTATTTTTTTTAATCTCCTGTTTAAAAGTGGCATCAAACAATTCCATGACATCAAACAAATAGATTGGTCTTTCTAGCTTCCTTCAAAATCCCTGTTACAATGAACATCTGAGTGCACAAAACTATTTGACATTTGACTAACTCCTTCTTGCAGTAAGTATTTGATACTATGAAAGGAGTTTATTTACAATAGCTTTGTGCTTGCAAATGTCACTCAAGCATCATCCGTAGCACTGCAGCAAACCACCTGGTGCCTGCCATAGCATTCTATTTACAAGGGGATGGAAAGGTTACATTGGGAAGTACAGAAGTAGTAGATTATTCAATTGTACTCTCAATAACTACTTGCGTAAAGATTTGTAGTAGCCCTTCATAGGAAATGCTGTAAAATACCAGAGGCATTAAATTTTTGGAGTATTGTCCTACTGCAGGGATGTGAGACTGCCTATTTTAAAAAACCTCCCAAATAACTGTAGGAATTGAAAGTCCAACCAGAACACACACACACTTGACAGATTAATGCAAAAAACTTAAAGTGTCTCTTCAGCACATTTTTTACTTTGTACTGTCTACAGATGACAGAAACGGAAGAGAGGAACGAGAAAAGCTTGACAAGCCTTCTAGAATTTGTAACTTGATAATCCAGTCTATGTCTTAGCTTTGTGCTGAAGTGGGGGCCACTGTTCCAGAGGTGGAGTGTACACTCTATAGCCTGATTTACAAGTCATGCTGTACCTGCATTGCTCAGTGTCTTTCAAGACAGGAGTGCTACATAAGAGCAGACTTGTTAAGGACAAAGCAGCAGACTTAAGAGTTGGCTCACTAACAAAAGCACTGCAAAGTGACTTAAGGAGTGGCACAGCAGAATCCTTCATCTGTTGCTGATCACTGATTTCCAGATTAACCAACTTCAGTTGGCAAGCAGAACGAGCATCCCTTCATGCACAACAGCCAGCTGTTATGAACTGACTCAGTCTCAGAGTGCTCAGTGACAGCTCAGCTGTCACTAAGACCTACAAATCAGATTTTTCAGAGCAGCTCCACGTCATGTCAAATGTCAGGTTCTTTTCTTTTTTTGTACCGTTACCACTACTGACATTTCCATACCCATCACAATCACTGTCCACAGCTGACAAGTCCACTCCCTCCAGTCAGCTTGCTCTGTCACCAGATGGGTTTTGAACACACTTAAAATTGCAAGGTGAGAGTAGCAAAGCATGCCATAATTTCTTCACCATCTCTGAGAGCATGTGGTTCTAGACGCTATCCCTTTAAACACCTGGCTCAAGAACCATAGATATAGAACCAATTGCTCACCTTTTGATCCAGACTGTAGGCCAGGATCCACTCCTCCTGCTTGGGGTGGAAGAGCAGACTCTGGATATAGAAGTTCAGACGGTACTTCTGGTACGTAGCCCCTTCATCAGAGCTGATGAGAATGCTGCTCTCAATCTCTGGATCACTAAGAAGCATGATCTAAATAGGAAAATAGAGAAAATACAGTGTTAATGGAAAAGTAAAATTGAACTTCATTTAAAAGTGAGATCACAGAGCGCTGGTTCCTGCTGGACATATTCAGAACATTGTTCAACAGTATTAATGACGCATAAGATTTCCCAAATAGTTTGTAGTTTTAGCATTTGGTTTTTGTTCTGTTTACTGATTCATTTGGTGATTCTGTACTTCGATTTCATTTTTGTCCAAATAAATTCAGAAAGCCCAATAATAAAGAAAAATGTTATGTTGACATTCAAGACAATTTTGGTTGGACAGAGCAACTTCAGAGTGCCGCATCAGGCTTTTCCTGGTGTTTTCCAGTCTATCACCTCCCTCCACAAATGTGGAAACCTCTCTCCAAAAGCACATGACAGGGCACTCCGGAGATTTCAAGCTCCTTATCTGGCAGATTGCAGAGCTATGAATGAGAGCATCAGGTCACTGGAAACAGAATGCCTACCTGGGTCAGCTGCTGGCACCTGAAATTAGTCCACGTGTGTATGTGCAAACACTGATACATGATCTCATACATTATGCTCCCAATCTATACAGTAGGAGATAGTCATTCACTCAACCAACATATAATTTTCCCCATGCAAAGGAAAGTGTTTGACCTCAATTTGTACAGGGAGGAAAATGCTTTTGTGCCTCTGATTTTAATTAGAAAATTATTAGCAATATTTTAGAATGGGTTGGTTCCACTTTATCAGGTGCCATGCTCTGTGTAAATGTTATCAAGAAAAATGTTGTGGAAACATTAACACCATCTTATTAACATCTGGAGAAAACGACATCACATTAAAGCAAATGCCAACACCATAAAATAAAGGCAAACAGTGGGAAATAAATTAGAGCTGTGCTAAACACAGCAGGTTATTGATACACTAGCTGAAACAAATATAGAAACTGCCTTTCAACAGCAGAACACATCCAGAAGCTGCCTTTTTTAGCTGTGAAATGAGCAGCTAACTGCAATTCAAGGCAGTTTTGTCCCATTTGCATGTCCAAGTAAACTTTTCTTATCCAGCTTCGCAGAGCTCCAACCTCCAGATTATGATAGGGAGAAATATTAATTTTGACAGCAGCTATTTAATTACAGAAAATCAGTTAAAAGGAATGGTAAAACCCTTGGTATATTAGACCCCGATCAAGCAAAAAAAGAAAAAAGGCACATTTTTAATCTTAAGTACTGCATTAACAAGGGAAAGTGAATATAATGCAAATTGTTTCTGATCCTTTCCATTAAGGAATTAAAAAGGCCTTTAAAATTAGAGCTGAATGTTGTTCCTAAGGTGAAGCCACCTCTATGAATCCAGCCTGAGCTCATAGCTCCTTCAACGCCTCTCAGACTCCTTACCAGCTCGTTTACCTTACTCACAGTGCAACCCCGACCTGTTCCCACAATAAATAAATAAATAATAAAATAAAATAAAATAAACACCAAAAAATAAAGCCTGAAAAGTGCACTGCACTGTGCTCTGCTGCACAGCATCAGCAATGGGAACCATCCCCCCAGGAGACCAACTGCATGGGAATAAGTCTTAAGAACAGGTCCTCAAGGCAGCCACCTGGAAGGAAGTTTGATACTTTTCTTCTACCTACACTAAGCAAAATATTATTTTATTTTGCTCCAGAGAAGAAAGATCTCTCCAATATTTTAAGATATTTTTCTGTCACTGGTGACTTAGACTTCAACAGCATTTTGTCCCCCCAAGTACACCCATGTTCATCTGAACCACGTTGCCCATGCCAGACAGAACGGTAACATTAGGAAAAATTGTTTGCATCTGTAGAATGGAAGAAGGATGCAAGACTGCCAAGTACAGAAGCTATTCCGGAGAGATCTTACATTTAAGGAGGGGATAGTTTCAAATAAGATTTTCCACCTATTGTCAGAAAAGGTTACGAAATTATTAATGCTGTATGTTAAAAGGTCACTATTTGCTTTCCCTATGCTCCTTAACTGAGGGCAGAACTCTGCAGAGCTGACAGAGTACAGACACAAAGCATCCACACAGGATCTGCAACATGTATGTGGACAGTTCAAAAAAATGGCTCAGAGGAGATAGAAAAGGTGATGTTTCCACCAGATGGTTCACAAAGCCAGGCAAATAGTTCTCCCGGAAGCATAACAGTGGTTGCAAGATTAAATAATAGAACCACTAAGACAGGAAAATTAACAGCCAACCTTATTGAAAGATTAAAGGGGAAGATAAAATAGATTAACCACAGCCAGATCTTGTTGTAAGTGCAACCACATCAGTCACCCACCACTCCTCACCTGGTGCTGATGTCAACCCTGAAAAAGACTCCTCCAATGTTTTCAAATGGAGAAAAATCCCACACCCAACATCTCTGTTAGCATTCTTTTTTTCCAGGCAAGGCTGATCCAATACAAAGAAAGGAAGAACAGGAGGCTCAAAGTGTGAAAAAAAAAAAAAAAAAAGAAAAAAAAAAAAGCCACTGGTCATGCAGCTAGGATAGGTCCCAACTTCTGTTGTGTTTGGAGAAAGTATTGGCAAGCAGGAAGAGCGGGCTTTACTTTATTATTGCTTGTCTTTTTTCTGCTGAAAGCTAGGGGGGGATGGGACAACTTTTGGAAGGGGAAATAACAGGACATTTGTCAAAGGCCTGAAACTGTCACTTCTCATTATGGGACCAGGGCGAAGGATCCACCCCAGAAGAGATTTAGATTAATCGCTTTTCGTTAAGAGCCAATAAACAAACTCCAGTCAGAACGAGCGCTGCTGCCAGCACCCTGCATTGCCATTTATAATTGCCATAAGGAACAGCAAAGGAGCACCAGAGAGTTGTCAAATGTAATTTATAGTTTTTTAAGATCTAATCATTTTCTATAATATTAAATTAAATGGCAGCCTTTATTAGAAAGGAAATTACATTTCACCTTGCAACACTGTAGAATATATGCACACACAAAAAGTATTTTAATATATTAGTAATCCTATACGTATATAAAGTATTATTTTCAGATGCTGTCTTCTCTAGTTTAAGCAGACAGGAGATGGGGAGGCAGGACTGATTACTTTGAAGGGGAAGTCCTTGAAAACATATTTGAGATGAGATGGTTTATACTACACAGGAATTCCTCTAGAGCCTTTAGTCTGGCCTCCAAAATTCAGTAAGGAATGAATGACAAGAACTAGACAAAACAAAACAAAAATCAGACTGAACGTCAGGTAGCTCCTTAGGACATGAACACAGAGGAAGAGAGCTGCCTGTGGTGTATCTCCGTTTAAAGCAGGAGCTTTGGGGACAATGATGACACGTACAGAGTTGTTCTGAATGGACTCCAGTTCAAAGGAATACCAGAAACTAGTGAAGGAAGTTCATAAAAGGGATATTCTTCAGAGAGTTTACCTTGCAAGAACATAAACTACAATGAAATTTTCAACACATGATCAGGAAAAACATCCAGCTCTGAATCCTCCAAGGGGATTTATTCCACGAAATAAGCACAGGTTGCAGGCTGAAAGAACAAGGAAGGGAGGTGTCATACCTATACCTGCCACAGCATATTTGGTGCAGAAATAGAGAAGTAGCGAAGAGCCACTGGTATTTGCTAGAGAGCATGTAGGACCCTTAAAGGAGCTGTGAATGAATGCCAAAGCAGAGATGAAGGAAAGTGACATCACATCACAAATCCATTCAATGGGAATGACCACTAAAAGGGCTGAGATAATAAAACTAAGGCAGGATTTGTAACTAAGAATATGAGTTCCTGCTATCCTGATTAAAATCCCAGCTGTGACACTGAGTTAATACCTTCCTCAGCACTGGTTTCACCTAGGGTATATCCGTGTGGTTGAATTAATATGGTGCCACCTTCCTCTTCCTCTGCCACAGACTAGCTAGGCACAAGATGACTTTGACCTGGAATACTGAACCACACCAGCAAGGAGCTAGCATACGTCTCACAGGCACAATGATACGATGAGCACAGACTACTGGCTTGGAGCTATTAGTAGCCTGAGTTCGTATCTGCCTGGATCTACCATCACCACGCTGAAGACTGCCCTACAGCTCGGCACTCAGTTCTTCTCCCAACTCCTTTCACTGCTCTCTGCCTTCACTCTAAAGGCCTGCTTGGCACATCACCTCTATCCTCCTCCTTCAGCACACAGGAACAGCCACCCCCAAACCCTTTATCACGTTACCTGTATATAAAGCATCAGATTCAAAAGCTTCATCACCACTCTTCCTCCCTGGTTCTGTGTTGTCCCAACACAACAGAGATCCATTTTGTATACAGCTGAAGCATTTAATAAGCTACCTCTGGACAAAAACTTAAACAACATGCCACATAAAAGGCATTTTTATTAATATTACTTCTCATTAAATCCTTTTATTTTTGCAAACCAACATAAATTTTGATTTTAAATTACCAGTGTGCATCTCTTTAAATCAGCATGGAGAAGTTTTATAGGTACAATATCTGCAGCAATAGTATCACTGAGCTACATCAGCAGGAAGCCTCCCAGTAAGTGAATAAAGAAGACAGGTTCGAAATAAATGACTTTTGTTCCCAGAAATAAGTAGATAGCATTAAACCATTATGTACTGCCTTCTGATTTTCCTCTTCTCTTTTTAATGTGCTTTTAATACGTGGGCCTTTTCAGAGTTTCTAGTCACATTTTCATTTCCCTATAGAATGTGCTATTCGAAAACGAAATAAACAAAACAGCCTTACAAAAAAGATAAAACAGTCCACCTACAAGCCACCCAACCCTCCACAGCTACAAAAGGATCCCAGGTCCTTAGCGGTATGTTAGCAATTTGCTTTGGATCACTGCATTGTTCTCTTCTGCAACTGAGAAAGTAGTTCTGCCACAAACACCACTGCAAAAGCAGAAACTCCAGGTTTCCTCTTCACACCTTCATTGTGATTTCTCTATTGAAAGTGCTCAGCTTACACTTTTTTTTCTTCTGATTTCCCATTTTGATTTAAAACATTTAAATGATTGTATGATCCCATGGGACCTCCAGAGTTAAATCTACTCCCAGAAGTTCCATATTGGTTTTGAGTTTAAAAAGCCAGAAAGTTCCAACGCTTTAAGCTAAAATGCCAGTTCAAATGGAGAACTTTTCTTTTGTTTGGACTTATTAAGCCATTTCCTTTTGTTAAAACTGAAAAAAAAAAAAAAAAAAAAAAAAAAAAAAAAAAAAAAAAATTATATTTAAAGGCTTAGAGATATAAAAATCATTTTCTTTCTTCAAAACATCAATTCATCACACGTGTTCAATGTGAACAGTTTGGAAATTTCTTATGGGAAAACTAACTTTACTACTGAGGCATTTTAGATTAAAGGTTGACTGTCTGAAAATTCTCACTAAAAACTTGTTGGTTGCTCATTCTTTTCCCATTCTTCTTCTCCTACCTAATTACTCCAATTTACTTGTCCTGCATGCTACATTATGCTCACAGAGGTATATATCCAACTTCAACAATTTTAGACCGTAGCTACAAAGCATACCTGATAACTTTCTGTGCTAACACTACAGAGGACAGACATAACTCACAGCAAACAATCTCATCCTTTTTTCTTTCCCCACCACTTGTCAGTTCAACTAAAAAAAAACCTTTGCTTAACCAAATCAGCCCAAATCCTTCTGAGACAAAAATGTACTGGTGTCTGTCACAAATACTTGTCTACTTACTAGAAAATATATCGCCCATAAAAATCAGCATTTAGCTTTTTTTTTTTTTTTTTTTAAAAAAAAAAATCATTCCACAATTGTGGACGAAGATGTCATTGATAAAAAAAAAAAAATGCTCTAGAGAGAAGCCCTATTTACACAAATAAGGAGAGAAGAAATCTTCCTTCAAGCTCTAGCACAATGTTTGGAGGATGGCATGCACATGGATGAGAAGGTCCTCAGCTCTCATACCCACCTCATTCCTTAGCCATCAACAGCTCTGATGAGAGGGACACCTGTTCTCTCAAAAGCCAGACAAGACAGCTATGAGAAGGGCAACAGCATCCACATATTGCCTTTGAGTCTAAGAAGATTAGAGTCTTTGCAATCCCTCGTGCTATACAGTGGTCTAGATTCAGATTTTGAATTCCTGCTCACTTTACGTGGCTCAAAAACTTCCTTAAAGTTAAGGACAACCTATGGGCATCAGTCAAGCAGTAAAGATGCACTGAGCTTTCATGAGAGATGAATTGCCTGGACCTAACCTGTTTCAACTTCTTGTATCTTCACTTCTTATTGCCTGAAATTTAACATTAATAACAGATTTAATTAATGAATATAGCACCAGATTACCATCTCTCAGAACCATAACGCTGTAATCTTAAAGGATGAAGTGCACTGCTCTCACTTTATAAGGGTTTATGAAGCATGTGTTATAAAAGTACCTCAACCATAAGGCTTTTACACCTTGGCACTCACTTCAATACAATCCCATAAAATCCAAGCAATCTTTAAGTGTTAAAGGTGACTTTCACTACTGTATTTATTATTGGATAATGAAAAATGAGTCAGACACACATAGAAAACTGAGAAATGAAAGAGAGTTTCCTGAAAGTTTTACATTGGGTCTGCCTTATATGAACCGTGACCAAAGAACCAAATGGCCCTCTCAAGACCTTTCAGGCACCTCATGCTAACCCCTCTCCAGAACTTCCTTCCCATCAGGACTTGTGACTGATTTTTTACTCTGTAGAATTTCATTGCTCATCGCTGAACTTTCCAGATGTCAACAGCTGTTTCTGGGTGAATCTAACTCCTAAGAAGACTATTTTCCTTGGGCTCCTCCTACTGTGCTGGAGACAACAGTTGTGGACTACAGTAAGTTGATTTCAGAAGACAGCACAAATCTGACACAGAGATGGAGGCCCCATCTCCTGGTTCCCCATCTTTCCAACATTGAGATAGAAAGATGAAAGCATATCTTGCTGTTCAACTACATGCATGGCCTACACTTTCTTTGTAGGACATTTTGCCATTTGTAGAATGTGTGTTAAAGACAAGCATCATCACAAAGTAGAGGGTAAAAAGCTACAAAAGCAATCGCTATTTCTTTTTACCCTAATACAGATCTTTCTGCAATACTGGAGCACAAAAGAAGATGCCACTTGGGTGCTTTTTTTATGACTATCCTCTTCTGAAATGTAATCTGTAATTTTTCTGCTGTACCTTTGTTATACACTCATTTAGACAAGCCACTTTCAAAACTGAGAGTTAGCAAGTTTCTTAAGTTGCATCACAAAAATATTCTGCCTAGGTATCAAGAGCGTTTTTGTCAATGAGGAACAATGCAAGCAGAAAGCTGTTATTCAAGCAGTACACCAGATGAAGCACACAAACCCCAGGTTCACTGTTACACTGAACAGCCCCTCAGCAGAACCCAGATACTGTCAGAAATAAAACTAAGAATAACTACAGCCAACTTAACATATGCATGCATTGACTGGATAGAACTTGGGACCAGTAGTTCAAAGGACTGTAAGTCTGGCCTATGAGGGTGAATAATGTATGTGCATGAGATGCTAGTATGACACTCATACACCACGTATGAAATTAGAGTATATAGTTCTAGCTAATGCTACGTACTGTTGGCTCAGTCAAGAAAGAGTAAACATTTCAAATGACAGCGTCTCAGCAACTCTTTCATTTCCTTCTCTCAAAGATTAAAAAGGATGAAGATGCCAGAAAGACTTTGAGAGTCTGAGAGCAGTTTTGTGGTAAAATAGTAATTATCATCCTCCTATCTGAAGATCCACAGGAGTGATATCATCCCGGCACTTACATGATTAACTCTGAGGAAAGAGATTAGCAAAAGCACATCAAATAAGGACCAGCACCACGTTGCTTTCTCTAAGGAGATGCACATCAGCTTAGCAGCTTGTTTACAGTGAGTAACCCTGGTTAATCTTTCTGACCTCTGTTGTTTTTCCTATCTAATTATATCCAGTTTACAATTACAATTAATTCAGATTGGTACAAAATTAAACAGTCTCTTGGCATTGCAGCCATACCTGCCTATAATTGCCATACCAAAACAAAACACTTCTACAGAATACCAAGCTCACATACCCCATCCCCTATGGAGAGAAAACTTCATTTAATTACCACCTCCAGCAGCTGTGCAGGAGCACAGATGCACCTTGCAGTGTGCCCTGAGGATCAGGAGCAAATCTAGGCTAAATTGGATACAGAGCAAGAGCCCCTGAAGGAAAACCACTCTGCCATCCTCTTTGGCAGGTGTGGAAATGAAAACATATCATGACTCTAAGGCTTGGGCAAAATCAGAGCTGGGAAAAGAACTCAGATGCTCTAAGGCTGCTGTCCTAACCTACCCATAATACCAATCCTAGGCTAGATCCTATCTGCATGCATAGGAGCAGGATAAGCCATCATACTAGACCCAACAAAGCAGAACATCTCATCTTTGTTTTACTGCTAAGCAGGTCAGAACAACATGTCTCTCCATTTTCTCTTGTCTTTTTGGCACTGGACACGTGTACTTTTCACTTTTAATTACCAGGCACAGCAAGCATTTGCTTGTTAAATTTCAGGTGCCAGTGGGGATGGAAGCTATCCAAAAAGCATGTGTTTGACCTGGCAAAGAGTAACTGATTGGCAACAGTCATGTGCTTGGTTATAAAACCTTTTCATTGTCACAGCAAGGCAGTTTACCCAAAGTTAGTTCATCTCATTATACTCTTGTTACAGCTGCACATCCTCAGGGTCCCCACAGCTCATCAGAGCAAAGTCCTCTGACACAATAACCCTACGTTTCTGTTCCTACTCTGGTACTGCTTGCTGTTCGTAGAGAGCCCCAATCAGATTGCCCAAGGCATTTCCATGTTGCAGTATTTTCATGCATAACACCCCGCTGTGAACTGCCAGTTATAAGCCTCACCACCTATAGCTGGTTTTGTGTAGATCCAGTTTGACTACGGCTTCCACAACTGGGCCTGGACAAGAAGGAGATGAAACCCTAGCTGATGACTCAAGGCAACAACCAGTGCTTCCATGAGAAAAACAGACAGTAAATCAGGGGACAGATGTAAAGTTTCTGATCTATGTATGCTTTGTTCTTGAGTCTGGTTTTCTTCGCAGCATAGCTGTACAAGATACCTTTTCACTGTTCTTCGTTCTACGTAGGAAAGCCCTAACTTTTGTAACATCCATCACAGGGCTTTGTGGTCACCAGCTTGTTATACTGGTACAGAACAGCTCTGATCCCAAACTGTGTGCAGAGAAAAAGGAAAGGCGATATTCACTGTTATAATTATATGTTATTTGAGTAAATGCGTGGTTGTGCTATTCTTCGTAGAACTACAAAGTAATTTTCACCATTATGGTAACTTACCATGTAAGCAGAAATAGTTACATAAAATAATGTTATCAGTAAGGATAGGCTGTGTGCACCAGAACTGCTGGAACTGAGAATACCATTTATATAAAAACACTTCTCTGATTATAGGTCTCACCTGGGAGAACACTTTACGTGTGGGAATAAGTTTACTCACAGTAGTTGCCCCATTATAGAAAACAAAGAGATGTGCATGGATAGCTCCTCATGAGGGTAAACTTTTGTAGCCTGTATACAACAATCTATTTAATTTGAGGACAGCAGAGTGTTTCATGACTCTTTAGAAAAATAAAAACTGTATTATGTATCTCCCTTGAGGCCATTAAACATGAATACAATTTTAAATGCATCATTGCTTTTCCACTGCTTACACACTTTATTTTTCTGCTCTTTAGTCAGATTGCAGAGAGAACACAGACAACAGTCAGCTTTATCAATGTTCACATCCAGATGCTAATGATCTCAATTTACTTACCTAGCATCTATTACCCATGTCACTCACTGCTCTAAATACGCTTCTCTTCCTAACATCACCACACTAAAGAAGAAAGCTGAGGAGGTAGGAGAAGGTCTATTTTCTGGACAGGAGGTTGAGGTACTCAAAAATTAATGGTTAAAATTACAAAACTTGATGGCATTGCAGTGCTCTGCACAGCAGCACTCAGCCCTAAGCTATTCACTGTGATTACAAACTCTGCCTGGTAAACTCAGCTGCCAGAGATCCTAACATCTGGGAAGGTTCAGGATGGAGAAACAGGATTCACAGCTGCCAGCTCACTCACTGGCTTTCACATTTCTTGTTAGATTTGCAAAAGTAACTCCACAACTTCAACACAACCCTGACACTTTGGTTTAGGAATCAACTAGTGAAAGTCAGAAATATGCCCAAGCTGACTCCACCTTTCCAACCATACCCAGGTCCTTTGGTTCCATGTCAGATAAGCTTTTTTTTTTTTTTTCTTCTTGTCAGAAAAAGAGGGCTACAAAGATGGTGACAGGCCTAAAGGGGAAGAAGCATGAAGAGCAGCTGAGGTCCCTTGGTTTGCTCAGCCCCAAGCAGAGCAGGCTGAGGGGAGGCCTCATGGCGGCCTGCAGCTCCCTCACAAGGGGAGCAGAGGGGCAGGCGCTGAGCTCTGCTCTCTGGGGACAGCGACAGGACCCGAGGGAATGGCACGGAGCTGGGACAGGGGAGGGTCAGGCGGGGTATTAGGAAAAGGTTCTTTACCAAAAGGGTTGTGAGGCACTGGAACAGGCTTCCCAGGGAAGCGGTCAAAGCTCCCAGCCTGATGGAGTTCAAGAAGCATTTGGACAACGCTCTCAGACATGGGGTTTGATATACTGGCTGCTGTGCGGAGCCGTGGGTTGGACTCAATGATCCTTTTAGATCTATTCTGTCTCAGAACATTCTATGATTCTGACCCTGCAGATTCTGCTAATCTGCTCACTGAAAATTATAATTCACCCAATGACCAATGAAGAATTTCTTGATTCTTCTCTTCAGAAAATAATGAAATAAAAAGACACTTTACCACAGATTGCTGGGTTTGACGATTAGGGTTCTGGGGTGTAATTTGTTCTTTTGCCTTCCTCACAGCAAAATAGCTGTCTCCTGGTGAACCAGCTCTGATCACTAAAGACCAAGGTTACAACATTACTGAGTCTCACAAGGACCCACATGCCCCTTTGCCAAGGGCTGCTCTCCACCCATTCTCTTATATTTGCTCTTTTTTTTAATAACAGGACATGCTGACTCATTATTATTGATTGATTACCCCGCTGCCTGTGAAGCACTATTCCCCTCCTCATTAATTCAAAATTACCTCATTTTTCATACTTCATAAATTAATATATTATTGGATCTGCAGTAGTAAGGGAGATAGCCCTGTTCCATAGAGGTGTAGCGAGGGTGGAGAAAGGATGGAAATCTCACAAACTTGCCCTATGTCAGGATCTGCACCTCAGCCTGCCCTGCTGATGGGCTGGGTACAGGCAGTGCCTATGAGGTGATGCATCCTGACAGTCCCACTTTATCCCTATAACCAAGGCAGGGCACTATGGAAAGCTCCTACAAGCCTGCTCTGCTCCACTTCATAAAGCGACGGTCATATTAAGTGACAAAACTGCAGCCTTATTTTAGTGGATATTATAACTTCTGATCTCTCCTTTAACACTTGCTGACTAAATCGGGAAAAAAACTGCCTCTATTAAATACTGTAAGCCAACTCCGGGAAGTCCACATCTAAATGTGGATATGATCTTTCCAGTTTTACCCCATCTTTATGGCCTTGTACCATCCTAAGTCTCCCCTAAAGAGCCTGACTCTAGCAATATGAGGTGAAGAAAGCAGAGAGCAGCAGGAGAAATCATCCAACTGCTAGAAAGCCAGGCAAGGCAGGGCAGCTTCGTCAGAGATCTGCACCAGTATCCATCCTGCCAAGCTGAATCTTACCTGATAACTGACCTTTTTTTTTTTTTTTTTCCTCCAAACATTATTGCAAATACTGAGGAAAATGCAAAATAAAACAAAATTAAAAAAAAAAAAAAAAAAGACATAGCTTGGTTTCTCCCTTCACAATCCGAGTCTCTAGGCATTCCAACAGACAATGTAGTGCAGTAACACACTCATCCACCAATCTTATTTTTTTTCATTCATCGTCTGAGAATGATCGGACTGCAAATTGTATGTTTAAAGCTGTAGATATTGCAGTTACTGTCTGCAAACTGTGCCAAACAAACCCTGTTTATCTACTTGGTTCTTGCACATAAAACAACTTAGTAAAGCACGCATGGCAAGTCAGCCAAGTCCAAAGAGTTTGAGCTTTGTTCTGCATTTCCCTAAAATCTGTGTCTACTTTTAAATGGACAGTTTTTCCCATGATGCAAACTATCCCTTATAGCCAAACCTCCAAGACAGAAGCTAAGCAGGGAATTCAGGAACACAGTTCCAGTCCTTGGTAGGTAAATGATATAGCAGGTGTGTCTGATTTTTTCTTATTTTACTTATACATCTTATATCTACAGTTACTTTCATCAACTAGACTTGCAACATCTGTGAAGACTAAAATGACGTTTATTTAACAAGACATTCTCCATAAAGCCAACTTAGCTTTCATTTTACTCTGAGTCTTTATTAATTGAAGCCTGTATTAGGGTTCCATTTGCTTTTAATACTTAAATAAACACTACCCAAAAGTGTATCAAATGAGTTTTGAAACATATGAAAAAATGCAAGCAAAAGTTATGGTAATGGATAAGCATAAAGCCATGAAATGCAGGTGCATAAAGGAAACTCTAAATCTGGCGTTTCATAATATATGAATGCTATCTTCATAAGTGCTGCAACAATGGCTTTCAGTGTCGTGTCTTTAAAAATATTATAAATAAAAAAAATACACATCTCTCTTCTAATCATCTCACCTCCAACACTATTAAATAATGCCACATGCAAGTATTCTGTTAATTATCTGGGTCCAGTCCTGTTCAAGTTATTAATCAATGACCTGGGTGAAGGAACAGAGTGTACCCTCAGCAAGTTTACTGATGACACAAAACTGGGAGGAGTGACTGATACACCAGGAGGCTGTGCTGCCAGTCAGATGGACCTGGACAGGATGGAAAACTGGGTAGAGAGGAACCTCATGAAGTTCAACAAAGGCAAGTGCAGGGTCCGGCACCTGTGCAACACGCTCTAGGTGACCCTGCTTGGCCGGGGAGTTGGACTAGATGATTTTCAGTGGTCTCTTCCAACTTAAACCATTTTCTGACTCTGTGATCTCATATGTGTTTATTTTTAGAAACACCTAACACAAGCAGTAGTTGAAGTTCACTGTTTTGTTTTGTTTTTTTCATTGTTGTTTTGTTTTTGTTTTTATTTTTGAATGCATGTTTTTCCAGAGAGATGGCCAAAAAAAACCTCAAGGATCTCAAGTTTTCATCTTCATGCAATACTGAAGGACAGCCTTCCTTAGTGTACATTGATCAGATTGTCCCTGTTTAAGGAAGAGGGAAACATCCCTTGAGGATCTCTCATAAGCTTGTGTCTCTATTCTGTGCTATCTGTGCTGACAAATGGTTGCATCCCTGACAACAGGTGCTATAGGAACTCCATTTATCTCTATGATCTACGTTAGGTCAGAGGAGGTAAAATTAAAATCTGCATAGAAACAGACAGTTTCTTCTTTCTTGAAGTATAGGAACATACAGGTAGGTCAGGTCTCAGCAGACATCTGACATGCCAGGCCCCAAAGTCCCAGGCTGCAGCAAGATAAAATACTCTCTCCCACAGGACCCCTTGACTACAAAGGCTCACAAGAAGGCACAACCGTCAAACATAGTAATAATAATTTAAAAGGGAAAAGAAAAACAGATTTGGGACATACTGAAAAACAAAACAAAACAAAACAAAAACTATATTTTAAGAGTATTCTACTAAAACTCATATTTTGCCTTTACATCTCAGCATCTTCCATTCATTTTGAACCGTGGTTAAAACATTAATAAGTTAAGCCTACTAGTATAGGGAAGCTATATTTCTTACTTAGTCAAGGTCAAAAAGCTACAAAGTATTATGACACCTGTAACTCAAATGATCTCTTTTACACAGTTTCAGGTCTTGGTTCTGCAAACATTTACAGAAATTCTTGTTTAATGAGTGACAAATTCAAGCTGAACTAATGAGACAAGCGGAGGGAAGCCCATGCACAAGAGCTCACAAGATTGAACCTCGTAGATAAAATGCACCATATAATATATCCTTTGACTCTGCCACAGATGTTGTGTGTGACCTTGAGGAAATCATCTTTGCTTCATCAGTAGGTGAAGGAAAATAATGCTTCTTCGTTCCCAATTTTAGTCCTTATTCGAATAGTCAGTTCTGGAGACTGATGGTGACTGCTCCTGAAGTATATTTACCAGGCAGAATATACTGTAATGTTAACCAGATCAGTCACATTTGTACAATCCACTGGTAAAACCAGAGCAGATAAATCTGAGCTCAGATGATACAGATGCTGTGTTTCAGAGCTATAGCCTCTGCCATACAGCAGTAGGCAGGTTCTGCCCACATAGGATCTGGACTGAGTAGCATGTGCTTTGGAGTGCTAACAAGAACATCCTACACAGCTCAACAGGTCCAGAGAATGGCGCACAAGGAGACAATTAAAACTCAATTTGCAGCTCAGGTAATTTAGTGTCTGTTAATGGCAGCTGTAAAGCCAAGAACTATATAGCAACTGTATTTCATCAGGCTGAAGGAAAAGATTAGGGATAAAAGACAACAGAAAGAACTAGTTCTCTCTCTCCTGCCCTGCGGCTCTAACTCAGCCCCACTGCATTTGTGTTATAAATAGATTTTTTTAAATCATGCCAGCAAGTCCCGATTTATGGCACGTGATGTTTTTCACAGTGTCTCCTTAATAAGGAAAAAGGGTAAAAAGAAACCTTCCATTTGCCAAATGGCTTCAGGATACTCCAGAGCTTGGTCCTTCACCAATAGCATAGGATACAACCTTAGGAAAAAAAACAGCAAATGAGTAATGGGAGATGTGGCAAAGGATGGCAGCTCTGTTCAGGCTGGGTTAGCAAGCATCAGGTGCGTGCTAGGCTGATGAAGCAGTGCTCTTATCTCACATTTGATGAGTAGGTAGAAAACAAAATGCTGTCTAAATCCCTCTGGGACCAAATGCACTGAGAACTAAAGGCAAAACCAAAACAAGTTCAGATCATGATTCTGCACTGAGGATCCAATAAGAGCTCAGGAATTCCCTTAGGAGATGCATGAGGCCACGATGGGGTTTGCTCTCAATTACTCTCCAAGTAAGCAAGAAAAAATAAAAAGGAGGTCAAAGTGACTTGCACTCATTTAGGATCTTCATCTCCTGCAGGAGATGTCACTCCCAAGGAGCTAGCGAGTTTCCAGACAGGTAGGTGCATTCCTATGAGATTCCAATATTACAGTCACAATTAACTTCTTCCTTCATTAACCTGAACTGCAACGCAGCATTGCTGTCTGCCAGCTCATAAATAGTTGCCTCACTTCATCCCCAAGAAGCAGCACAGAAACAAACAAACTTAATTAGATTTAGCTTTCAGAGCTCCCGACTCTCCAAATACCTCTAAGCATTTCTCATTGTGATGGGCCAAGTCTAGAGGCATGAATAGGTATGAGAGGTGTCGCACATCTTTGGCTTTTATAGCTTCAGTGATTTGGCTTTTCCATTTTGACTGTATGGCAACTGGGAAATTAGCCTGCAAAAGCATTTACTCAAAGCTCTTTAGCTGAGCACCGTGAATTTATCTCTGCTTTATGCTGTTTACAACTACTGTTCAAATCCTCTAGCTAAAAGGTCTACCTACAAATAAAATCTCAAATGCTTCAGTTCTGCTATGAGGAGAAATCTGGGGGAATCCTCATTTCAGTCACTGTTGCTGGGTGACATTTTATGCTGATTCTGCACAGAAAGAAAGACTACAGACCTTTTAATTCTTCAGGGTATTGCCTACAACAATGAGGGTACCAGAACAGGAGAAAAGCTAAAGATGACTGCATCGAATTGAATTGCAAAGCAAATTCATGTAGGAAGGTATTTCTAAGACATCAGAACTGTCACTGCAGATCTTAAATGCAATCAGGACCTCACATTTATCCACATTTATCTGAGCAATACTATATACAGGCAAACGCATTTGGGTTTGATTTTGTCAGTTAGACTTGTCATTCTCTCCCTTTTTTTCTCTCTCCTTTTTTCTTTTAAATGCTTTTTAACTCCATCCTCTCAACCTCCACAGGAATCCCAAGGGTAGAGATAAAACTTTCTCAGTGAAAACTGGGTTTTCAACTAAACACCTTAGCCAAGAATATTCACTTTACACAGAGCATTTCATGGAGGAAATAATACAAGAAATCTATGGTTCAACAACAGTTCCTTTGGATTCAGCATTGCACCTCAGTGCCTGAAAGGAACGATGCTTCAGAAACACAAGACTTCTGTTCTCATCTTCCTTTGGAAGGAGTTTGCATCTACCTATAATGCATCAATTCTAAAATGAATCCCATTATTGGCAAACATTTATGAGATACATGATAACCAACAGACCAACCCATGTTAGAGAACAGGGTCTCAGAGCACTTAAGCTCTAAGAGGTGCTATTTCAAAGTGCACAGTTAGTCAAAGAATCTAAGGCATAACTGTGGAAATTACCCATTTTTCTAATAGAAAACTTTCAAAGAAAAAGATGAAAGATAAAGAAAAATGGAAATTAAAAGTTGAGAGATGTTCTTATTAAAATAGAGACTGTTTTTTTCCCTTAGCACTTTGGAAGAAATAAACAATTCTAATTCCCACGCTGCTGTGAAAAGACGCCTCTAGTAATACATAACTAACACCCAAAATACAGCATTAAATTAAAGGTCAGCAGAGAACTGAGATCTCTGCCCAGCAGAGAAAGCAGCCTTTTGTTATATCCCTTAAAGACAGACAAAGATAGAGTCTGTTGGGTTAAAAAGAAAAAGCCAAAGCTATGCATTTTGTGAGCCCCAGCTTTTCAGAGCACACAGCCATCTGACCTTCTATCCCATTCATCTGCCAGGAAGGTGTACTGCTGAGCATACATGAATATTTTGCCTTTCTGAAGTTCGCCACGGAATTATCAGGTTTGTTAAAATGTGTACGTCGGCTGTGGCAAAGCAGATACTTCTTCATGGGGCCTCTCAGGCAAACAACCGTGTGGGTGGATGCACTGAAGAGAAAGATGTGTCCTGGAATACACTACCAATTAGAGCATCTTCATGGGTATGGGAGTATCACAAACACAGGCTCCTTGGCTTCTCACTAGGGCTCCAGGCAGGAACTCTTAAGAAAGCAATCGCCTTCAGGACTTAAGAGACTGCTAGGTCTAATGATCATCTGGAAATCAAGGCAGATTTTCTACATCCAAGGAAAATTCCTCTTCACTTTCACAAGTTCTTAATGTGGAAGTGAAAGAGGAAACAGCCCAAGCACCTGCCAGAAGAACAGGTAAAAGCCTGGCAGTTTCAGCTACCAACATAAAGGCCATATGAACATTGGCCAGCTGCAAAAAGAGCTGTGAAACCCCGACCACCTCAGATTTCAGAAGGGCATGAACAGTGCAGCTGCTCCACTGGAAGATGAAGTCATCCTGGCTCACGGTAGGAAGTATTTCTGTTCTGCTGAAGCCAGAGGCTATGGATTTACAGCAGACCACAGTCCACTCATGTCCTTATGGCAGCACTTCATGGTGGTCCCATTTCAAATCAGAGAATCATTAAAGTTGAAAAAGACCTCCAAGATCATCTGGTCCAACTGTCCCCTTACCACCAATATCACCCACTAAACCATGTCCCTAAGCACCACGTCCAACCTTTCCTTAAACACCCCCAGGGATGCCCACCACCTCCCTGGGTAACCTGTTCCAATGCCTGAGCACTCTTTCTGAGAAGAAATTTCTCCTAATTTCCAACCTGAACCTCTCCTTGAGGCCATTTCCTCTTGTAATAATTTAAATTATTGTAATAAAATAAAAATAATGAACCGCAAAACCTCAATTTACACAATGGAAAATAGCATTTTCCAAACAGCTACTTGCAATTTCTAGGAAATAGCTTGCATGGACATCCTCCATCTCAGCTCCAACAGGGCATCAGCAGAATAAGTCACCAGCTGCGAGCAGGGGCTCTGGGATAGGGAGCTGCCTGTGCCCAGAACCACAGGGGGATACAGCTAAAGCCACCTCAGCTCAGCCTGCAAGGCTCTATGCCTTTATTACCTCTGAGTCTGTGGAGGGTTGATACCTCCCAGTGGCTACATGTAAAACCAATGAACATTGACAAACTGAGCCTGATTTCTAGGTACTTAGCAGCAGCAAAGCCAGGGAGACCTAAGGCCACCCTGGATTTATCACCATGATAAAACTAGAGACTGTTTCTTCAGTTCTTCCCCCATCTACTACTGCTTTCCTCTTCACGCACAAACGCGTGATGTCACCACTGTCATTTTGCCCATGGATGAACAACAGGGACTGATGTGTTTCTCAGAGGATCAAAGGATAGGAATGAGGGGCCAGCTGCTTTCAGGCTGCTCCAGCATTTGTCAGTCTGCTGTGGCAGGAAGGATGTTTCAAAATATGGCAGGACACCAGATGCAGACAGGGCCAATATTCAACACCGTGCTGGGGCTCTCCAGTGAGGGATGGGAAAAATACACAAGAGCAGCTTATCAGGAAGCCTAAAGAGAACATGAAATTAATAATATTGACTAAAAATATAACCTAAACTGAAACAAGAGTTTTTAGTTTAAAAGAAGAAGAACAAATATACAGGAAGCTAGCTGGGAACTTGCTTTTGCCATCAATGTTACATAGCAGATGCTCAGACATGACCTTTGTGGGGGAGAGAATAAAACCCAAAGAGAATTCAATATTTTAAGGCCAGAGGAACCATTAGGTCATCAAGTCCAACATCCCTGTGCAGTATGTGTTCCAGAACTTCACCACATCATTGTATTAAGCTCAGTATTTCTTCCAGAAAGTAAACTACTTTGTGAGAAAAACACAAATGTTTGGAGTGCCACAATGCAGAATAGATCCCTGAGGGCTTTATGCCCTCCTATACAGGTTAAGGAAGCATCAGCTGTGTCTTTCTCAGGACCGAGAAAAGGGGAATGACACAGGCTCCCAGCCCCTGGGTTATACCCGTGCCTCATCCATCTGCTCCAACCCTGCATTTCAAGCCCGGTCCCATCCGATCCCCCAGTCCTGCAGTAACAGTGATGTTATTGAGAAATTAGTGCTCCACCATAATCTGGCAGCACTGAGCACTGAAATATGACAGAAGCCAACAACAAAAAAAAACTTATAATGTACTCACTAAAAATTAAAAGGAAACAAAAAAGCTTTTATTTTAAAAGAAAATGAAAGAAAAAAAGCTAGTGTTTAAATCCTCTTTCCTCATACTTTAAATGAGCCCAGGGTTATGCCACAATTCAGGTAAATGATGTTTATATAACTGGCATTTGGCTGAATGCATAATTTCTATTTAACAGCCGAAGAGAGGCATTTCAGGGCTTCAAAGAAATCTGACAGGTAATTCCCACTGTAGTTCTGCAGGGTAGCTGAGAGGTAATTATCCTTCTCACTAGTAAATCAATTAGGAATGAATGTATGGAAAGCTTTTCCCCTCCTCCAAGTAACTCCTAATCCTCTAAGCGCTAATGAGCAGACAGTGCTAGCAACCCATCAGAAATCGACAGGAGCCGAGGCATACAAGGTCCTACTAATATCTGATGGCTAAGGAGAAAATACCTTGCCTGGAAAGGGCCTGCACAACTCATTGCGTGCACACATGCCCTGTTGCTTGTGGTATCTTTCTCCCGCTGTTTATTGCCTCAGAGATTTATTTTTGAGGCCCACAGGACATCACCGCATTGTGTGCCATTGGGCAGCACTCCTGCTGTCAGAGGGGAAGCACAAGGGATCCAGACTTTGTCTGCTGGGGTAAAACAGATTCACCAACTGCTTTGTGATTCATTATCGGTGGTTGCCCTCAGGAGCTCAGTAAAAATGCGATGCTTACTCTGCAGGCCATTTTAACAATGTTCGCCCAGAGAGACCTGAAGAAAATTACAACCTAAGTGCATTTTTTTGCCAGACACAACTTTGTGGGTGGGTGTAAAATAAGTCTGATAATAATGAATCTGACAAATCCCTGATTCTCCAATACAGTGACATCTTCCCCAAGAATTTCTAAAAACCTAAATTTATGCTTGGAATCGCTTTGCTGATCAAAGCGGTCAGCTCTGGGTTCAGACAAACCACCTGTTTAACCATGCACAGTAACAGCGTCCTTATATTTAGCAGAGGTGGAAAGAATGAAAACAAGTTGTTCCCACAACAGCCACACTAAAGCTGGTTTCCTATGGATTTTCCTCACAGCTCCTCTCTGCTTCAAAAGATTTTTCAGAAGGGAGGAGAGGAGGGAAGACAGACAGGTCCAGAAATCATTTCTTAACAACATAAGACCAAAAAAAATAAGCCAATACAAATTGTCATCTGCAATAAGAAAACAGAGGGTAAAGATAGTTCTGCATGCCACTACATGGTGATATGTGTTATTAGTGAGGAAAAAAATAGGAAAGAGAGAAAAGACCACTAATCTGGTGAGCTTGATAGCTTGAGAAATGCTAAAGATAATCATATACCCTTGTACCCCCAATTTGTGAGGGAGACTTTACACCAGTGACGTAGGATTTGTAACTGAGCATATTGCCTCCGATTTCAGGTGGGCAGAGTTGCTTTGGAAACAGAACGAACAAGAATTAACTCTTTAGCACCCACCACGTTGGTTTTGGCAAGGGGTATTAAGGCCAGGAGAGTTATTATGAAACACCCCCATTTCATTTTGCTCAGAACAAAGAAACGAAGGCAGTCTTTATGAGAATTCCATTTCTGCACTCAACAAAAATTTAAACTGACCTCTGACCACCACCTTCTCGCTCTCCTCTCTATACCCAAAAGCACGTATTGCTGCCTATAGTAATCAGAGCTATGACTGCCTTAAGATTGCATGCACTGAAATAAACATAAATCCTGAAAACTTTGTAGACTGACCAACGATGGAAAACATAGTGTCAGTAATAATAATAGTAGGAGTAGTAGAATACAAGTTTGGAAACCTAAAGAGGGAGACAAGAGCTGGGCCCTTTGGAAGTGACGAAACAGAACGTGCTGCTCCCCATCCAAACAGCTCCGTTCACTGCCAGCAGCTAGCTGCATGCTGCAGCCCTCCTGTGTTTATTTCTGGGGGTAGCTGGGAACACCTTTGTCCCACTACTTCCCTCGAATCTGCACAGGCAATAATTTTAAAGCAAAAAGGCACTGAGCAGTAACTCCTGGGCTGCGCTCTGTGAGCCAGCCTAAGCACTAATTGCATCATGTGGGAAGCAGGAGCAGGGGGTTTGAAAGCTGTGACCTCATCTTCTCTCCTACACAGCCAAATCACATCGTAGGTTTCCCACCCACTTGCCCCAGCACATTCTCCTTTCGGCCCCCTTATATGACGTAACCAATGAAAATGTCATTTACATCTCTACCTCCAACTTCTCCTCAAAGCCAGGGAAAGCACAAGCATCAAATGCAGGGAGAAATGCCTTTTTTCTGTTATTGCTAATAATAAAGAAGCAGAGAAGGCAAACAGGCATATTAGCTAATAAGTCAGTATAAGCAAGAGTCCTGGAAGCATTTGTGTGAGTTCAGCTTCTTTAATGTGTAAGAGTCAGAAGAATGAAAAAAAAAAAATGAAGAAAAAAAAAAAAAAGAAAAGAAAAAACACCTTTTACTTATTTAACCCCTTCAGCAGGAGATTAAGGACGCCATCCCCACCACCAGTAAAACAGGCACAATTCTACTGAAAACCATGGAATTGCACTAGTGTGACTTGAACAGCAAATTCAAGCTCCGATTAATTGCCAATGGATTCCACTATAGGATCATAATTCCTCTCGGAAGGAACAAAGAGTCATAATTTTGTTTCTATAGCTACCAGCTCGATAGCTCTCCCTTACCTTCCTCTTGTTAGTGGGACTGACATAAAGGTAGCTCAGCACAGTCTTCAGGCCTACTTTGTCATTTAGCTTTTCATAGGTAGTGCCATAGTCTGTTGACCTAGAGAAAAGAGGAGACAAGAAGAGTTTATGTGGTTATTATGGGCAGGAAATGACTGTGAACAGATGCTCAAAGTTATAGCTTGAGCGTTATTACTCTTAAAACTTCAGCTTTTCTGCTTCATTCAGGGTAGCAAGAAGAAAAGAAGAAAACTTGAGCCTTTGGGACAAGGTCTGTCACCGCATCAATTGATCCTACAGCACTCAGGGAACTGTGGTGTGCTCATGGAGATCTCTGTGGGCTTCAAGGAGGCTCTGCTCTCACATACAGGTGTGGGACCCTTAGCACAAATTCTCTTTTCAGAAAAATCCAGCAGAAGAATCCAAATTAAACCCATCAACAACAATTTTAAGTAGGCTGATTTTCGACTTGAGATAGGAATCCAAATGTGGCTCACAATTGTAACAGCTAAACTCACGTCTAGATAAAAATGTACCTAAACTGGCATCTTGAGTCCTCAATCACCCCCATCCTACTCTGTGCCAGGCATTTAATTTTTCTGAGCTACAGAGACAGATTCAGGCCCCTACACGAGCAAATCCCACCCGGAGGAGCAGATGCTCTGGGGGTGGCATTACCCATTCGTGACTGGAGAAAAGAGCTGCTTCGTCACAGAGGGTTTTCTGTAGCTTCCTCCTCCTCGTTTGTGGGCATGCTTGAAACCCCGCTTTGCCCTGCTTGTTTCTCGTCTGCTTTCACACTCTGCTTTTCTTAACAAACAAGGTTTTTCCTACTAGAACAAATCAACAACTACCCAGGCCAGGATCCCACAGCTGAGCAGTGGTCAGCACCAAGACCAACCCTCGGTTCTTTGCCTGGCAGGGCAAAGGCCCATGTCACCCTCATGGCACCAGCACGAGCAGTGCCACCGTGCCAGCAGCCCCAGACCTCCGCTCCAGTGGCTGCAGGAACCGAGCAATGCCAGGGGCTGCACCCAGCTCCGCCACGCTCCTCACTGCCACTGCAGTCCAGAACAACACCCAAAGAGCCACGTTGCAAAAACAGGTAGCTGGTGTCAGGCTTCTGAGTCTGGCAGTCACAGAACCTCTGAAGCTTGTTTTAGCAAAGATGTCGCTGCAGCACATTTGCTGTTGTGCTTATTTCAAACACAATTCCTGAATGTGTGAGGAACTGGTTCTTTCCTTAAATGGGCTGAGACAAGCTTCCTCCTTCAAACACCCAGCAAGTAGGGGTGCTTCAAGTCTTAAACAAATTCTGTGTGCTGTGGTTTAGCTCTAACACTAAACTAGAGCTATTATATTTATACTTAATACCCTTTTATACTAATGTACAGTATTGATACTCACTGGGCTTCACAGAAACATCTCACAATCACATCCTGTATTCCCATGTCAGTTACCCGCACAAGGCATCTGAAACTTTTGTCTCACCAGGTATCAACACAACACAAATTAGCAGCTTTCCCCCTCCAGCAAGGCTTGCAATCGGAGCAGCTTGATAAAACCAAATAACCCAGGCCAAACAATTGCACTCCACAAGGCCTCCAACAGGTCAGAAATCTCCCAGTAATGTTTAGATGTTGAACTTAGTGATACGGTTTAGTGGAGGACTTAGTGTTAGGTTAGAGGTTGGACTCGATCTTGAGGTCTCTCCCAACCTAGACAATTCTGTGATTCTGTGAACACTAAGCTCAGAGCAGTGAGTGACAGGCAGCACATACTGCTTCCTTGGACTCCCTCTTCCAACGTCGCTGAAGCTCCGAACAAGCCACTTGCACGAGTACACATGTACCAGCCACCAGCCGGGGAAAGAGATCACTGGTTTCAATCAGCATTCAAAGAGAACACAAATACGGGTTTAATATTCTCACGGAGCTACTTTGGTTTTATTCTCCTAGTCATTTTCTGATCTCCCAAAATGCCTTGCACTTCTAAAGATGCCAGCTGGATGCCCTAATGACTCTCTCTCATTAAACCATTATCACTCATTGCATTTGCCCTTTCAAAGAATAGCTAGAAAGGAAGTAGGATCATTATTTCGTTAGCTTCTCTAAGGCTTTCTTTATTATCATGACAGTCACCACTGGCTTCACAGAGACGTCTCAAAGGATATCACAATAATATACTGTATTTCCATAGCACTTTCCCAAAAGCTGAGGCTTTTGTCTTGTGTTAATCCATTCAAACTAACAAAGTCCCAAGGGCTGCACTGGGAAATATTATCTCCATTCTAGAGATGAAGGAACTGAAAGCCTGCATAGGTAATAGTGCATTTTTTCAAAAGCAGGCATCTACAATTAGCCTTTTCAGCTTCTTAAATCATTAAGTATACAGCTTGATAATCGAATCTGCTAAACTTCTAACATCACCAAATTCCCTAATTTGAAAGCAAGTATTTACTAAGCACACAAAAAGAAAAGTTTGTTGCCTAATTTTAGCAACCCAAGCCTGACTGTTTTCAGAGATGTGACTTGCAGGTGGAACTGAACTGTTCCACCTCCGTTTTTAATCTTAACTTCAATCTTTTACATTAATCGCTCACCTTTGCAGTTAAAGACTTTAACTGCAAATAAACTAGCTCATGTACTTAAAGACGTTTAACCATATGAGTAGACTGGATACCTCATTTTCTGTCATACCTGTGGTTCTGATTAGCATCCACACCAAAGCATGTTGTTAAAGCAGCAGAGGGGAAGAGAGGTGCTTTAGTTGTGTAAAATTGACAAAAGACTTGCTGACAGAAAAGACCTCTTCCATGAGTGACACCTTCAATGCCTGCTTTAATTTGGGGTTTAACTCTTTATGGCTAAGTGACCCTGCCCAGCTGCTTCCTCTGACTTGTTCCCTTAGGCCATCACTGGGGTCCTATTATTTGCAAGGGCATCATCACATTTATTTATTTATTTTTATATATAACGCAGTCTTCATATATCAACTTGTGTGTGCATATATACTTATACACGACATTTCCATAAAACAAATTGTTGTGCCTTATTAAACCACTGGTAGCACAGGAACTGCTACAACACAGAACAGGCTCTGACTATATATACAAAGCCTATAAAAACTCAGTCCGTGCATTTTGTCCCACATATCCTTGTCCTTGATCTTACAGCATTTCACTGTCCTCTCTATCCTGTATTTCAGGCTGCAAACCATGCTGCTGGCAATACTCAAAAAAAAAAAAAAGACTGCACAGTGAAAAGCAGCAGAACTCAAGGGACAGTAGTCCAGTCTTGAATGAACTTTTGTTTAATCCAATTCAGTTTTTTTGTTTGTTTGCTTTTTGGTTTTGTTTGTTTGTTTGCTGGGGGGGGGGGGGGAAGGTTGCTGTGGGGGTTGTTTTGTGTTTTTTTGTTTTTTTTTTATGATTATTATTATCAGCAGTAGCTAACAGCCATGGGGAAGAATCTCTTCACTGGTCTTGATTAAGATGAAGAAAGACTTGATCCAATACTACAAAATCATAGTATTTGTGTAATCAAATAAATAAATGTGATTTTCCCCAAACATGCCCTGGCACCAAATTCTGAGCATTCCCCTTGGAAGAGTAAGATATATAACAAATAATTTACTGAGATATGGCAAATTCTCCCATAATTATTTTCCTTCCCAACTAGCTATAGTATCATACCGTCTGTTTGACTCCAGTACCATCTCCCCGACACGCCATGAGGTGTTTTAGCCCTGCAGCTGCTATCCCACAGTCAGCACAGCAGGGCTCAATGAGCTCACCAGGTGGAGAAGCTCCTCTCCACCAAACCTGGGCATCAATCAGCACACTGAGAGCTAACAAAATCCATCTTACTCCTGTAGTGCTCAGCCTGAGCTTCCCTGTGATTCTACCAGACAGGCCTGAGCCAGCAAACTCCAATATCGTGATGAGATTTGTTCATCCCAGGGACGCGGATGTGAAGCAGAGGTGCGGAGAGGCAGGATGATGCTGTCCCAATAGCTTTGAGGAGCCTTCCCTTCTGATGGTTTCCATCTCAGAGCACTGTCAGGTAGACCAACAGGGATTTCGTTTGTCTGCAGCCTTAGCTCCTCAGCTATGGGGATAGGCTATGAAAGTGTAATCAGTCTCCCAAGTGCAAAAGAGGTGCAAATGGTGGGGCTGGGTGACTGGGAGGGACAAATCAACCTCCTGGAGCACGTGCATGCAACCAGCTCTCCCGTCAGGGGGTTTCCTCTCTGCTTCTGTTACTCTCACTGCCTGTGTCCACACAGGAGAAGGAGCAGGCATGGGTCTGATTTTAGATTATCAACCTTTTTCCTAAGATACAAGATCTACACACACACGCACCCGCAGCCCCACGTTGAGAGCCACGTGGTGGCACGGCCCCACTTCAGCAAGGAGAACATCCCACCTCTGTGTGCTTCACAGATCAGGAGCACACTCAGCCTGGATTAACATTTTATCTTCTCCTGTGCCTGCAGACTGTCTGCCTGCAGTGTGCCTGTCTCGCTGTGCCCCCCAAACAACTTCTTGCTTTTACCCATTGGCCAATTTTCTCCCAGTCTGACAGACAAACAAAAGCCCTAGAGAACAAAGTTTCTACAAGTTTCATGAAAACCAGCAGCCAGCAAAAAAAGAGAGAAAACTTATTCACGCTCAGTGAAAAGCTGCAGCATGAAGCCAAATCCCATGAGACACAAGAGCAGGCACAGCTCTGAGCATCCAGCTGCAGGAAAACGTTCAAACCCAGCTCACATAGTAATACACCACAAAGACTCCAACTGCACAGCACAAGAAGTCAGGCTGACAAACTTCCATTGCTTGTGAAAATTTGTTCGTCTCTCCCTTCCCTTCCTCTCCCTCAAAGTACCCTCCCCGAGCTCCAGGCTCCTCTGAAGCTTTGGCACACCAAGAAGAGACTCCTTCAGAGTCCAGTTCCATCATCCCCCAGGGTAATCCCAGCTGACAAAAGTCTGGATCTGGACATTTTACAAGGAAGGTATCTATGGAAGCCCTGGGGGGCTGTGCCTGCTTACTTAACCAAGAAAATCCAAGTAGCAGTACTCCATGAATCTTTCACTTTGCAGAGCAAAACATCTGCTGTGCTGAGAGCTTGTTTTCACCCAGCCATGATTTCAGAGTGACCATAATATAGTACCAGAAGATCTTTACAGCTACTAACAGGAACAACTCCCTCTCTCCATCCCTGCCCCTCTAAAGAAAACTAAGGACAGTAATGAAAGTCTGTGGAAGAAAATACAAACCAAACAAGCATATGGTGTTGCTTTTTTTTTTTTTTTTTTTCCCTCCTCCAGCAAAGGTATCTTCTCTTGTTTTTTCAATATGAGTCTTTGGGAAGCCTTTGGATGCCTCAGAGGCTGGCCAACAGAATACAGAATATTACACTTCTGGACTGACGGGCAATAAAGCATAGATGATATGAGCATCAGTCACATTTCTAGTGGGTGATACCTCATCACTGTTTCATTTGATCACCATCCCACAAGGCAGGGGAGCTGTTCACACAAGCAGTCATTGCTTTGTAGAAATGATGGCTCAGATGGGCATCAATTCAGTCTCTGGAGATGTAGTTTTTCTATATTCAGCCTACAGTGACAGTGGGCATTAACTTTAAAGCATGTGTTTGCACCATTCCTGTTCTTCTTGTGCCATAGGAACATGGGGGTGCTTTGGATAACCCCAGTAATCACTATCCAGAACAACGTGTCCAAATATAGGCAGGATATGTACACACACATTGTATTTATATATGCGTGCATAAATAATATATTTATATATACACACATTGTCACACACCTACATCAGAGGCAGTACGCCTTTACTGTGGGATACAGATTTGGCTAAATGTGGCTCTGAAACTCAGGCTATTTTGCTTCTGCCAAAGGATGGCAAAACCTTTCCTCTGAAGTAGAGAGCAGTAACCAAACTAATGGATCCTGACACTTCATAGCAGGCAAGAGCGAACAATAAAACCTGGGTCTAAAAGCCTATTGCAAAATACTCTGTGTAATACTCTGCGTTTAAAGAGACTAGGATCCTGATCAAAGCAAGCAGGCTGCAGGTGGAGTTGTTCCTAAGCTTTGCTTTATATTCTGCTGCAAAATAACCCACAATAAGGAAGCACAAAAGCAACAAACAACTGGGACCTCCTATTGTGCTACTAAAATAGCTATTTCCACTGTAATAATCCATATCTTCTATACCACAGAGGTTTATCTCAACTTAATTTTAGCTACCTTTGAACCAGGTATTTAACTCTGTTTCCCAAGCCTATCCGTATTTCCTCTGTAACCAGACAGAGACTGTTAACTTCAGAGAATGACTCATTCATCCTAAAATAGGTGAGGGTGCATTGCTTTCTTAAGGTGTCTTCCTTTATTTAATATAAAGGCAGACCATAGCAACCAATGCGTGAGCTCAGCTGTTAGATGGCTAGAACAAGGTGAGGTATCTCTCCCACGGTAAATGAATTAGAAAAAGTTCTTGCACTGAGTTGGCAGCACAAATGAAGGGAAGGACCTCAGCCATCCTGCCTGAGATCACAAGTTAGATCACATCATTCGTTGTAATGTACCAACACTCTGTTTGACATGCCCCACAGAATAACAACATTTAAGAGAATACTTCTAGAACTAGGTGCCAGAAGATATGAGGACGCCTCTGTGCTATACATACTCTGTAGCATCGCAAAGAGGAGAGAATGGATGCAAGCAGAGAAATTTGATTCAGATTTCCCATGTTTGCTGGCAGAATCAAGAATAGAAACAAAGACCTCAGGAAATGCAAAATGGCTTCTCCCCAAAAAGTGGGGAGTATGTCCCAGCTCCTGGTGCACCCCCAGCCCCCTCACTGGCAGCACAGCACAGCACGAGAAGCTGAAAAGCCCTTGGTGCTGTGTGAGCACTGCTCTGCAACAACTAAAACATCGGTGCATTATCAGCATTAATTTTCTCCTCAATCCAAAACACAGCACCATAGTGGCTACCTGGAAGAAAATTAATTGTATCTCAGCCAAAAGCAGGAAAACAAGAAACCCTAGATATTTTTATGTATTTTCGCACTGTCCCCATGGCCAAAGCCATATGGGGAGGTTCCGTCTAGATACAAAGTAAAATGTCCTTATTGTGAGGGTGGTCAAACACTGGAACAAGCTTCTTAAGAGAGCTGGTTGATGTCCCATGGCTGTCAGCGTTCAGGAGATGTCTGGACAATGCTCTTAATAATATGTATGTATGTACCTTTGTTTAGCCCTAAAGAAGTCAGGCAGCTGGATGAGATGACCTTTGAAGGTCCCTTCCAGATGAACTATTCTATATGCATCTTATAATAATCACATCAGGAGCTCCAGAAGGGTCATAAGAATCCGAATCATCTGCTTGCCAAGTCAGACCTGAGACAAGGACACCACATCCCTGCAGACACCACCCAAAACAAAAGCTCAGTTCTCATGAAAGATATGATCTGGAGCTAAGACATTCTAGCTTCATAGAGGTCTCTCCTCTTTCTGCTCTGGTCATTTCACTACTGTGAAATTTATGGAAAAGCATTACTTTTATACAGCTCTGAAGAGCTACACCTCATCATTACTCACTTCCCATTTGTTCTAAAAAATCTGACATATTTATCGTGTTCTTGATTCTGATATATTCTAATTTTCCAAAGAGGTGTTTTATGCATCCCTAATCAGGCAGCATACTGATTCAGTTCCAACCACTTGACTGACTCAGCACAGAGCTGGCCTTATCAAAACATATTCAAGAAATTGGGTCTGGAGGACACTTTAACAGCCTCAGAGATAAAAGGCAGCTTTCACGACAAAGCCTCATTAATTAATCAGATATTAATTAGATTATTAATTAGAAACAAAGCCCTTCCCAGACCTTTTTCCACTTTTATTACTATAGCTAAAATGCTTCTGTAATGATTCTCTTAACTAGCTAATCATTTTAAATTTGCATTATTTTTAGCAAAAGGAAAGTGCTTTGATTGTGCCATTTTCTGAAGAAGTTGCAGAGGTTCAGTATCACATCCATGCTATTAGGGGTATTTAAACTGAAACTCCTCCTAAATATGGATTGGACAAAACGTTGAGGGGAGACTATGGAACTGCCCCACCAATAAACTTTCCATTCCTGTGCTCAATGTGGACAGCAGAGACCTCCTTCCAAACATCCAGAGGACCTGTGCACTTTGAGCAACACGGTCTGACAGTCGTCACATCACTCAGAGGGGAACACGCGACTCAAATCTCAGTTTTCCAGCTAGGGATATCAACACCAGTGCCCACTCGTGACCACCAGGATGGGGGCTGTGGCCAGAAACGTGCCTTTGACACACTGCCTGTTTCGGGGTCAGTGGTAGGCACTACTGTGGGAACACCAGGTGAACCTGAGTCACTTCTATAAGAAAATTAATAAGAAAATTAAAATTAAAGTAATAATAACAATTAATAAGGAAATTTAAATTTAAATTAAAAAAAAAAAAAAACTTATGAGATGCAGCTGAGATAACAGAGTGCATATGTTGCAAGAAGTCCCTTCTAGTGATAGGATACCACGTTTACCTCCAGTCACAACATGACAGCCTCTACATGCTCCTGTTTTACAAGTAGTAACGCAGCATCAGATCCCCGGTTAGTTAAAGTCAATGTGACCCCATTAAATTTAGATGAATGAACGATATTGACAGATCTCTGCTAATTTACACAATAAAGGTCAGTAAACCTTATCCTTCTATATACTTAATGTAGACTAACATCTACGTTAACAAAAAATGCTAGCATTTTGCAAGCATTTCACAGTTTTACATTTGTGAGCATTCTGCATTTTTAAGACACTTCAGAATTTCAAACCTGCAAGGATGAGACAAAGCAATAGCACAGGTTTGGCTTCCTTAAGAAGCATAAATAACACAAATAAGTCTCAGGCCAACATTGCTCAGAACAGGTATTTTGCTGTGGCTTTGGCTTGTTTTGGCAATAATATTTTCCTACCAGAACTGTCCCCTGCACAAGCTCTTTTTCAGTAAGAAACAAATAAATAGGACAACATAAAATCAGCACAGCCCTGAATCCCTTCAGGCTTATTCCAGTTACCACTGAAATATCTGGGAGCATCTGTGACAGGGTCTGCAAACTCTCCTAGCCTCCTGAACTATATGCTAATGTTTCTGAGCATCTCAAAACACAGACATCATAATCCACAAGAGAAAAGGAGCTCTCGGGCTGGATCATGCAGCTGACAATGCCTTTATGCAGGCTGCATCACTTGCTTTGCAGGGAGGCCTGGTTATACAGAATGGTCCCAGGGCAATAAAAGCCAGGATTATTCTCAACAGTCCCAAAAGGATTCTCTCCCTTTCACATCTAAACAGCCGGGTTATGCTGCTACGTCCTCTCCTAGTTCCTCAGAGTGGAGAATTTTGGTTGGGAAATACTGGGACATGAATAAAAATGCAAAAAATGAGGAAAGCAGTCATCTTTCATAGTTTATTGGCTTTAGCAACAGTCAGATCAGCAGCTGGATTAAGCCTCCCATAACACAGCTAAAACCACTGCTACACTGCCTGGAAATATTTCATATGAGCACTACGTGAGTGCAAGACTTATACATTCTGTGAGCATTAATAACAACTGACTCGAGCTAGTACGTCTTCAAAATGTAGACAGTGACATCTAAGTTTGTGTGTTTACAGTTTCCAAAGAGGTAAGTTTGCTGTTTATCATGAAGGCTAATAAATGATTGTGGATCCATATGGCAGATGCTGAACATGGAAACCCACCTGCCCACCTGCTTGTGAGTTTTGGGCAGTTCTGACAGCACATGACGGAACATCTCTGCACCACTGTGCCCCAAGACCCCACTGCTTAATATCTTTCAAACCACAGTTGGCTTAGGCTTAATTTTGCCCCAGAAAAGCCTCCTTTTCCTGTCATCTTTTGTGCTCAGCACTCAGAGGCTCATCTAACACAAAACACTTTGTCTTAGGAGAATAAACCTGTTGGAATTTTTTCAGACAGAAGATCAATAAAGTGGAAACAGCTTGAAAAGTCAATCAGCTCCTGCACATCCCACAGGAGATGGCTCGGTGATTGTCATTTTAATGAAGGAATAGTAAACTGAGCACAAGGAAATGCACATCCCCTACAAACTCACAAGGGAGAATATCTGAGGCTGAGAAGCAGCGAAAGAAATGGAGGCACTTGACTTGGGAGACCTGCAAGGATCCAGCATTGCCACAGACTTCCAACGTTGTTGCAAGCATTTTGTGAGAGCTACACCTGGTGACATGTTTTGCTGTTACAACCATCTAGGTCAGAAGATAGCCTTTGTTCCCACAAAAATGCACATACTTGTGGACATTTCAACTGTAAACTGAGATCAACACTTTCCCAGCCATGACAGATGGTTTGGAATTACTATGTGAAGCCCTGTGCCCTGTGCTATGTCAGAGGTCAGAGTACATCAATGTAATTGCCTATTCTAGCTTTCAAGTCTACGACTCAGTATATTTTGGGCCTTTGTCCATGCTTTCTACTTGAGCTTGGGCTCCGGTCCCACTCAGGGTATCTGCCTGTCGATGAGCTAACTGTTGTTCACATTTCCGCATCCATGGATCCATGCTTAAAAAAAAAAACACAAAACAAAATGAAAAAAAAAAAAAAAAAAAAAAAGAGCAAAAACTCATTAAAGCACCCAGGGTGTCTTCAATTGCATTCTAACCCTGCATGATTCACTCACAGCTCCTGGACAGTTTTAAAGCAGTAGCACTGAAGTTCTCTCAGTCTAATTATTTAAGCACAGCAGAGATATGGCATTTTTTCTTCATTCCACCTGATGCTTCATTCAACCTGATGCTTCAAAAGGCAATAAGGAGATGAATCATGATGCTACATTCCTGAAGGGCACTATTAAGACCCCAGGGATAATGTCAGCATAAAGGGTCACCCATCTTTTAGCAGGCAGATTGCAATAGCCTATGATTAATTAGGACGCAGTGGCAGCTCATCATTAGCTATTTCCTAATCCTTTTTAGCTGCCTTTCCAGAAAGCACGTGGTTTGTTTTAACATCAGCTTTAACATTCTGGGAATGAATCTTCCTGCAGGCTGCACAGTAACTCTCTGAAAACAAGCCCCATGCAGTCAACAAGGTTCTGATCATGCACTTGGAGCAGGGGCAGTTCTGCAGGCTTGTCTGTGCACAGCTCTAAAGGTTTATACTCTGAGGACAGTTAAGAAAATAAAACGCGTACCAAAGAGGAAGGTGTACACAGTGCCTCAAATATTTCCAACAAAAGCCTTTAGTCGTGACTGAGATGTCAGTCAGCGGTGTATGAGCATGCTGAGCATAAGAACATGTAGAGAAAGCAGTGCATCTCTGTGACTTATCGCAGTCCCGGCAGTGATGGGTGGCCTGCAGCTCAGAGGAACTTCCTTCCCCTGCTCCATCTCTTCAGGAGATCTCTGGGATTGGGCCTAGACAGGAAACCTACCGGATTCACGCTGCCTTGAGTACCCTCCTCAACTGATTGTGTTTTAGCATTAGACCCTTAGTTAGTATATTTCTGAAATAAACTACCTATTACATCCATAAGTGGAAGGTTCAATGTTCCTCACAACCTTCACCTCAGGCAGCCCTGTCACCCACTCTTAACTAGGCACGCAGTCAGCCTGCATGACTTAGCCAGATAAAAAACTTCCACCAAACTTCCCCCAGCTCATCCCTTCCCTGCCTTTTCATACCTCTAATACCCCTCAGGTGTGTGTTTAATATTAACCACAGCCCATGCAGTCAAAAAAATGCCTTTCCCCAGACTCCATTTTAGACATGCAGTTATTTAAGCTCGACTCAGACGTAAGGGAATGTTTCCATGTTAATGAGCTAAAATCATGGATCAATACAGTTCATACTGAGACTTAAGCACTGTGATTATTGAAAGAGGGAACACAGAACAAGATATTACATCATGTACATGTGCATCTATTACACAGCTGCTAAGCTTTAAACAAAGCATTTACAACAATCGGAGTAGCACGGTGAAATAGCAGCTGTCTTTTCAAGCCAACAGTAACTGTGTTTGGGAGTGCTAGCTGAAGGAGTTATTTCTTCATCCATACTTCACTACATAACCGATGCTGAAGATGAAGCAAGTAAATAATGATGAGTTTTTGCTACAAGTCGTTATTTTTACAAAAATTACACTTTAATAACTCTAGTACACAAAATATTTTCAGGAATTAATCTCCCTTCCTCACGCATGAGGGCAAATGATAAACATGTGTTTTTTTACCCCCCACATCATTGCTCACCCCCCCCCCTTTTTTTTTTTTAGAATCTGATTCTGCCACCTCTTATCAGTATCCCTGCAGGAAAAAAAAAAAAAAAAAAGGAAAAAATATTAAATGAATTGCTGAGAATGGGATCTCATCCTTAATGACACCATCAATAATTGCTGTCACCAGCTAATATAAGAGTTGCAACCTTACAGGGAAGATAAAGAGGCAGAGTTTTTCAGATCGTGGTTTCTAGACAGGTTCTAAATGTGATTTTGCTGCATGCTCTTAAATGCTGCCTGGATAGCTCGTAGGAAAGCAAAAACTAAAAGCAAGTTGAATACAGACAGGGAGTACTAAACTTAGGGTTGTCTTGTGAACGTCGCAGAATGGCGGTGGATCCAGAGGCTGTCCTACAGCAAAGCTTACACCTTTGCTGGCAGTTTCTTGGGCATCCTCAGGCAGGTGCTGCTTCACACAAACACATTCCAGCAATTCTCCAACCACCACCAGTGCCCAGGTGTTCCTTACATCTTTCTTAACTTGCAGCTACATTGTAAAACACTGAAAAGTTACTGTACAGCAAATACTTTCTCATGACAATCCAGACATCATTAAGAGAACTCACACTCCGAGACTGTTTTTAAAAGAGGCTGCACGGCTCCTAGTTGTGACCTGCAGCTGGAGAATTCAGATCAATGGCTCTGCAAATATCCACAGCTTGGGAGCCTTGATGCTGCCTGCAATGGGCACAGACCTGCCCTCACACCAACAAGCCGCAGACTAGCAACAGTGCTCCCATTTCCTCAGAGCCGCTTGTTAATGTGCCAAAGGCCAGATGCTGACAACCTCTATGTGTCTGTACAACATCAAACCAAGAAGATTTCAGTTGTTTGAGTGCTTCTCTGCTCCCTCCTAGTGCGGCCAAGCACATTCTTCAGATGTGAACAGGGAAGGAGACAGGCTTGTCCCTCGTTTCAGCTGGAAGATAGCAACTCCTGAGCCCAGATGTTCAGGGTCACTGTCTTCACAGGTGACTACTCCCTGATATAATTAATATATCAATCAATAGGTAACAATGGAGAGAGAAGCATGCTTGGAAATCACCTTGAATTTTGAATCTGAGAGTCTTTTTCAACATTCAGCATGTTGCTGTTCCAAAATTTGTTGTTCCAAACCCTGAGCCTTCCCCTTTTACTGCTCAAATGAAACAGATGCTACAAAGTTAGAGCTACTGAGAAAATTCCCATCAAGTGCTTTGCAAGCTAATGTTTCATTTTCCAGCCTAGGAAAAAAAAGATACTCCCTCCACTTTCCCTTACTCACTGCCAGTGAGCAGAGTTCAGACCTTCCATCCTGAACAGACCCTTTCTCTGATTTGGATGGAAACTTCACCCTGATTTTATCTGTTCTACGCTATCAGCCAGCGACACCATTTCAGTAAGGAGCAAACAGTGAGCCTTTATTTAGTCACGGGCTGTAATGCTCCAGTATCGAGCTATCAGACTACAAGTCCCTAAATTTGGCAGGAGGAAAGTTAGGCTGAAATCACGTCTTTCAGCAAGACCACAATGTTTTGACTCACTTTTTAAAAAAGGTTGTGCAAACATGGGAAAAGGGCAGAGAAAGTGGTAAAGTCTAAACTCCAGGTCTCCTTAGTTACAAATACTGAACCCAAAAAACACACTTCCACTGCTGAAAATGTTTATTATTCTGGGACTATCTAGACCCCACCACATTGCCGTTTGGTCCAAGTTCATGTCAGGATAGTCACTGCCAACACTCAGCCTCTAAGCAAGAGCAACCGTCTCCGAAACAGGGCATAATTTGCCCCACACAGGTTAGCTGGGAGATGAGACCTGTTCTCAGCTCTGCCCCAGTGCTGATATCTGCACTCCTTGCATCAACACTGTGACCTCTGTTCATCACCACCAGACAAACATGGTGAACAATTCAAGAAGATGGACTTTTGTTGTGCTGCAGTGATTCTCAGGAGCCTCTTCCCTGACGAACAAAGATCCGACGAGGTGCAGGTCTTCTTGCTGGGTCCAAGACCATCTCCCAGCTGAACAGAACTTTCTCCACTCTGTGTCTCTGAGCAAGACAGGCAGAGCAGATTCTACCACTCCAACAAGAAAAAAAAGGGGGAAAGTACAATAGTTCCATCCATAATAATAAGATTCCTTTACTTGTGCCTGTGGAAACTAAGCCTTTTGCACTACATTACCCCCACGCCAAAGCAGTGCATATGCAATGCAAATCAACCATTGAGCTGTATTTGTACTACAGTAATAACTTGGAAGAACTTGTTTAATATCAGAAGACTTAGTGGAGCAGATGAATGGCTCCGACATGATATCCATGGGATAGAAATTCAATTAAAAACTGCAAGTGGTACAGAAGTGGTAGTTATTGTTCAACATGTACCATGGGGCCTTTGTTGAAATACAGCTATTAGCTGTACTGGTTGAGAAATTCTGTTTTCCTTTATGACAATCTGTTAGCTTGTAGAAAGTAAAATTAATAAAAACACAGAATCACTCACACACTACGAAAACATAGCAAAGCCAAGGGCTAGTTGCATATTTTACAATTATGGATTAAGTGCATTATGCCAAGGAAATTAAAGAGATGCCATAATTATAATAAAAATGAAAGATTGCTTAGTTCTAAAGGCTGACAGTGTGACTATCACATGCAGAGCATGCTGGTTTGTCTGCTGTTATCATCCCCATCACAACACTCCAGGATGTTAATTATTCCTAATGCTAAAGCTACATACAGCATGTGTTCAGCCCTGGGTGGATGTGCACTTGCATGGGAAAGATACCTCCCTTCCTATTAGCAGCATCTCAAATCCATCTTCTGTCTTGGTAAGTTTGTTTTACCTACAGATATAAAACATGGAAAAGGAGAACAGGGGAAGAATTTTTTTTTTTTTTTTTTCAGACAGATGGAGGACAAACTCACTAGGAAATAGCTCCCCAGGCCCAGCCAGTTTTTGCCAAGTCCCAGAGACAGAACAGTCAGGGAATCCACTATGACTGGGATCTCATTGACTTTGACAATTGCTTCATTGTACTGAGACTATTTCAAGCCTCCCCCCTAGCCACAGGGTTTTCTGATCTCATTTCTAAGAGTGGACAGCTAAATCCACATTTTCAAATCTGCATCCATCTTACCTCTCCTGAGAAGAAAACATGAACTCTTAATGTTTCTTCTTACTCTTTTTGCAAGACCATTGTTGTTGCTGTTGTGTGAGCAAGCACAATTATAAATTGCTTTCTGCAAACGAAATATCAACCCTTGCAGGAATAATCTCTCCTACAAGGATGGCAAAGTTCACTGGCACAATGCTATCTTTTTCTTGCCAGGAACTTTCTGCACCACGCCACTCAAAATTAAAGCCGCCTTAGCACACTTGTAATAACATGAGGCAATTGCCATGCTTTTAAGACTCCAGACAGAACTAGGGATCTCTTGCTAGTCACCCGGGTTCATCTAGAGAGATAACTAGTTTAAGGTGCACCTGCCTTGGACCTGTAGCAGACATGAGTGCAGTGAATGGGGAAGCAGCAAGCAGTGTGGGTACTCTGCTATCAGGTCGTTTGCTTCCAGGGCAGAATTAAGGTGTTATTTTAGTATGCCAGATTGTTTTTTTGTTGCTGAGTTGAGGCAACAAGTCTTTAAAGAGTGAATTCAGTTGCTCCCAAGAGCTGTATTTATTACCTCTGCTGCATAGACACAGTGCCCTTTGCTCTAGGGAACAACCAAGCAGAAGATGCCACGTTTCCCCAGTAGAAGAACTCTTCAAGTCTAACGCTTAACAGGTCATAAACGCTTAACAGGTCAGAGGCAGGGAGGTTAGTGAAAGTGAGGGGCTCTCTGTTCCCTCTCCTTCCACGTAGCTCAGCAGTGAGACTGTGCTGAGTGGGCACAGATAAGCAGGTTACTGCAGACAGGCTTTCAAAGCTGAGATCTCTGCAGGTACCCAGACATGTTGGAGACTGTGTGGCAAAAAGGCTGCACTGAGCTGAGTTTGAGGAGATTAAAACATCAGGGTAATACTAAAAGCTTCCATACACTGTTCCGCCAGCAGCCATAAACCACCAGGCCATGAGCACCTGCACTTCTCCCCTGGCCCCAGGAGTTATCACTTCTGGCTAGAAGCACTCACCAGGATCAGGAGAATGTTTTGCCATCAGCTTCTCTGCTTCAGCTTCCCCGCTGAAGGAAAGAGGAGATGAGCAGAGCAACTTCCAATTCACCTTTGCGAAAAGCACATTCTGAGAATTATTTGCATGAATAAAATAGCTAGTGTGACCAACATGACCGGATAAGCATAGAAAAGATAAAAGCAAAGCTCAGTCGCTTTCCTGGGCTACATTTAAATCTGTCCAATACAGGCTCTTAACTGAAGGACCATAACTTCCTCTTCAAAAGCATGAAGAGAGAGTTGAGCACCTGCTGCCAGAGAACGGCAGGCCATTGCTCTCTGCACAGACCACAACTGGAAATAATTGAGTTTCCATTGCAAATAACAGCAGTATGATCAGTGGGGCCCTGTGTCTCCTGAGGAAGAGTCCCCCACAATTGCTGCAACTCCAGGGCTAGCAAAAGCTCAAGGGTCTGCACAAGCTGCCTGCTCCGTGTCGCCTGGGCTGCCTCGAAGCTCAGTGTATCAGTGGGATGAACAAACGAGCCAGCAGCCACATTTGTCATCATCTGTGCCCGCCAGCACCCGCCCTCCACGTCTGCCATATCAGCTGGGCAGCATCCTAACAAAGGGAAAAGAAATCTTTCCCTTGTTCCTGCCACATGCTCACCTCACCTTCAATCCCCAAACATTGATAGGAAGGATTAAAGAGAGTGTTGCTTAAAATAAAATGGATATAGGATTCAAAACCAATTACCAAAGCATAATCTTGCTCAGATGGGCATGCTAAGAATAATTACTATCCACAAGATGAATGCCTGTTGGAGACACATTACAGAAGACTGCATAATTAAATACAGCAACCAATCCTCATTTATCTACCAAGTAATTCACATTTAAAAGCTCACCTGTATATGTCTGAGCAAAAGCCACTTGGGAGTTTTTGTGGCAGCTGAAAGTTTGGGGAACAGCAAAAACAGGAAAACAAGAAATAACAGGCAAAACAATCAACCTGTCACCAGTAAAAAGGAGTGAACAACAGAACCCTGCTCAGGGCATTATTTGCCCTTTAAAATAACACCGTCTGAGAGAAGTGAAAGGATCTTTGATGCCAGCATGCACATGGTCCAAACACAAGTTATTTCTAGGAAGGTGCAAGCTGATGCAGAACAAGAGGGGGCATCGTGCCAGGTATGGATTTTTAAAAGACTAACTGCAGTGTCTGCAGGCTGGAGGAACACAAAGGGTGTAACCCTAACCCCTGTTACCACACCCCAACAGCACCCTGACTTTCCCCAGTTTTCCGTTATCCTCTCAGCTGAAAGAGTTGACACCAAGGATAGGTGTGCCAGAGCAGCGATCAGGTCAAGGATACCTTTGTTATACCACACACATACCACTCCATTCCCAAGATAAAGCTGACTGCAAAAACAAAAAACATTTTTTTTTCTTAGCTGCTCTGCAATCTGGATGAAAAAGGAACACCACCCATAGCACACAACCTGATGGGTGGCCAAGGTGCCAAGTACCACGAGCCCTGCCAGCCCAGCTCCTGAATCACAGCACCAAGGCCTCTCCTTGCCACGTGTCCCCCAGCACTGCTGATGCCCTGGCTCTCCTGTTCCACAGCTGCCTCTTCCAAGCTTTGGGGTTCTCAAACAAGCACGTAGCCCTGATTCAGGGGAACTACAACGTAAACGAACAGGTGATCTAGAATCCAGAGAAGGACCTCCAGCAGCAAAACAAGATGCAGAGCCCTACCTTCCTGCTGAGTGTGGTCCCAGGCAACAACAGGCCATTCTTCAGGAAAAACTGTTAGCCTCCAAAGATCAGAACAAGTGTACTCTGCAAGTCTCGTTGCTGTTTCACAAACACATTTTCCATCTCCAGCAGTCATTTTTCAGGTATTTGAAAGATGTGAGTATGAATACTTGGTTGGGAGATAATATTAGCATTAATCAAATACTCCCATGCAAGAAATGTACTGAGTCCCACTGAGAATATCAGGACAGCAATGTTCATTTTATTAACTGATTTATAAAAATACAATTAGCAGCGGAATATGCCAAAGATCTACTCCATCCCATAAATAAAGTCTCTATCTGCCTTATTCCTTACAGAAAAATTTATGCTTTAAAATTTGGAGGCCGGATGTATTTTTGTGGATAATATTCTCTGTGCAGAAAATCAAGAATGGGTGTATATAAATGGAAAGATTTTCAAAGCCACCTACCTAATACAGACGCCCAATTAAATTTAATGAGTTGGTCTTCAGCTTAAGTGTAAAGTTTTGACAATCTTAAAGTATCTTAAGATTTCCTGTGTTTTTGTCCGGAAATATGTTTCTTAAAATCTGTTTATGTGGTCCCTGATCCATTTTCTCAGCAGCACCTTTCCTCAAGCCACCCAGTACTGTGACAGACACTGTCCCGTGACCTCCCCAGCCAACCACACGACTTGAGCAATAAACACTGTACATCAGATATGCAAAAAGTTCTTACTGCTGATGATCTGTGAAGGAATCGGAGGCTGACCTTTCAAAAGTGCCAATCAGGGGAGTAAGAAAGCATGAAATCCTTGCAGACATTAACTGGAAGAATAAAGCTCTAATGCACCAAACTTTGAGTTTGAAGAGGCTGCTCGGGGCTTTTTACAATAAATGCTTTCGAAGAGACCGTGTTTAACTTTGTATTGAGAAAAAGTACACATATGGATAAACTTTGTCTAAAAGACCTAAAATGCTAATACTAATAATGCAAAGCTTTCCATTTCCATAATATTGTGAATGCAATGACTTAAATGTTCCTTAGGAGAGTGAATATTACCACCTACATATCGCCCACTAGAAAAGCAAGAAACTCCAGATTTTATCCTGAACTTTACGCCTCTCCTGAAGTGGTCTTAGTCTATACCAACTACAAAAGCCAAGGGCGAAGGTATTTCCTATTTCCAGTGAACGTGCTTCAAATATCCCATGAAAGCAGAAGACATCGAAATGTGAAATTTCCCACGTTAAAGGTAGAGCTTCAGATTGTCGGAAAACATCCACATCTCCCTCCTGAAGGACTCTGAAAGCACCTATATGGCTTCTGAGCTCCACAGAGGGCCACTTCTCATGCCAACTGCACGGCAGGGGCAGATTCACAGGGACTGAAACATGGCTCATGTCTGTTATAAAAGAGATTGATTCTATGGGGGGAAAAAAAAGCAGCATGTTTGCAATATTTGTTTCCAACAAACTAAGAAAAATATCTGCACAATTCAATACTCCATTTGGCTTGCCTTCTTTCACACACGACCCTTAATAAAATGATTCCATATGAAGAACATTGTCTACGTTTTGCCCACAAAAAAAGGGCATTTGAAACCAATCCACCCCTCACAAACATTTGCTTCTAGAAGGCCAGTATTTCAACAGCAGCTAATCTGGAAAGAATGAAAGCAAATTTCTGTTTACTGAAAGTCTATCATTGTCACTGTTGCATAACCAATAGCTCCAAAATAGGGAAATATTAGGAAGGAGTTTTGCTACTAAAATTCATCTATGTATAGTGCTGGGAAAACCATGCTTAAACAAAATCAAGTCAGATTTAGCTATTGGAGGTCCTTAACGCAATGTAAATGCAGTAGATTTATACTCAATTCACTGACCAAAAATTGGATTTTAATCACATTTTGTTCTGTGTGGACTTTTCCCAAGAACTTGTCTCTCAGTACACAAATAATCAAGTGGTCCAGTGAAGTGTATTCTTTGCAGGTAAGATTAAAATAATTAAGTATACAATTTGGTAAACTACAGGCTGAGACTGAATATGTCTGTTACAGGTCTAAGAATTTGATCCAATTCCTGTTGAAGTTGGTCACAAAAATCCCTTATTTGCCTCTTCAAGGTTGGATGTAAAAAATAGAACTAGAATAGAGAATTTTTAAGCTGAATATCAGCAATTCAGTGTAAACTTTCAGAATCATCAATAGTCCTGGTTGAAGATTCTTCATCAAGGTGTCTAGATGGACCAAAAGATACTGAAACCTCACCCTCTTGCCAGATAGGACATCCAGGTTTGGGCCAGCTCTGGCTCTTCAGACATGGAACCGGCTCCCAGATTAAGTGACAGACACGTCATTGCTCAAACCCAACAAAACCTAACAGAACACGTTAGACCTATGCAGCAAGAAGAGCACAAGCATACAGAGATCTTATATGCAGAGCAACTTGTCAAAGTGCCTCCGTTTGTGCTCTCCCTTATCTCAGCCAGCTACTGACACCACACCATCACTTCTATTGTTTCACAGTGAATGGTGGTGAGGGACCTCCCACAATTTGCTCCATAAAAAAGCTCAGAGGAAATAAAGCCGTGTCTGCAGAATGTAAACAGAGATTTCATAGCACCAAGTCCTCATTTTTATCACATCACATAGCTATTTCTTTCTAAAGGGAACTCTGAGGAAGCATAACTAAAGGTTAAGAGTTGCTGCACCTTTGGGTTTATGATGGCAAACCATTTTTTTCCTGAACTACTTGCAACAAATGTTGCTAGGCAGAAAAAAAAAAAAAAATATATATATATATATAAACACTTGTAAATGCTCTGCTGAAAGGCAGAAAGGAAGAAGGCAACCGGTGCTGAAAGGACTAGATGAGGTTTTGATTTTAAAGCCCTATAAAAAACATAACAAGTATTTAATGGCAGAGAATCATGGTTGGCTTTTTCTCCTTAATGCATTGGGATCTACAATCCAATACAAACATAATCCGTGCCTTATTTTGTGCAGGGTGCATCCTGCCACTGCACCTGAAAATACATTACAGAAGTAAGTAATACACTTGCAAAGCTACACTAAAATATCCTATAGTCTAGGGACAGAAATTAAAACATCCGCACAAAGGGCAGAGAGCTATTTTCAAGTAACTAATAGCACGAGAAAACACAATCTGGTGGTTCCAAATTGCAGAGGCATTTTTTGAGCCAGAACGGTCAGACCAGTAAATACCCTGCCTTCACAAATAGCATTCAAGCTCCTCTCTAGCAAAGATGAATAATTCATCTGCATACACACCACGCCATGTTACACACATTGCCATGAGATACAAGGAAGACCCTAGCATGCAAACAAATCCTCTAAACCTTATCTTACCATGGTTCTACCCCAATCTGCATGTGAGCAATCCATCACTCACTGCTTTCACTCCATTACATAGGATGACTACCAGAAAGCAAAGTAACAGTTTGTTCCAGTCAACCTGTTCATACGAGGACTGTCTTTTTAGTGTGACCCTTCCACCCTAGTACCAGGAGCTAAAGAAATCTCTGTCAAGGTGTCCTTGTCCGTGTTCACTGCTTTCCCTAGGATTATGTCTACAGATCTTCCACTGTTTACCTATACAAACAGAACAGCATTTTAGTTTAAACACTGATTTTGCCACAGCTTCATACCTCTTAAAGAAAGTAAAGATTGAGATCATTCATATTCCCAAAACATTTTCATTTGTTTATTTTTTAACTCTTCCTCCAGGCGTTCAGTCAGCACTTTTGGCTTGAGAACAGCTGCTCCAACAGTACTCGCATGTTTCCAATATTAGTCCAGCACCAACTAGCTGACTTTTGCCCTTTACGGTCTTCATTGGATAATTAGTTGGGGAGCAGATCGAAGAGGCCAGATGACAGTTTTTCATGCTATTGAGGCACCAGACCAATGCAATCTATCAATCTGCGCTGCAATATTTTGCATGTTGATTGGATCTAATACACTGCAGGGAGCATGGCCTCGGCCTCAAGTTAACACTCTTTATTGCGCACCATCCAATTTTCACGCCAGCTTCACTGTCCCATTAGCATAATATTCTAATGGGGACACTTCAAGACAAGGTAGGATGGGTCACAGGATGCAAAAATATGCTGAAATCGCTCAGGTAATAATTACTCAACCTTTCAGCTCCTTCCATCAGCTCCTAGTATGAAGCCTGTCTTGCTTCTCTTCCCACTGGATGGGGGTGGGAGGTTCTCATATCACAGGACCAGAGATTAGGGTTAAGAGAAGGCCTTCAGTGTTCTCCCTCCCTCCCAAAGGTGAGTTTCACTAGGACAAGGCATCAGCCTTGAGAGGCTGTCTATAACCTGTACTTAAATTCTTCCAGAATGGAGACTTTCCACATTCCCAAGAAATCCATGCTCAGTTTTAAGAGTTATTCCGAATGCTCAACCTGCCTCTGCACTACTGCAAATTAGCCAGTAACTGGAGGACAGATATGGGGGAGAAAGAGGAGAAACAGTCATCCTATGTGTAGGTCTATATTTACATGACTTTTAAGAACGAAATGTCAAACTTTTTTATTCCTTTAGCTGAACTTCTGTGGCCTGGAACCTCTTTACTAAAATTAGCCCTACTTATAGTTATTGCCAGAGTATTTAATGCTGTACCAAGGCACCCTTCACAGATATGCTATTTACCACCAGAGAAGGGCACCATTTGTCACAGCAGAACCCTGGAGCTATCCACCAGTCCTGAGTCTTGAACATTTCTTCAAGTGTACCTCTTGGCTTCAGAAACCTCCACAGAGATTATGCATTACTGGAGGCTGTGGGAGGAAATCCCTGCCTGAGCTCTGTAGTACAGCATCTGCGCCCAGCAGCCTTGGCACCCAGCCCAATCAGCATCTCTTACCAGCTTCTCCCGAGGCACAGATTTCCAGAGGGCTGCCCCAGGAGTTTCACAGGCGAAGCTCCTGATACATGAAGGCGTGCTTCCCTTCATTACTTCTACAAGGCCAGACTGACAGTCTGGAAAAGGGCCTTGAAAGTTTCTGAATTCCTCAGAATTTGGATCCTATGTTAGTAACCTAAGTAGAGCAACCTCTTTAGACATATTTCATCTCTCCAGGTTAGATACCCATTGTACGACCACTAGTAGCGCACAAATTCTTCGCAGATTTCAATAGTTTCTTTTGCTCTTCTAAGAAGCATTTGTAGGTCAAGTGAACCTTAACCCTCCACTTTGTATCATCAATGACAGTGAATCACTGAGCACTAATCCTTAAAAATGTACACAAAGCACTGATCTGTGACCCTTTTCCCAACATGTAGGCACTCTGGAATAACTCTCATCTGAACACCTGGAAGCACATATATAAAAACCATCTACAACTCACAAACAGTTCAAGTGAGAGAAATAAATAAAAAGTAAAATAAAACAAAACAGGACCAAGGCAACCCTTTCTCAAACTAGAAGATTGTCTTTCTCATCACTGGGATACCTGGGATATTCCACTATGGCAAGCCACTCTGTGCAGAGATTTACAGAAATTTAATAGAAGCCAAGGGACTGTTACGGGTTTGGCTGGCTTGTGCATGCACCCACTTCCGAATTCTTCTGTAATCAGAGGCATGGGAAAGTAGTTTTCCAAGAAAGCCATTTGCACTGGTCTCATTTTTTGGAAAAGCTGCAGACAGAGTTGACCTTCCAACAAGTTTTGGTTTTTTGCCTACTCCCACAATCCCTTGCAGATTTTTACCAAGAGCAGTGACAAAAGTTCAGGTATAAAGAAAAAAAAGCAACATATTTCTGACTTCAGTCAGCCCTGAAGTGCATTCTTAGACTTTTGTTACACAAAATCAGATGTTTTTAGGAAGCATCCAACCTTTAAGATTCTATACAGGTGGTTTTGTTTGTTTGTTTGTTTTTGCCCACAATGGAGAGCTTTGGAGAATAAGCACCAGGAGAGAGAGGAAGGTTTAAGATGAACTCCAAACATTTTTTGGCCTAGAATCACAATGTATTTTTTTCTTGTCCTAAAGAGATCAAGACCCTAGGCCAAATTCCAAAAGAAAAAATCAAGCACAACTCAGTTTTCCTGTCTCTTTCACGTGCACAATTTTCTTTCCTCTCACAGCTTCCTGAACTAACCTTACATCCCAATAATGTCATTGACAACGTCCCCATTCTACACAGGTTTATGGGACTCTGAATTTACTTGCATTGCAAATAATATCTTGAGCAGTTTAAAGACAGAATTGTAGTAGCGAAGCAACAAAAAGCAACACATCGACACTTCCAGACAGGGATCTGGAAAGTCTTCATACACTGGATTGCAGCCACCATCCTCGCTTGCGTGGGCCACACATCACTGCACACCTCCGTGACCAGGCACAAACAACAGATGGTTTTATAACAGGTGCCTGTGCTGCCCACATTCAAGTCAGAAAGAGGAAAACAGTGGCTGGAAACCTACAGCCATTCTGTGCAGCAGGTCAGGCCGGCTGCCTCTGCCTCCTAAGGCAGCACAAAAAGCAAAGGCTCCACACTTCTGAGTTGGGAGAGCATAAGGCACTCAGGACATTTAGATTCATGAAATTAAGAACAGTTTACGCAACACTTCTGAAGGGAAATCCCATGCCTCCCAGTCTTGTTTGCAGCTCCCTTAACGTGAGAATTATTAATCACATGAAGAAAAAAATACCTTACACTGCAGCAGTCCTTCAGAAAGCTTTTAAGTCATCACATTAACTGAAATTCAGCGAAGCCATTAAGCCGATTTTCCCCAAACTCAGCTTTCTCCCAGATTTTCCCTAGTGTTTCAAATGGCCAGGAGACTCAGTGCAATGCTCTGGGAACACCTGGCCTGTGAATTACAGCTAAGCAAGGAGAAGCCATTCCCTTTAAGGTGAACAGGCTTCCTAGCAGGACCTATTTAAGCCACTATTTGGAAGTGATTCTGTACTGCCTGATTTCTAATTCACATCCATCACAATCAGGTATACAACCCTGGTCCCTCAGACTGTACATTCCCAGCAGTCTGGCCACTGTGGTGTTGTCAAATTTCCTTCTTCCACTCGCAAAGGCACCTTATGCTAACTTTAGAGAAGCACTTTCTGAGATCAATGATAATTGACTGATTAAGTATGCCTAATGCTGCCAGAATGTGAGCTGATTGTGTAATGGTACTAATTAGTAACTGCCAGAGCTCATTCCAATTATTAACCTTTATGAATGTCATTTTTGAAGATAAGAGTTCGTAATATGGCCTACTGCAGCATTTGTAATGATTTTTGTCACACGGATGAGAAGGAACAGTGACCACTGAGACTGAGGTAAAGGTAGCACAAGAAAGAAGCCTGAGGAACAAAGGTTTTTACTGCAGCTTCCTGCAAGTTATACAAAGACTTAGCAACAGAAACGTGGGGTGTCTGTACTGAAGAACTCAAGAACCCACTTTTCCATGAGACCTCAGCTGCAGCAAAACCATCGCCAAGCACTCCTCAAGAGCTTCCTAGCAGTGCAAGTACCAAATCAGCGGCTTCATTTCCCAGTGGGCATGCCTGCAAAATACCTTGCCCAGTGACACTCAGGGAGCAGACACACAAAAGCAGAACATTTTTGCTGTTGTGTATCAAGGTAAAGCACCATTCCAGTGTATGCACAATCACAACTCTGATTCTGTCAGTATTCTGTGCAACAGAGGATATTTCACAAGTTTTTGTGAGCCATGGTCAGCGGAGTGCACATACCCTGCGTGGATCAAACACAACAAAACAATCAGGCTAGGCCACAGCCCACTCACCTTCATCCTCTTGATATATAACTATCCCACAGACAAACCAAGCCCATTTTCACTATATAAAGCAGGAATACTTCCAACAAGGAAATATGGGCTTCTAATATCTTGCCACCACTCAAGAGAACCGTGTTACACAGTGAGACTCTTGCTCATCAGCATTAAAATGCCACAAGAGAAGACATGAACTTCCCACATGGTGTGAATAACACCCCTCTGCCCCTATGATGAGGTGGTGTTGGCACAAAGCACCCTCCAAATCCTCAGAGGCAGATGGTCCACCATGAACTCCCCGGCTACGTGTTCTTCCAGAAAGAAAAAGAAAGCTCATTTTGCTTTGTTTCCCTTGCCTAGCATGAAATAGAAAATGTGCTCTTGTGGGTACAAAGCTAGATGTGCTGTGTTAACACCATATTCCTCATTGACATCTCTTTTGCCTTTATTGGTTACAGATAATAGAACCAATGGGATTTTAATCTTCCATGGGGCATTTATTCTCTACTCTGCTGGAGACACAGTGAATGATGTACCATGGTCTGCTGCTTACTCTGTAGCTTTAACTACTCCATGGCAATAAAACATTATATCTGAAACTCTACATTTTAACAGATGATCTGCCTGCCTTGGCTCTTCTCAGCCATGCTTACAGCTGCAAGTAACCCAAGGAAAGTAATGCTCTCCTACACATTGGCTTTGCAGACACTGGTCTCTGGGGTACCTCAAAAGGTCAACAAGCTTGCCCGTGATCCCTGAAGTAATTGCCCAAGGCCAATGGATGGATCATGGTCTGCTGAAGTCCTCAGGGAACACGTATATGCTCTGGTGCTGAGTCAAGCTGTACAATTTTCCAATTCCCACACCAGGCCTCAGGGCCTAAATCCTGTATGCAGATGTCTCTTCCCCATGGTGTTCCTGACTTCTGCTCTGAACCTGCTGCTCTTCCCTCTCCAGGACCAATAGTCAGCCACAGTGACAACCAGGCTTCTTTCTTAGAGCAAAGCACTACTATTTCCAACATTTCAGAGAAAGAGAAGCAGGAGGATAGACAGTAAGTGCATTTCTCTTTCTGCAGGACCAATTACTCCTTAAGAGCTGCAGATTTGAAGTTTTGACCCCCTGTTCCAGTGGTGGGTTGCTCTTCCCTTCTCCATAGCTCTCCAGGTAGCTTTTGAACTTCCCAGTGCTTGTGCAAACTTGTGCTGCCAGATTCCCTTCTGCAGTTACAGATGGCACTGGCCCTGCCCCACTCACCTGCACAGCACAGTGCATGAACACAGCCCACCTCGAGGGATGCAAGTCCATGGCAAGGCCCTGGGCCATGAAGAGGCACAGCTGAGCTGCACACATCCATTTAAGCCCAACCAACCCTGCTGTGAAGTGCCTTAACCCTGGCAGGAGTTACAGACAGCTAGAGACATTCACATATTAAACATACCAGAACTCACACACAAACATCCACGGTACCCATCTCAACCCCATACAAAACTAGTACCTGACTTTGGGGTAAGGTTTGGCACTAAGAGCCCAGCCACCTTCCTTTAGCCAGTCTCCTATTATTTTCCTTACAGACCCTCTGAGCTAAACTGTGAGATCCATACATGAAAATTTAACAAGCCTGTTACAGATCTCAAGATTTATCGTGGTTCAACGTCCCTGAACTATTCCAGTGCAGCACCACATTTGCATCTTCAACCAGACCTGTAGGATGCCGAATGCCCAGCTCCTGCAGACAGCCTGTAGCTAGATTCAGGCACCTGGGTAGTAAACTTCAGGGACAACTGGATACAACCAACTATTAACATTAACAGAGGCAATTTCCTATGGTAACTGGCCATCAAAGATCCAGAAACAAGCCCTAATAATCCAGTTACAGAATTGTCTCACTAACCTTTTACAGTTTTTATTCTGAGGGAAAAATCCCACATGTAAAAATGCACCAGGTTCCTCTGATCCTGTAGTTTATAGGAGCTTTCATTTTTACTTCTTGGTCAGGCATATACAGTAAAAGGTCAACTGAGAGATTTTAGAGAAAACATGTGATAAGCAAATAAATCAAAGGCTACCTTCCAGGCTGGGGGAATGTAGCTCTTTGTAAATATTACTTGGAGGAGTGACTGTTTGATACTGTGCACTTATTAACTTCATTAGAAGCCTAATGAACATACCTCAGAGATAATGAGAGACAGAGCAGACTCAAAGAAAGATGGAAAGATTTCTTGCATCTTTTTTTAACAATGTTTCTCCATCCTTCAGATTATTTATAGACATTATAAAATGGCAGAGCATTTGGGAAAAAAACACAACATAATAAAACACCAATATAAACAGACATAACCCATGTTAAAGTACTAAATCCTACCAGCCACTGTACAAAGTAAAGATTTATATGACTTGGTCCCAAGCCTAATTGGAAGAAAAGTCAGGGAAAGAGGGAAAAGGGAAAAGAACAGCTCACTCAAAGAGAAGCAGATCACACACACTGATGGAGAGCCTAGTAGATAGGGGAACTGCATCTCCCAGCAAGCCATGAGGTGGCACCAACACAGAAACAGCGCGGTGCAAGTACCTGTTGTGTTGGCTCATGATCCAGCCCTGACTGCCTGGGGAGTAAGTGGAAGTGTATTTCCATATAACTGATCAGAGGCTATCTGCGGCTCAGAAAATCCTCTGAAGCTTTCACACGTAATATAGTCCTTTTTTTTTGGTTTTTTTTTTTTTTTTGCTTCTATGAACTTGCTGAAACTCCACTTGAACCCATGTGAACCTTAGCTACCAAAATATCCTCCAGCAAGGAGATCCATCGATTAAGTATATGTTATCATAAGAACCAAAAGTCTTCCACTTGTTCCCAACCTGTCTGATTTTCCTTTATTCTTCACAGGCTCACAGAATGGTTGAGGTTGGAAGAGACCTCTGGAGGTCACCTGGACCAACCCTTCCCTGCACAAGTGGGGCCCATGGCCCAGGCTGCCCATGACCACATCCAGACAGCTTTAGAAAATCTCTAAGGATGGGAACTCCACAACCTTTGGGCATCCTCTCCCAGTTGTCAGTCACCCACACACTACAGATTGTTTCCTGATGTTCAGACAGAACCTCTTGTTTCAGTTTGTGTCCATTCCCTTGTCCTGTCACTGGGCACCATGGAAAAGCATCCTCATTACATGCTCCATCTTCATTACACCCTCCCTTCGGGTATTTGCATACATTAATGAGATCCTCCAGGCCTTTTCTTCCCTGGGCTGAACAGTCCCAGTTCTTTCCTCACATCAGAGAAGCTCCAATCCCTTGCTTTACTAGAGATCCTATCCACACCACCTAATTCTGTAAGATTTTTTTTTTTTTATGTTCTTTTCTGGGCACCTCTTTTCAAGCTTTCCAAGTCCTACCAGATCTGATCTAGCATGAAAGTTCTTATGTGATTTATTATAAAAGTCCTTGTTTTGCAACTATTTGCATACTTATAAGTGAATTTAATGTGTGGTTTTCATTAATATTGGCACATATCCATGTCGAATGTATCTGCTACTAATCTGTGTCAATGAAAATCCTCTGCATGGTAAAAAAGCGATCAGAAAAAGACATTAGTAAGGCCAAAACAAATTCATCTTTAAGTCTGGCTTCCTGAAAAGAAAAAAAAAAAAAAAAAAAAAAAAAGTTTTGCAGTCAGTATCCAAATCTAATTAGAATGTAAGATGAGATAACTCAACAAAAGGAGCAGCTCTCTAATGAGAGCAATGGAATCGTTGTTCCAAATGATAAAGAAGGGATGGAATAGCCAATTCCTGTTAACAGATGCATCTCTGCTGATGCAGCAACAGTCACAACACCCACAGGATCTGCAACAGCAGGTTCTTGGCTACAAAATCCCTCCTGAACGCTGCCTTGCTACATTTCTAGTAGTAGGCAAAGCACTACAAACACCTTTTACCTGTCATAGACAAGTAAAGAGCCTGACAAGATGAATTCACAGCAGCTGCACCACTTCAAGACGACATTCACTTTTGGCAAAACTCCCCCTGGCCCTCCCAGCCACTTTCCCCAGGACTAGATATGCCTGGGAACACCATCTAAGCTGAAAATACATTTCTGATGAGATAGCCATGTCTCCATTATTGAGGAGCCCATAATCACAGAAATTAATTCAAAGACACAAAAAACACATCAAACATCATCATTTAAGCTACAAAATCAGGGCAGCCATACAGTTCTGGCTTTCTAAAAACCTCTCTCCATCTTCTGCATCCCCTAGCCAACAAATTTTGTTAACTCACACCGAGACTCTCAGGCTTGCATCAACACCAGAAACATATCTGGGCATTAATTATCTTACATTTCCCTCTCCACCATCTAACTTTCTGGAATGGAAAGACAAGAGATCTAGACAGGATCTGGCTGAAAAGACTGGCTGGAAAATTCAGTTACTTCAAAGCCGCCAGCTGGACAATGGATGAAGAACTTACCCATGATGTGGAAGCCTCAAATCCCACAGTTGCATAATACAGCCCCCGTAGGTCAGATCCAGAATCTGTACTGCCCACTAACCTCTCACACAGAACATTCTGGAGAATTAGAAGGAACAGCAAAAAGAGCGTGATTCTTTCCATGGTCTCTCCCCCAGCTCTCTCGACTTGGAGAGTCGAACCACAACAATGCTGAGGTGTATCATGTATTCAGAACAGTTCCAGGCTATTCCACCCAGAGCACCTGAAACATGAATAGCTCATTACTGAGGAAGAGATAACGAAGGATGGATGATGTTTCTGCAACACTGCACCAAAGGCTGTAGACCTGTCTGTTCCTTGAATGCCGTATCATAAAATAATTACTGTATGCCAGAGGCTATAGCCACACTATCACGTTTAACAGCCACCAGCAGAAATATCCCCCATTAATTCACTGAGTCCCCTTTTTGAAATCCATTTACGCTTTTTATTATTTCTGCCTCACAACATCCTGTAGCAATGAGTTACACAATTTAATTACTTGTGGAATAAAAAAGCACTTCCCTTTATACTCATTCAGAGCAAGGGCTTGAACTTGGATCTTCCACACATAAGATTAGTATCAGCCTCTCCCTGGAGAGATTCGCAGTCTCTCCAATTGGAGCTCTCTGGTAGAGTATAAATAATTCAACAGATACCAGGAAGAGAAGAAAAGAGAGATGGCTGCTTAGCGCTCTCACCTGAAATGTAAGAAAATGGATGCAAAACAAAACTCACTTTTGCTCTTTTCTCCATTTTACCTGGAATTCTACCTTGGTCCTAAGAACATTTCCTCAAATAATTTGCAATTTGATTAATTCATTTCCTCTTACCCACTTGGTTTCTACCCAGACAGCAGGATGTATCCCAAAATTCCCCAGCCTACTTGGGAACTTGAACATGCCGATAACCTAAATAATTTATAAGATCAAAACTGATATATAATCAAATGATTTTTCTAAATCTAACACACAAGCTCCTTATGCAAACATATCTGCAATATCCACCACCAGTAGCCAACAACATTTTCTCTCAGAGCCACACGTGTGATGCTCATAAATTCAGCATAGCAGTCCTGCTTTGAAGCCCCAGCAGATGTGTGGATGAAGCACACCTTGAGCAGCAAGCACACTGAAATGTGAATCTGTGCTGCCACCGCAGACTGACATGCAGCACCCTCACCAAATTGAGATTCTGTGGCAGAAGGTAGTCAAAGCCAAGACTTACCTCTGTCTTCAGAGAATCACAGATATGAATAAAGCACTCTGAATACTGGTTAAAGTTTTTAATTAACAGCCTAGCTAAAACACCACTGCATTCTGCAGTTTTGTTTTTATTAATTCTCTCTGATTCAGCAGGAATTCCACTAAGGAATAGGGATGAGCAGATGCAGGGGGAAGCACATTAATAAATCATAAGTGTCATTAAAATTTGTAAACTAATATCTTCTGGGAAGTCTTGGCAATTAGTCTCAGAGCTTTTTTGGCAAACAAAAAATTAATAAAACCAAAAGGTCCCACGTCTGATGAAATCTCCACCCCCACAGAAAGTTCACTGATGGAACAATTAAGAGACACAACAAATAGGCCATCCAGAAGGCTGGTTCACAAAAGACAAATAAGCTTCACAAAACAAGACAAAGGCATTTTAATAAACAAGGGTGGGACTTGGACCTACACACCACCCAAAGACATTTAGGAAGGCTTTAAGACTCAAATTTGCTGGGCTTCTACTTTTAGCATGACTTTGCATTGCCTCTCTTGGCTCCCTCCATCTCTGAAGCAATGTTAACTTCATTACTTGCTAAAGCAAAGAACCAGCAGAAAGCAGAGGTGTTAATGTGACTACTCCCTTGCAGAAACATCCCACGGGATGTAATAGGGCTAGGAAAGCAACAGGAAGGAGACGTGAAACTTCCATCCAGAAGTTAGTCAAACAAAAAATGAAATAAAAATTATTTTCTGTTACCATTACTAAGTATACCTAACTAAAACACAGTCCTGAATTCAAAATAAGACTATTAATTTTCATTATTGCTTCTCAAAACAAATATTTAAAGCAGTTTTGCCCAATTTTATCCATTTGTTGCAATGCCAGCATCTCTTTCAATTCTGAACTGCCAAAGATGTATGCTCTGGACACCACCTGGGACATTCAAAGAGGGGTGACACTATGGTTTATTCCATTCCACTTTTAATTTTTTTTAATCCTATGGACATTTATTTTGAGACACACAGCCCAAACGAATCAAAACAATCCTATACATATATACATATATATATATGCATTTTCTGAAGTCCACACAAACAAAAGACCTAAGTCTCCAGAAAGCCATAATCAGAAGGAAAACAAACCACCTCAAACCAGAAAAGTAATTTTGAAACAGGTCATAATTAGTTACTTCAAATGATTTCCCTTGTACAGCGGGATACAAAGGTGAACGGTTATCACCATCTAATAATCAGCAATTTGTAACCCTCCTGTCATAGATACCCCCTGAAACCAGGGAACACAAGGAAGCTAAGCCACCTCTTTATCGCTCTTAATAGTTATGAAAGGAGTGCAGAAAAACCATTATATGCATAGCCTTTCGTGAACATTTAGCATCCCTACGGCATCCCTAAGGCAATGCCCTTTACCCATTAATTTCTCTCCTGGCTGATACTCAACAACTCTTTCCACCTGCCAAGCTGTCTCTCCTGCTCCTCTTTCTGAACGAGGCAGGACCCGCTTTAGTGCCTGCTGCAACGCGTGCACAGCTGGACAAGCACAGATGTCAGGAGCCCCTGCCAGGCCTGATCAGTCAGCTCGAGCACGAGAACGAGACCTGTCAAACAGGCGTTTAGCCATGAGAGCGAAGAAGAAACTCTCACTCGGTTCAAGAATGCTGCATTTTGCGTTCTTTACAGGTAGTAACTACATAGCTCTTTGGGCCAAGGAACTTCTCTTTATTAAATGGCCACAATTTCATCTGGCAAAAGCTCGCTGAGGAGCGGGCCAACAGGCAGCTACTGTGCACCTCCCAGTAGTGGAAGCACGGCTCCTTTGCCTGAGATGGCATCTCGTGACTGACAGCAGGCTGCACTGAGCCAGGGACACCTGAGTCACCCACTGCGGGGAAAATATAAATCACCAAGAGTACTGGAGATAAAGAACTGAATTATTTTGGGATGCTGCTGTAGCCCCACACAAATCCCAACTCAGGGTGCTGGGAGCTCTGTGGAACAGCCCTCACTCACACTCCTCTCCTCCAGTTTCCCATTCCCTTAGCTCTCCAAAGGGTCTGAACCTAGCAGCTTGCAACCCCAAAGGTTTTGACAGGTGACTCCTGTGGCCTGAGAAAACTAGCCACCACTGAGCTAGGCAATTTATACACACTAATAAATAACTGAAGTTACTGAGCTTTCGGAGACCCTGGATTTTGAATCCAAGAGAGATCGGGGATGTGCTTGCACACTCAAGCTGGCTCCTTCCCTTGACACACTGATAGCTGATTGCAGATATGATGAAGCCCTTCTTTTAATCAGCAGATGAATTCTGCACTTTACAACGTTGTTAAAAATGCCAAATAAGATGCAGTAACAGGAAGGCATTACTACTCTGAAAACCAGCTCCATTAATTTTATGCCTGAATACAGTCCTGCAGAAAATAGCATATATCTAAAACGCATGCTGTCAGCGTAATGGTGGCAAACAATAGATATAATCAAATTTGACACTACTGCAGGGAGATGCCAGCTGGTCATGGTGGCTGTCTCGAGACTGCATTTCAATACAGTGGGTTTCAGTGAAACCACGCTGCTCCATTTCAAAATGTGTGGAACCTGACTGGCACCGAGCAAGAGGTTACGGCACAAAGCAGAAATTGCCCCTCTCAGCCCCACAGACTAAATAATGCATCACCACTGGGCCAGAAACTCTTAATGAAGCTCTGGCTGTGCCATGACCTGTTTCAGGATTAGCTTGCTTCACAAAGGATGACATGAAAATTTCAGTCATGTTCACTGAATATCCCCTGGTCTCTCCCTTCTTACCTATCTTGAAGACAGCTACATTTGGAGCAGGGAGATTAAACCCTGCTCCCAACAGGGAGCCATGGCATTTCACACCTGCCCTACCTGAAGCCAGCTCCATACACAGCACACAAACCTGAGACAGAAATCAGCATGAACTTTGCAGAGTGAATCAGTGCAACTTTGCAGAGGAAAAAGAGGCTACAGGTACACCAAAAGATGCTGGTGGCCTGATGCCACCAGACAGCATATGAGGCTGAAATGCAAGGACGTAGGGAAAAATAACATACAGCCCTCTGGTAATTCAAACAGCACCGCAAGAACAGTGCGAGATCGAAGGCAGCTTGCAACCAAGCTGAGAGGTTTTACTCTTCTCAGCTCCAAGCTCAGGGTTGTAGCTGATCTGTTTTGCAGTTGCCTCTAGGAAAAAGCTGAAAAGTGATTTATTTCTGTTGTTTGTTTTTCAACTCAACACACAGGCTACGACAAACCAATCTCTTCAGGCATAGCAGCCACAAGAGAAAAAAATGCTTGGGGATTTTTGAGCGCTGCCATGGAAACCTAATTTCTTGGTTAATAAACAACAAAACAAGAAGAAATATATGTAAAAATACCTTCGGTAACATTCTAGATTCTTAAGAAGAAAGAGTCAGTCAGGATTTTGAGTATGGGTTAATGCCCAGGCCAGCGTTATATAGCATCAGATAATTTAGTGGGCTCCACAGCCAGAGGATGGGAATTCCAGGGGAGCCATCAAGGCCTGGTAAAATGGCAGCAGGGACTCAGAGCTGACACATGCAAGTGCTTGCACTTTGGAAGAAAAGCTGAACTACTCCCCACTGCCTAATTAGCTGATGTGCTGCAGTCACGGCTATCACATTGATCATAAATACCTCCCTGCTAGCTTGGGCTTCTCTTGTCTGTTATGTCGCCTGTTGTCTCTTTGTCTTCATCTGAGATTGAAAGTTCCCTTGGGATGGAGGCTGTCTTTTTAGCTACTGCAATCCAAATAATTAGGACTGTTCCTGGGTACAAAATTAGGTGACAGCAGAAGAAAGAAAAATAAAGTAAAACAAAATAATGTTTTTATTCCAGTTATCTTACAAGAAAAGCTGCTCATCATACACCAGCTAAAACAGATGAAAACATTTTCAATATTGCCATGACTTGAAATACTTATCCAGAATGTCATGTTGATGTAACCATCTCAGAAATGTACAGCTAAAATAGGAGACAGAATTAGCAACAAGCAAGGAAATCTTCACAAGGCTCTTCCTTTGCTTGTAAAAAGCTGTGAAATCTAGAAGACCCACAGAATAAGAAAAGGAGCTCAACAGATTCCTGTTTATTCACACCCATAGCACGAGAAGGAAACAACTGGATAGCAACAAGATTAACTAATGAAAGGACTTTCTGCCTAGCATACAGCCTACAGAGCACCCCATATATTATATCTGAGTACAGCACACGTCTGAAACCAAGACTCATTTATCACAGTCACAGTTCCCGTGTTCATCTGAAAGTGTTATGAACACATACATTTGAAGAAATAAACCACTGAACAGACTTTTTCCCCTTCTCTTCTCCTCCTAATAAAATTTGCCTGAGATTTCCCACAGAAAAACAGGCACAAAACTTCAACCTTCAGCCCTTGGTTGTGGGTGGCATCTTTTAGACACCGTATTTTGCATCTCTAACCCTCTCATTTGTCCTCTGCTTGACAGGTGCCTTCCCATGAAGCAGCAGCCTCTCTTTGCAGCAGCAGTTCATATTTTATGACAGATCACCGCTGTGTGATCACAGCTCACCGTGGAAGCTGAAGTTTGGTGCAGGGACCTTGGTCTACAGAGGGTTTGGAAACTGAATGCTCCCCAGCAGCACTTCAAATCTAAATAATTTGAGTTTATGGATTAAGAGGGAGGACTGTTTTCCTTTTTTTTTTCTCCCCATAAAATTTTCTCTATCACACACAGAATTCTACAGAAGCCATAGGTCTATCTTTTAACCCAAATTTTATTTAAAAGCAGGTAGGATGGCAGCTGGATTCCCAACAATCAGCCACGTAGATCCCTTGCTAGGCAATGAGAACTGGTAAAGCATTACATGCCTGAAAAGCTTACCTAATTTTTACAGCTCTATGTCTTGACCTACAAGAAGACCTCCCCCCATAAATTTTGATGCCTCACACCATCACAACACAATCGCAACAAGGCAGATCCCTTTTACGGGAGGAAAACAATCACCTCCACTCACTTGGTGGGGAAAACAAAAATGCAACCCCCAACTGACAGACACCTCTTGTGACCAAGAAGAGGAGCAACATTCACAAGGGGGAGGGATGTGTGTGTTTTTCCCTCAAGCTGGCTGCTGCAGTAGCAATGGAGGCTTTTTCAGTGATATTTTTGGCCTAAGAAACATGGATTTACTTATTAAAGCAGTCTGTGCTGCTGCATTCAAATGCTGACTAGCATTTCCTCTGTCTAAATTCTTATCAGCCTGATAGAGGAGCAGCTTCCGATGTAACTTTTTATTCTCTCTTGTTCCTTTTTTAATTACATTCGGGATGTTTTCATATTGATTCACTCGTCTTTGTATTTAAATGCAGGTATTAGAAATTTGTCTTATATAGCACTTTGCATCAAAGCATCTCGTGCCACAACCCGGGGGGGAGACTGAGCAAAAGCTTTTGATGCATGAGGCAGGCAGAGGCAAGATGATATTTGAAGATTGCATTCCACTCTGCTCTATCTTATCGTCCTCTGAAGCACTGCTGTGTGATTCACCGCTCTCCGCCACAAAAACCGCTTCTCTCGTGTGGAAGCAACTGTTTGCCAAGCGCTCAGAAGAGGCACCACACAGCACTGCTGCTCAGACGGACAGAGCTCTGAGTTGGCAGACAACACAAGCCACAGTCCCAGAAAACAGGTAGAAAAAGTGGAAATCTCCTTCTGATGTTTAATAGATATTTGCATTCAATTTGTGACCCACCCAGTTCCTGGGGCTCAAAGATGATTTTGAAGGAGTCTATAAAAAAGTAACCAAGGAAAGCAAATATATGACCAGAAGACGTAATTTCGCTCTGCAAAGACAGATCTTCCTTATGAAATTTTCAGGGTCTCAAAAATTGAGAGAAAATATTGAAAAGTACCTATTTAAATAATGCAGAGATTCAGAGGCTTTCATGTATAAATGGAACAGAATATCCTGCGAAAAGGAACCTCTCTTGGCTTATTTCTTCCGCATTGTATCTATTTGTATTGCTACAACATCTTTTCAAAAAAGAAAACCAAAGCTGTTCTCTTAAAGAAAGAAAAAAACACTTCCCTCTAAACTGCAGTATGGTTTAATCCTCAGTTTTCCAGGTGGGAAACTCAGGTTTAGAGCCCAAGAGCTCTACCTAGCTAGCTTTTACCTTGACCTTTCCTCCCAAACCTTGGAAGAGAACCCAGCTCGAGTCTCCAGACCCCCCCAACAGCCCCTCTTTCACCGCAGAAGAGAGGCAGAAGCATCCCAAAACAGACAAACACACAGAACAGGGCATCTCCCCAGGTGCCCAAACAGCTGATACATTCAGTTGGACAGATGAGCTGTGTTTCTGTCACTCTGGGAAAGCTCCAAGAGCGCTGCTGCTGTCACCTTCCTGCAGAGCTCAGGTGCTGCTCTGAGATCAGCATTAGGACAGGATTTGCCTGCTTGTTACATTATTTATGCAGAGCAGATTGCTCAGCAATTACATTTAAAGTACAATCACAGTGCCATTTGTACTTGTTAGGTAAAGAGGCAAAAGTTTTCAAGGCTTAAATACCTTGAAAAGTAGCGGGATAAGTGGAAATGACGGTGTTCTCTCCTCTTATTAGCTGCACGGTTATTTATACTTTTGCAGATTACCATGGTACAGTGCAATTAGGCTTTGTATTTACTGTGCAAATTGAGAAGTTTCAAGAGCTCTACTAAACAATTAACCCTTAAATGCATTAATGGGAATAACCCACAACTCAATCCCAAAATCTGATCCAAACAAGAGCTTCTAAATTAATGTGGAAGAAAGGACAAGAGACCACCTGCAAGAAGCTGCTTAGACTCGGAGCAACAGCTACAATGCAGTGACAGCACCACCAATTACAATTTCTGGAGGTTGAGCAATAACAGTAATACAAAAGGTAAATCTAACACAAAGCACTGGTGTCTTCCCCACCCTATGCCCTTTTTCTTGTTGCTGTTCTGACAGTAAAAAACACCCAAGTAACAATCCCTCAGGAATTGGTCTGCTTGTTCATAAGAGTGTTCTGCATGTTTTGCTTTGTTTTTTAAACACATCTACACAAGCTCACCGTTGTGATCTCTAGTCCTTGGATGGCTACTGTCCTCACAGCCCCAGGCAACACTAAATCACCACCAAGTTGACCACCTCAGCTCACAGGGCTGAGGAACATGGCTAAGACCAGCTAAGCTCATACCAGGCACAGGGTTGTACACCATCTTGGACGCTGTTCCAGCAAGCACGTACCATCTACAGAGACCATTCTCATTGCTAGCACCATGGCAGAGGCTCTGAGGAATGAAGAGCCTTGTTTAAGGATACTCAGAAAGGACAGAACAAAAGCTCCTCTGTGTGTCTATGGAAATGCCCTACATCAACAAAGCATCTGATTTGCAGACCTCACTTTGTTAAATCAATTCTTTCTTAATCATGCATCCCCTTTCAACTTCAGTTATCTCAGATCCCCTCCCATCTCCTCCTCCCCAGATCAACTCTGACCCCCCCCCCTTGCTCAGCCTCCAGTTTTACAAGAGGCACCGTGCACCCCTTCCATGCCACTTGCTGTAATTCCTACAGCCCGCTTACCTCCACAGCGAGCTCTCGGTAACACTCCCCAGGTTGAAGTCGTAGAGCTTTGTCAGAATGAGAATCACCTGTGGAAGGGGAAGGGAGGAAGGAGGAGAAAGGGGAAAAAGAAAAAAAAGGATTTTCTTTAGACTGTGTAACAATATACAAGGCATCTGAAATCACCCAAAGGAGAGCTTAGCGTTTATCCATTAAAGTTCCCGTATTATAGGATCAAGTAAGTTTTAAAAAAGAAAATCATTAGCTTAATGCATCATGTAACCAGTAACGTTTATTTTAATCCTGGAGATGTTTTACATTTGAAATAAAACATGCCACCAGGAATTAACTGAACATTGCGAGCTGCCCTCTCTACACCTATGGTTATTCAAGGACAGGAATGGAATTGGGATGATCCCTTGGTAATTCAACAGACAAATCAGAAATTACACTTGACGTTTTCCTGTTTCTCTCAAGGTACTAACATGGACTAGTCTCCATGGAAAGAAATGATAAATTTGGTTATGAAGATCCCAATCCAGCAAAAGAGCCCATTTTGCCCCAAACAGGTTTTGTTGCAACAAGGAACCTTTCTATTGCAAAAGCCCCATCTCCCTCCCTCCCTCTCCTCCCATGGCAATGGGACCTGCCACACCTATCATTTGGGTTTCCCAGCTGCGAGGCTGCTAGGTGAGGAGTTTAAAGCTTTGCAGAACGGAAAAATGCCAAAGGATTAATCAATATCAGAGGCTGCAGCAGTCTGTTACCGTCAGCATAATACCGGGAAGAGACCTGTTCAAATCATAAGGACCTTGGTACGTGACTATGCAATCGGTGCCCAACTTAATGGCTTTTGAAAAGATGCTCTGAGCATCCCTTTTGCTACTGGATTCACTTCCCCCTTCCCCGATTGCATTTTTCCCTTTATTTCCCTATGCAGAGACCTTTAGGAGGAAGATAAAAGCAAAGCTGCTTCCAAGCAGGGTGTGAAAAGAAACCTGCCAGGCAGATTTGAGTCAGCATATGCAAGCCCATGTCAGCCTAAACTGCTGCTGTGCAGCAGGGAAATAAGGACAAGGCCCTTTTTATTGAGACTTAAACCTCACACACACCTTCCCATACAAATCGGGAAGAACCAGCTGCCACTTACAGCAGCCAAGGATCGTACATGTCCTTGCACCAACTGATGGGAGCAGCCTGCACTGCTCCTAGCTAAAACCTGCCAAGGCACGTTTATAGATATGACCCATATTTCCAGAGTCACTCCAATAGGATATCTCATGAATGGAAATTTGGAAGCCATGCACCCCAGCATAAGCAGTGCCTTGCCAGGAACGACTCCCTCTTTAGTGCTCACAACTGAGGCAAGGTTTCACAGAGGTAGTTTTCCAGTTTCAACCTGGAGGAGGACTCCCACTGAGGTCAGCAGATCCTGGATCCAGTCCTAAACGTATTACACGAAGCCTCTATATCATGATCAAACTTCAACAGAATAACTCTTGCTTAAATTGCAATCCCAACTGGAGGCAGCATCCATAACCTGCCAGCACTGTGTGTGCCTCTCCTCAGATCTCCTATGCCTTGTATTTTTGGAGATACAAACCCTACAAATTGCAGGAAAATGGCAGCTTTGCAGGAGTGGGGTGAAGCCTGCTCAGCTCCTGGGTATAAATACAAAGTAAAAGCATGCTGTTTAGTAGGGTTTTTCTGAATTTTCATGCACAGTTACTACCAAAAATCCAGCTCTGCCCATTGTCAACACATGCAGAACAAAAGCATAACCACCCCTATGCAGCTAAATCTCAGGGGGTCCCTGGGGCATGGTAATACAGCCACCTGCAGCAAAATGCCCACAAACTCACTTACCACATGTGCCCAAGCCAGGCACCAGACCACAAGCCCAGGGACCCCACCCTGTCCCATTTGCTTTTGAGACAAAACTGTTGAATTTCAACAGTGTTAATGCTCATTCTGTCTTGGAAGCTTGACAAACAGAGGGGCTGGGGAGGCTTTACCCCACAGCCTGCCCCAGGAACGCTGCGAGAGGACATTCCCCACCACACAGCCTTTGAGATTGCAGCAGCAGATGCTGCTACCAAGCAAGTGTCCCAGGTGGTTAAGACACAGATCAGAGCCCAAAAGACACAGCTGGTTCCTGCCTTGCTTTCACAGGGTGTTTCTGAAACAGCCTTGCAATGGGGGCTTCAAAATATTTCAAGAAGCTACCCTGAGGTCTCCGCATGTTGTCGTCCCAACTGTGTCAAGTGACTGCAAAAGGGGTGGCAGGGGCAGACCCAGGCAAGAGCCCAATTCTCTAGGACGTTGTTATGTGAATGCTTTAGGTGAAAAAGAACGGAACAAAACAAAGAAAATTAGATAATTTTGTCCAAAACTGAATTCTGACAGGGAAAAAAAGAAAACCCCTCACTGATTCAAGCTGAGACATTTGATTCAAATTCCTACTTTGTAGTTGAAGAAGCTTTGCTTGTTTTTGTCAACACTGACAAATAATCATGGCTTTTCTGTGTCAGAGTAATTTTGCATGAAAATCTTGATGGTTTTCATTTTAAAAGCTGAATTCAATTGAAAATTGGAGATTTCACATTTAAAGCATGAACTGCTTCAAAACAAAAGAAGCATTTTCTCCCCCTGAACTGCAGGAAATGTAGAATTGCCACCCCACAGGAAAAAGCACACTCCTCAACCTAAATCAAGATGAAAAGATTTTGATCTGGGGAAAAGAAATATATATAAAAAAAAAAAAAAAAAAAAAAAAAAAAAAAAAAAGTTCCCAGTTATATTGATTCAGAAACAAAGAAAACTTTCACTTAGGCATTATTTTTTTTTTAATCAAAATAAAGAAAACAACTGTATAGTCTCAAATGAAACTGTCTGGTTTCCATTCATCAAACCGACGCCCCCAAAATTAATTTTTAAGTCAAATGAATGCTGAGCTGCCTTTTTCCCCAGGCTCATAGTGCTTGCTCTGGGGAACATGGCTCAGGTGGGAAATTTCCCCACTGTCCCCCGGGGACCAGGCGCTTCCCCCAGCCCCATAGGTGGGTGTCCCTGGGGGCACCGAGCAGCCCAGGTGGCTGAGAGTGAAGCGAGAGAGGAGCAGCCTGCAGGACAGAGCCGGGAAATAGGTCAGGCTGAGTTACAGCTCCCTTAAGGCAACAGAAACCCTTTGGAAAATGTAATTTAAAGCTGAGCTTACACAAAACTAAATGACCTGAAAATTCAATAAACTGTTTCGGTTTTCAAGGCAGAAGTGGGGATGGAGAAAGGATAATCAGAGAAAGTTTGTTTTGTTGTTTTTTTTTTTTTTTTCCCCCCATGGAACCGAAATGACATTCCAGTCCTTCAAGGATTTCCTCGTGCAGTGTATTTTACACATAGGCCTCCCATACTTTTTTGTTCTGTACAAACTACGTTGTTGACTGAAGACCCTGCTAAAAGGTCTGCGTGACAAAAATGCCAACCCTTGTCAATTACTCATCCTCAAAGGCTTACACTATAATACAGTTTAAGAGTCCCTGGCACTTTCCAATCCTGCCATGGCACTGAGCCACTAGGTCCAGGCCCAACGTGACAGACCTCTCCTCGAAGGCCAGCAGGTCTCCAGGCCTGCCCAGCCTAGCAACCTCAAGCCTTGACACGATTTGGCTGATGTGAAATGACAGAAAATACGACCAGAAATAGGAGTCCAAGTTTCTTTCTGCGTTGAGAAGAAATCCCTGAGGGGGCTCCTATTGTTCAGGAAATTATTAGGAATCTCTGAGCCTATAAATCACAGAAGTGCTCAGAAGCTCTTCAGAGTGTTTGGTGGCGTAGCAATCTTTTGTGCTCATAAAATTTTACTATGAAGGAAAATGACTTTAGTTCATTAAACCCTCCTCCAGATCTTGCTGATTCCAAGTTGGCAAAGTGCTTTGCACATACCCCACAGTAGATACATAACTGGTTCCCACAAATCAGCACGTAAAGGCACTGCAGTTCCTCCAGCAGGCTGACAGCAAACTTCAGAACAACCGAGAAGTGCCAAGTCATGGGCAGTCATCCTCCAGTATTGGGAGACACGTATTACAGAAGGGGGAGAAGAGCAGCAGCCAGAGAGAAGAGGCGACCATGTCACGTAGATGTCTGAAAGGCCAGCCCCGAGCTGCTTGGTGAGACTCACCTCGCCTCTAAGTGATCCCAGTGTATCAGCACAGAGATTTACACAGCTCGCCACTGCCCCTGTCCACATATTTACAGAAAGTAATTAATAATGAGCAAAGGGATGAGCACCGGGTAGCACACAGCACAACAAAGGAACTGTGAACAAATTTACAAGTGAAAAATGAGAGGTCTTTGCTTGCTTGCTCTGGCAGGCAGGGTCCCGGACTCCATTTCCTACCTACAGACTATTTCCATGATGTTTACGGCCTTTGCTGCCCCACACACCAGCCACAGGAAGCTTGTCCACAATTTTCATCAACCTTTCCCACATTCAGATAAGAGCAAAGCACCCAACAAGTAAATTAAAAACGTGAATGGGCACAGCTCCTGGGAACCAGCAGCAGCAAACCGCTTGCGGATGAAGGCAAATTGGCTTAAAAAGGTTTAGGACCTGAACGCCGGCAGCGCTGCCCTATGGAGGTCCCTAGCTGCTTGTTTCTTTCATTTATTTTTTCTTTTTAAAAGGGACAAAATTAATAATTAAAGGTGACCTAATCAACAAACTAATTGAGTTATTTGGGATGATGAATTTGCTAAGTAAAACAGTTTGTTTTTTTTAGTCTCTACATTTAAAGCTAAGTCAGGTGAAACCCACCGATATCTGTCTAGCTTTCTGTACACAAATGCTCAAACGTGGCAATAGGAGACTTTGTGCTCAACAGATTTCTGCTGATGTGTGGGATGGGCTCAGCCAGCAGCTGAGCACCCACCCAGATGCTCACTCCCCAGTCCAGAGGAAGGGGGGAAGGAACCAGAACAAAAGCAATAACCCCAGTAATAACCCTTCATAACCCCAGTCCAACCAGAACTCCCCCCATGCACCAAAGACGTGCACACACAGGTGATCACCCCACTACACATCATCTCCATCCCCACTTGCCCCAGAGATCTAAGTGCAGTTGCTGCTACCTAGGAGTGCTCTCCCCATGTGCCAGAAGCACACAGCATCATTACAAAGCTCCCTGTGAGGAATTTAAATTCCACCGGTGCTAATGGATTTAGCAAGCAACACCACTGCGAGAAAAGGCAAGTAATGTCATCTTTGTTTTACTGATGTGAAACCAGAGGCAGGGAGAGATTAAGTGCTTCTCTACATGGAAACACTCAGGAGGAGGAATCCAAAACAACTTTTAGGGTTTGGTTCAATTCACTTTGCAAGTATATCAGGAAAAATCTAATTAAAGACCATTTTATTCTGAAATAGAGTCTCCATCCAGGAATTTTACATGGCTGAAATAATCCACTTAAACAGATTTAGTTCATTTAGGCTAACAAGCAACACCTGGAAGATAAAGCCACAATCAGAGTTCACACATAGGAACAGAGTGATTAGCAAAAGGACCACATGCAACTTAAGCACCAATCTTTTCCCTAGCCTGGTGAACACAGCTGAAAAAAAACTTATCTCCAGGTACTAACCCTTGAAGAACAGCACATCCTAAAACCCTCAGATACTAACAAGAAATAGAGGCCAAATCCTGCCCATTGGAAATCAGAGCAACATTTTTGCATGAGCAAGATGATGCCAGCTGAAGCAGCAAATGACTTTTTTCTTTTAATCTCTGGAGAGAGATCAATGATCTGTGGGTGGCTTCAGGCAGTGCTGGCAAAAGAGCCCTCTGAAATTGAAGGAGACAAGTCCCAAGATCACACACAAAAGCAAAACATGTTCCAGTGAACTTGTGATCTCCAAACAGCTGAGGCTGTCAAATTTGTCCTCAAAACAAAAACTAGGAACTCAAAGAATGACGTTCTCCTTTAATCCTCCCTTGCCTGCATTGCTTTTCACTTTCCCTTATGAAAGCTGCCGCAGCATGCTCTTTCTTTCCCCTGTCCTCCTTCCTGTCCATATAAATCAGGCAGCAGAACAAGCTGGAGCCAGACCACGAGAGGTCTTCCCATGGATTCCCTGGGGATACCGGAGGCAGATCACATTGCCTTCACAAAAAGTGCCCTCTGCATGAAAGCAGCCGTTTGAAATTCCCATTACAAGGCTTGGGGTGAGTGAACAGAATCCACAGAAAAACAACACTACGGTGCTTTGTAGAAAGAGCCAGCACTGGAAAGCATAACTCCCTCCTCCCGCGTGACTACCAGCAGGAGCAGGACAGGATCTGTGCACACTGGTTCCCTGCTTTGGCAATTTGGATTTGAACCTACCAGACTCTCTCATGCTTTTGATTTTAAGCTTTTTGGGACAGGGACCATCCATAGGATGCATTCACTGGTGCCTTGCACAGGAGTCCCTGCCACAGGTGTGAATGCAGCTGAATATCACTGGCACCACAGCAACAACTAATGCCTGCAGGACTCGGGGGGGACCTGTGATGCGTTACAGTAACAGGAAAAATCAGATTCTCCTCCCAAAGCACTGATTCCATTTCTTACCCAAGTGAGTGGTATCTGTTGCCACCAGCAGAATAGGGTCTACAAGTCAGACATGTTGCTCTTCCATCTCTATGATGGATGTTAGTAAATAGATGATATCCCTTGTATAACATTTTTTTTCACAGAGAAAGAAAAAACCCACACCAGTAAATTTAAGTTTCGGCAAACACCCTCTGCCTATCTACGTACCTTTAGCGTATGTGCACACACACACAAATTATGATCAGTTTCTTAAAATCTCCTTCCTAAAGAAGTAAAAGAAAGGCCTCCAGCATGGTTATCAGTCCTTAGAGAGAACCTGGATTCTGTCCCAGAGGCTGAAATAGAGCCCTAAACGTAGCTACCAGGTCAGATCATAAAACCCTTTGTCCTCGTTGTAGGGGAAAAAAAACACTCCACAAAAGCTAAGTACGAGTAGATTTATTAGCCCCTCAGGAGAGAGCCTCTGGGAAAAGACATGGTGAATTAGCCGCCTTTTTAAGGACGGCAAAAAAACACAGGAGACATTTAAGTAGAATTCCAGACTACCGTGAATAAACACATGGGAGGGGAGGGGACGCACCCAATGCTACCGGCAGCAGTTGTGGCAGTGGGGCAGTAAAGCCCCCAGGTTCTGACCCACGTTTCTGGCAAGGCACAGTTGTGCTCCCCAGAATCTGTCCCAGCTCACGGATGGCCTCGCTGCACACAAACACACATTGCCACCAGAAAAGACATCTAGATTGCTTAAAATAACAGAAGCCTGAGCTTTATCTCTGCGTAAGTCAGTTAAACATAAATACAATCTCTCCTGGCAGGAGGTGATATGATTTAAGGGTCCCCTATCATACATTATAAGAGGTGATAGCGAAGAACTCATAATTTATTTTTATTGATTCAGCAACCTATGCTGGATCATATCTCCCAATTCTTCCCCTTTGCTAAGAAACTTCCACTGAAGCCTTGGGAAATTTAATTTATCTTTTTCCCCCTTTTCTTCTTCTTGCTTTTAAAGCTGCTGTGTGCACACCTCTACCTAAGTTCAAGAAGAAAATGAAAAAAAAGGCCCCAGTCACTTTGCCAGCCCTGTTCTCCTTCCAATTATCTTCTGATACCATCTGCGAGCCAGCAGATTTTGTGCAGCAATTTAACTCTGTGGAGTCACATACCTACTGAAGGGCAATTTAAAGCTTCTGACAGGGGGACCTGAAGAGAAGGAATGATTTGAACTCTAAGGCTGGGCACGCTATCTTCGGAGGACAGCTCTCAATAAAAAAAAGTTGACAGAAGGGAGGGCAGAGCAGCCCCCTGAGACACCATAAACTGCAAGGACAGGTGGGGGCTTTCCTTGAGGACTGACTGATTTCATAAAGAAAACTAACTAGGTGGGGGAATTTTGTGCATAAGCCATTTCTAAAAGAGAGGACAAAAAATAGCTCCCATAAAGCTGATTTTTTATTTTTCAAAAAAAATTAGGCTGCTTTTTGTTCTTCCATTTCAGACTCCAGACTCTACTCTCACTCCATACCCATACATACATACATAAAAGTCACTGATCTTCCTCAGTTTGACTTAATTAACAACTCCCATAACCGGTGCCGAACAGAGCATGGGGAAGAGATTCCCTCTCGTTCCAGGGAAGGGAGATGGTTTAGGTAACCTGCTGAAGCCCTTTCCAGCCTAATGTCTATGGCTCAAAGACTTATTCGTTTATGTGAAAAAGCTTCACTGATAGATCAGGAGAATTAGCTGCTATGCCAAAGGACAGAAACTCAGGCCTGTTGTGCTCCCGAAACACCGAGCCTTGCCTTTGACACGACAGTAGGAGATGGGTGATGGAGAAGGCACCGTGTGAGCAGTGCAGCCTGGCCACTGGCCTGGCACTCAGAGCAGGGAAAGGCATCAGAGCCTCTTTGCTCTTTTCCCAGCTCTGATGCCAGCTCACTCTATGCCTGAGTTAACCCACCTGCAGGGAGATTAATTCGTGATGGCAATATTGTTGTTCAGAATTTAATAATATTGTCTCAGAATATTACGTCAAGAAAGCATCACTCTCCCTCCAGGAGAAGCAGTCCAGAAGCTGAAGTTTCACAGATGCTACCATGAAGGGAAAGGATGTACCTGTTGGAAATGAGCCCTTGCATCTTTTAATAACCAGTTAAAAGACCTTCCATACCTGTCATGGGATCATTGTTATCAACAAATCCAAGCACCTTAGACCTTCACGTATTCCCTTCCTCGCAACAGCCCAGGGAAATAAAGAGTGCTGAGTTTTTCCAGATAACAAGTACAGGCACAGAGGAAATAAGGGCAAAAATGCACAGATTGTTCCGTTACGGTTAGCACAGGCAGCTAAGTCCACCATTTAGATCTTCCCACACATTTGCTGCCTGACCTCAAATGCATGTAACATCATTAGTGTAAAACCTTTATTTAATGGTAAGCCTTTATATAAGCCTAAGTGGAGTGTTTGTAAATAAAATTAACTAGTAGTGAAAATTGGGTATGAAAATCATTACAGAAAAAAAAAAAAAATAATAAGATAAAAATGATAGTTTAGAATATACAAGGAACTATCCCAGGCAAGGTGGGTCAGTCAGGCTGAGCAGGACACAGGACCAGAAAGTGCTGGAGGCAAGAGCACAAGTCAGGGCTCTCCACAGACAAAAAGGTCAGAAGCAACAGTTTGAGTGCTAACTAGCCAATTAACATATTTTTACATTATTATAGATTCAACCAAGATGAAATGATCTGATTACCTTATAGATTAAGGCAATAAAAGAGTAGTCTGTCAAATTGGCTTCACTCTTCTGACCTTGAACCTACATTTATGCGGCAGTTCCTATCTGCAGATGCCCACACCTCCTTTGAAACTTATTGGCTCAGCTGCAGGAAGGTCAAATTCTGCCTTAGCAGTTCCTTTTCCAAATTATATTTATTTAAAATCAAGAGGAAAGATCAGTTCAATTATCTTTATTATGTTTGTATTCTTATTCTGAACTCACGTACCATCGTGTGGATGTGTTTCATGATCAGTACGACACTTGAATTCCTTACACCAGAGCTACAGTGCTTCTTTTTTATTCTTTGTGTTGTATCATTAAGTAGTTAAGCAAAATTATTTTCATCTGTTGATGTGAAAACACACACACTCTGGGCAATTTCCTTCCTTTGTTCCGTGCAGAGCAGCTCCTTGCTCATGCCAAACACCCCTGGAGCTCTGATATTATCGCCTTTGAAGGGCCTAATCGAGCAGACTTTCATGAAATCTGGTTCACTAGACGTTTCCAGAAACCAGGCTGGGAATGATTCCTCTGTGTATATCCATCACACTGAGTCAGCCATTTGCAATGTCCTCCATCATCCAAGGGCACTAAAATAATTTCTGTTTTTTCCTGTAGTGTCCAAAGTAACAGATATGCTAAGAGCAAATCGGCTCACACAATAGCTCCCTTGATATGCAACGGAATAAGGCATAGAGGGCTCTTAAGTTCACGATTCAGCTTCTCCCTGTTTATGAGGCATCCAAGCTTGCACACCAAACCCTCCAGACAGCTCCAGACACTCCACAGTGCCAGAGCTGTTTGCATTTTGCCTGATAAACCACAGAACCGCAGGAGCTGGTTGATGGACATCCGCATGAGGCAGGTGCCGTGGGGTTTGGCTCTGCCTCCAACTGACATTTAACTATTGCAGAGTGCAGCTACACCAGCAGCAAAGACAGAACATGATCTATATCACAAGAGCTTATAAATAACCTTGCCCAGAGACAAAACAGCTTCTTAACAAGTGGAACGGGAACCACCAGTAAGTGGGGTCCTGGCTGGCTAACACAGGGAATACATTTTTCCCCACCTGAATATTTCCTGAATACAACTAAAATATATTTGCATAAAATCTGACCCCATAAGGAAGGAAAAAAAAATAATATCCATATATTTTTAAATATTGGCCTCTGAAAAACTGGTACCCGCTTTGGGGTGGGGGAGGCAGGAAGGATTGCATCAGGAACCACAATGGTATCATAACTTATGGTGTTGCCCAATACTGCAGTTGTGGGGTGCAAGTTTAAAAAAAATCCATTCATCTGGTTTTGAGCTCTCTAAGAAAGAAAAATATATTTATCCCACTTTAGAAATATCTTGTGCTAACGTCTACATGGGGAGATGTGAAACAGCATGGTTAAAGCTGTCAAGGGCAATTTTTCTTACAGACTTAAGTGTTCCATTACAAAAAAAAAAAAAAAAAAAAAAAAGAGAGAGAAATAGAGGAACTTTAATTCAAATCTCCTTTAATGCAACATTATGGCTGAGAATTTCAAAGCCATAAAAGTTAGGAAATTCAGAAGTACAGGTTCTACATTACGCATGTGGATTGTATAACAGAACAGAGGCAAACCACTACCGCATAAATCCAAAGCACTGCTGGTTTTGCAGTCCTTTGGGGTTCAGGGCGGTTGATCAGATAAAAATACCTGCTTGCTCTATATTGCAACCCTCACTACAGCATAAAACTTTCAGGAAGGTCTGAACTCATGGGGTCACTCTCCTTCTCTCACACGTGGACTGAAGGATCCTGAAAAGTTCTTGCCCACTTGCCAACAGAGAAATAGAAGCATGTTCTTTATGTCAAGCCACCCCCTATATCCTTCCTCATGCAGAAAATAGGAATCACAGTCATGACAACCGGGACTTGCTGACTGTCATTTGAACGGGGACTGCTTCTAAGATGAGGATTTGGGATGCAGTAACCCAGGAATAGATAGATCCCTTTTGAGTCTTACATGACAAAAGTTAGATTTAAGCAGAAGGTGCAGTTCTTTGCCCACTCAGCACCTGCATTAGCTCTCTTCTCCATCACAGGAATATTTGGGACCCCAAACCTGAAAATAGGAAAACAGAAAAGTGGCACTCTCACATTTTATGAGAATACTCTATAGTTCTGCAGGGTCTCCAGGTGTCCTTCAGGTACCTTCACCTACACCTGCTGTAGGGTTGCCTTGCACCTTACACCCCAATACAAAAACTGTCCACCACTGAAGAGCTCTGAACAGTAATAGTCCAGTCCCACCAACTGTTCCAGCACAGCCATGATCTCAAACACCAGAAGTTTCTCAAAGCTTCTGAAAGTCCTTCTGCCCTTGGGGAATGTTTTCATGGGAACAATCTCTCTCCTTCACCAGTCACACCCTCATGTCCTGCTTTCATAAACGCCGTGAAGTCACAGACTACCCTGTCACTCCTCGCCCTGCAGTCTCTCTAGCACCTGTTATGACCACACAATAAAACCTAAGATTGGCATGGACTGGAGAACAGCCAGGCACACCAGATTCATCCTTGCATTTTATCAGAGCCTAGACTAGAGAGGATCAGTAGAGGATCATCTCTGGATGGCAGTAATGACAGATAGGTGACAAGGTTCAACTGAAGGTAAAACTAAATCCTATTAATACATGACACATGAGCACAAAATCTTAAATAGGGAACCATGGAATAAATTTGCTGGTTCCTCTTCAGGTAAAGTAGGGTCACCTCCAGTTCCAGCGCAGGTTCTGTGTGCTCCAGGGAACAACACCCTCCACACCCTCAAAATCTCATGTGATGGTTGCAAAACCCTCAAAGTAACTCCAATAATGACAACAACCAATAAGACAAAGAACTGTGACATAAGCTCGATCCAGAAGTCTCTTCTGCTTTTGTGACTGTGCAGGAGTTCATCATGACAAGTACTGGTTGCTCCAGGTGCTTCTCATGGGTAAGGAAGGATCAGAGCTCCTACAGTTACCAGAGGCTGAAGCACCGTGTGGACCAGAGGAACGATTCAAGGTGATGCTATTAGGGTACCAACTCTCTACAGGCTGTTTTGGTAGTCCTGGCAAAAAGCACAGGGAGGACAAGGTGAGGAGCAAGTCTTAACTACCAGTGGTAGACTAAAGAACAAATCCAAAGGCCCATTCTGCCTTTGCTGTTTTACGACTGTCCTTTCACAAGGGTGATCATCTACAGTTACTTCTTGTTAAGCATTTCACAAACCAAGATAAGTTCTCTCATCCCTTTTACAGCAGGACCAAGTGCAAATGCTCTGAAGAGCAGCAGCAGCACCCCTGATTATCCTAACAGCACAACCTGTTACACACTCACACGAAGGACACAGCAGAATGATTCGTACTTGTCTGAATTCAGAAAGTTTTAAAATACCCTCAGAGCTCCTTTGCAAGCCTATGACTACTGCTTCACAAAACACTGCATACTTCCTGAAACACCTCATGCTTTTTTTCTAAGCATGTGTATAGATAACCATTTTTAACTATAAATACAGATATGTAATGTTTCTAAACTCCATTGCATTTTTTCTTCATCCAAAAAAGATGCCAGAAAATTGACTCAGAGTGTTTTGAATACCTCAAATTAACAGTGCTGAAGTCAGAATGGAACAGAACACTCTTGAACAGTTATTGCTGGTACTTGCAGGTGCCACGAGCCCTTCACATTCAAGAATATTGAATTTACATTCAAATGTAAAAGAAAAATTAAACCAACTTGATTCGAGCGCTCTTACATCAGGAGAGCAAGGGGTATTTTTAGAGCAACAGCTTAGCATTCACAGCACATATTGTGTTCTTGATTAAACAAGAGATCTGCGCGAACATAATAAACCTGTAATTTTATTGGCCAAGCACTATGGAAACAATTTGGAATACATGGATTGCGATGTTAAGCAAACTGCAGCCCATGTATAACACCCATGAATTATAGCAGTTTGGCAACGAGCTGACCGGTTGCTTCTCACAGCCTTTAATAACAATCATCCACATCTTCACCGCACAATAGAAATTAGAGATGCAAGAGGCCTATTAGCTCATCCAGAAAATACAGGATTGTTCCCTATGGGATAATTGCTAATACTCTGTCCAAAGTAGATTTAAAGCTGTAAAGCAAGGTAGCCTCTTTAGCAAGATTACTACGAGTGGCTGAGAACTCTGCTCCATAAAGCTTGTGTGTGTGTTCCCCTCCCCCCCCAAACATTATACTTAAACATTTCATCTCTTTAAAAAGGTTAAAGGAGCCCAAGGAGCCCATTCCCCACTGGATTTCCATCTAGTCAGTGGAGAGAGAGGAGTTCATCTGTTTTCTATAAAGCAGCAGGATATAGAGACTGTCTTTGGCTAACAGCCCCCATGACCAGCTGTCCCCACCACCCAAGCTCATCCCATCACAGTGCCCCCAGCACCATAGTTTGCCTTTACTGCCTACACATGTCCATAGGCTTGCACCCTCTTTCCATTACTGAGGTCTTCCAGCCACAGAAGTGTATGTGTATTTTGCTTGAAATATTCATTCAGTAAACCAGATCTCCCAGCTCAGTGAACCACATGTGCACGCGCTATGTCCACTTCAGCCATCCTTGGCTGGGGACATGTGGCAACACAAGGACTGGCAGGTCCAGTGCAAGGGACAGTGCCTCACCGTGTCCTGTACGAGGGCAGGGCTCTGGCACCAGGCTGCATCTAGTTAAATGTCCTTGCTGAAAACTCTGTCAGTCGTGGCATTTGAGCGGCATCCATGAGTGCTGCATCTCCACTACTTGGTAAGCTTCCATGCACTGCATCAATCCCTTGGGGAGCCCAGAACTAACAGAAATAATATGCATACAAAAAGAGTTCTGGTGTTCCTGGGATGCAAGAAGGGAATTTGATTTGCAGGCAGTGGAATTATACCAAATATACCACAGTCCAGGACAAATCTGGAGCCTTATAGATGGGCAGTCCAGCACCCAAAACAAGGGCATCCTGTTTTTCGTTCAGACAGTCAGTAATACGATCTTGAGAAATTTGTGTGCAAAGATGGACAGAGCAACATTCAGTCCTAATTAACACTTTAACAGATCCAAATTGACAAAAGAAAAAGTCTTCAGCCTGTACATGTTAGGTCAGTAAACATTACCACATGCTTTTCAAAAGCCAAGAAATGAGAATGCAAAATAATTTACCACGTGACAAGACAGAACTGGAACTTGAGAGGATGTGCCTCTTAACCCCAAGCATTACATGACATTACATGATAAGCCCTTTCAAACTCTAACAACAATTATTAGTATGCAGTTAATGACCCCAGCAACAGCTTTGAGAAGTCTTCCAAGCCAGGAACAAAGGAAATGGCTATATACAAGTCAAGCTGCTTTGTATTTTTCCCCTTCCCTTTTTCACATCTCTATCTTTATTTCCCTTTCTAAGAGAAATTTCTTCTCAACTTGCTTCTCCCACTCTTCCAAAACTTCTGGTAAAAACTAGCATGCACAGAGCTAGGAGACCCTCTGGGATTTACAGCTGCTTGATCCTACTCTTACACCCACTACAAAACTCCTTGCTATTAACTAAATTGTTGCTATTGTTCGTCATATTCTTCTCATTTAATAGAAACATTCGGTGACTGTGCTTCTCTAATACTAGCCCTGGTCTCTACCACCTTTGATATCCATAGACATTTGCCAAATAGTTGTGCAAGCAGGATTTCAACCAGTCCCCAGCATGCATCGACTCCGTCAACTCATTACACTATGTTAGGAAAGCAGGACTAGAAGGGACAGCATTTTGTCTAGAGCAAATCAGCTACCTCATGTGTCCCGAAGACTTCTTAACTCCTCTGAACAAACTTCAGACCTTCATTGCAAAAGACAAAACAATAAAAAAAAGACACGCTAATGTACCACTAGAAGAGAAAAGTCAAGGGCACTGCCAGCGTCCTCCACCCTCGCAGTAACAAGGAAGCTAAGAAATGCCAAGATGACTGTCTGAAGTGGACCACAGAGAGGAATAAACCGCATCAGATATATAGCACCTCTCTGCTTCTGAGCTGAAGGAGACACTTTTTTAAAACATTCTGCTATCTTAACACACTTTTCAAAGTGTATTTTCAAATGAAAATTGTGAAATGTTTGTCTTGTATTAGCATTTACAGGTGGAGTTCATGACACGCAACAGAATAATCTGTATAATGAACAAGAGCAGAACTAACAGTTCTGTATTATAAAATTCCCCCATTCCACTTGAGAAGTGACCACATTACAGTGAAGAGTGATGCTTATATATTGAATACAGTACTTTAAAATCCTTCAGGATGAAAAAAAAAAAATCACAAAGACACAGCAACTGATTATTATTGCCACAAGAGGGGAAAAAAAATAGTTTGAGGATATAAGAGAGAGCTCTTTTCCTGAAGAATCACCTTCCTTTTGGGAAAGACGAACCACCCATAATGACAGAGGAAAATCTTTGGAAGTAGTAGCAGAAAGACATTAGAGGTGGCAATCACCATGTCAGACACACTACACTGCAGGGAAAGGGGAGAATGACCAGATAATGAAATTACAGAGCATTGAAAATGTCAAAGAGCGACAGTGCTCGACCATCATTCACAGGTTATATGAGGCATTAACAGGCTGATATCCCATTCCAATGACAAAGATGGCAACAAGAACAGTAAATAGTCCAAAATGAATCTGTAGCTGAGACCAGAAATTTAATGAAACGAGGAGATGGGCAGAAAATGAATCTTATTTTCACTGTGAAGCCTTCAAACTGGAAGCTGCCAGCCATGTTCAGAAACAGTAATAGCTCAGGGAAGCATTATTTGACCTTCCTTATCTATGACCCCCCCCACAACAGTGAGTCTTCACCACAAAAAGGGGTATCAAGTTTCACTAACAGACACCCAGACTGTTGGCAAGCAATGACACAAGCTGCAGCAAGGGAATTTCCAGCGAGGTACATGAGATGAGGTTTGGGGGTTAGGTGTCCTTCATGATCAAGGAGACCAAGTGCTTCACCAGAGGTCCAAAGAGTTTGAGGTATCCAGGGCATGCCTCTGAGCAACTTAACCTAACTTCACAGCTGGATGTATCTTCAAAGCTGATCTGAGCAGAAACTGGACCAGATGACCTACCGAGGTCTCCCCTCACATCTAAGTGACTCCGAACCAATGAGTTTTGCTCCCTTCAAACAGAAATTCCATTTATGCAAAATCAGTTAAAATAAGCATCTTTACACAGCAGTAAAGCCAGAAAAACCCCAAGCCTATGATGTAATGCCCTTTTTAACTTTAAGATGGATGATAGCTACAAATATTATATATATATATACACATGCACACACCTCTACCACCATTCCTCCTATAAAAAGGAAAAAAGGCACCTCAAGGTGGGCCAAAACACACAGTCTGTTTATGCAAGCCCATTCTTGGAAACCAGGAGATTGTAATGCAGCTTGCAAAAAATCTAAATGAACAATCAGATCCCAGACAGCTCTGTGCAGAGCCTATCTCTACGCATTCTCTCCAGATACAGCAGCCCAGCACCACACAAGGCAGCCAGGGTTGTGCTGGGACCAAGGTCTCTGCATCACAGAACCTCTCCTATTTTCAGATCAACCTAATAAGCCCCCTGTTGAACAGGTGAGAGCAAGACGATTTCAAAGGTTACTGCAGTAGTCAGCCAATGTCTGATAAGATCAGAGCTAAAAGGTAGTTTGTAAGGTAATCCAGACTCCACACTGGTTTCATACAGAGCCTAGATTTTCTAAATTCTAAGTTGTATTTTAGAACCGAGTTCACCTAAATTTCATCAGGATCATGTCTTGGAAGTATAAAAAGCAAAACAAACAAAGATATCATTCACTTAATTTAATCTGGAAAACATAAATAGAGTGATTTCCTCATTCCATCAAACACATGCAAATTTAATTTCAGACCATTCAATTTTTCCTGTAAACAAACAAATGAAAAATCAAGCATAGGAAAAGCAACTCTTGGAAACACTTCCTCTTGTCGTGTGCATAGCATGTCTTTCCCTCTCCCTGCTGGCTTGTATCATATTTAATACTACAATTTCCATAAGCTGCTGGAATTCAGTCTGCTAAAGATGTGCATGCAGTAAGTGAGGTATTATAAAGTGCATATGTTCAGTAAGCACTGGTGTCTGGACATCTGTGCACAGTGGTTATTGAGAGATATAAGACAAAAGACCCCTATCCCTACTGATTTCAGGAATGTCAAGTTTTTACCACAGTCTAGTGGCAGCCATCCTGCCAAAAAAAAACAAACTTAACCAGCATGTGAATCAAAAAAATCTTTCCACCCACAAGACCTATTCCTTCCTTGCTAGATACAGAGATTTCGCATCATGCACAGAAAGTTCGGCCATTGCACAATTAAGGTGTGAATAAGATCACCTCAAGGCATTCTTGAATATGAGCGTCTCACTCGTTACAAGAGCATAATGTTCTTCTGTCTCTACTGCACAACAGCCATGGATCATGTGAAAAGAGGCAGCCTTGGAGGTAGGTAGATGGATATCCAACTCTTGCAAGCTTCATGGTCATATAGCCAATGCATTATGGAGATCTATGGACAGACAGCGCAGACCTTGGCAATCTCTTTGACTCAAAGCCCATCTGCCACAGCAGCGGAACAAATGAACAATAGCTGGCTTTGAACTGCCACCTACACCCTTAATTATACCTGAAGTGTCTCCCAGAATCATCCAGGAGTGGCTGAGATAACACCCACCAAAACTCTTCAGAAATCACAAAGTGCACCCTAGTACTACACAAGAGCCATCTCCATTTCTCCCCCTGCTGTACACAGCTTAATCCGGTCCTCGCTGCAGCTTGTCCTGCACAGCCTGCTTAAGGTTGTTTTTCTTATCGTTCTTCCTGCAGTCTGAAGTAAAGATGTAATCACCACAGTTGCAGTGTTATCCTCCAGAAATTATTTTGTCACAGGAAAAAGTACAAATACACAATTACCTGCTCTAGCTTTGCTAGCTCAGAAGGACCCAACTGTGAAGTGCTTCCTATTTTCCAGGAAAGGACTGAAAGCTTGTGCCTATATGTATAGCAGTAGGTAAGTGCTTGTACATTTCTTTAAAAAGCCTATGAAAACAATACCAGGTTTTATCTGTCAGAATCACATAGCTTTTCCATCTCAAAAGCCTTCAGGTAGCTGTTCCAGAGGTGAAAACAAAACAACAACAAAAAAAAGGTGACAAGCCACCCCAAAAGCTCATTTTTAATAAGCCAGAAAGAAAGGCCAAGCTAGCCCCTGCACACCAATTCCTACAAATCAAGATGCCATTGACACTGCTGGAGACACGCATCTGGAATTAAAACCTGCCCCCACTACCTCAACTAGCGACAAACATGCAGGATTATTCAGGTTTGGAAGCCTACTAAAGTTGAGCTAGGAACACTTAGAGAGCCCATCTCATCAATTCCCATCTCCCAGGCAGGATCTGCCTTCTCTGAATCACTCCCAGAGATATATGTCTAGCTTCTTCCCAAAGATCTCTGATGCCATAAACAGCACAATCATCTCCCAAGGATCTGTACCAGCTTTTATCATTATAAAGCTTTCGACATGTATATAAACTACTCTCATCCCATCTTTCCTGCTACATTACAAGCATATAATTTCTCATCCAACCCTTGAAAGATACAAAAAAATAGATTACTTCTAACAACTGCTTTTTACATTCACGTTATTACCCTTCTTCAGTTTCCTCTTCTTTAGGCTAAGCATCTCCTATTCGTTTGAGCTTTTCTTGTAAACCTGGTTTCCTTATGGTTCAGCATCTTCACTGCTCTCTTTTGTGTTCTTTCCCAATGATCTCAATCTTTAAGTGAGCTTAGACTGGCCACAGGGCTAAAGCTGAAACCTTACTAGTTCTGAGTGTGCTAGGATTACTTTGTATGTCTTGCAGGCTATAATCCTGCTCATTGGAGCAACAAGGGATTTGCTTCCTCAAAAGACTTGCTCCCAGCAAGACCTATCCTCAGTGCACCATGCAGTTCAGTTGTTAGAGGAGGAGCTGACAAGAACATGAACAAGCTAGGGGAAAATGCAGGAAGCCCACTTCCTGGCATTCAGGGCATTAAATAGGGTTTTGTTTTTGACCCATTTCTCACACAGGGAGGCTGGATTTGTGTCTGACCTGTTTTGTTTTGCTTTAAAAATAAAAATAAAAATGATGCAATGAAGTCTATTGTGGAGAAAATCCAGAGGAAGCAGCAGAGAAGCTGTCAGGTTCACATGCAAGTAACTGAGAGCCCAGTCTAGACTTTTCTTCCTTTCTGCCTCTTGCAGCATAACCTGACCCCCTTTCAGTGCTCAAGAAAATATTTTAGTGAACGCATCCAGTGCTACACAGTTGTGCAGGCATCTCAGCAATGGGATTAAAGTCATCCCCGTCAAATAGAGCAGACTTCAAGAATCACTGTCATCCTGTCCTTATATTGAAAGAATTTGACAGGAAAACACTGCTACCAGGCAAACAAATCAACCAAAATGCCCACATTGGTGAAGGAGTAGAGAAATAGCTGGATTATGATCCAACATGCCAAGTGCTGGTAAGGCCAAAGCAACTTTGTCACTAGGAGAGAAGACAGTGCTTCCTGATATACAGCCCTAACATATCTGTGCGGTGTAAATGCAATTTATGTGGGCTATAATGCAGTTAATTTATCCCCATAAAGGAAGGCGACACTGTAACTCACCAGGCAGGTCCTGGTTCTTACTGTCACTCATGGTGATAAATTTAATGATACACCACAAGTTTCTGTTCACGACTTTTCAATTGTGTGGCTTAAGCTCATCAGACACAAACATTAATATGACGGTCTCTGTGGCAATCCAGAAGTGACACATATCCATCCACATTTTTTGTGATCCCCCCCACCTTTCTGGTCTCAGAACATAGCACTTACGAGAAGTCAGACTGACAAGACTGGAGACCAACCCATTTATCTGGAGCCAAAGCAGACATGCAGCATAGAACAAGTTACCTACATGTTGTTCCCCTGCCAGTGTGCATCAGCTTTGGCTGCTGTGAGCCCATCTCCAAGAGTAAGAGCATAAATCAATTTTTGTGACTGTTCAGAGCTGGCTTCTCTGGTGACACTCAGCATTTGTACCAACTGCGCTGGTAGGTTCTGTCATAGAGATGTTTATCCATTAGGAAACAAAACCAAATTCCTCATTTCAACTGATCTTACAAGCTCCTTTATTTCTGTTTCCACACACATACACAAAAAAAAAAAAAAAAAAAAAAAAAAAGTTTTCATTAGCTTGTTTACCTTTCAAAACATCTGAAGCCAGCAATTTTTTCCTTCCACATCCATATTCAGTCCATTCCTTGACCTCCAAGCCATGAGTGCCCAGGGCACACAAGACAAGCACACAGAATATAAAACATCTCAGCAGCAGAGGTAGACAAGAACTCATTTTAATTTCCATATAAACATCAGGAATTTTGTGTTTGTTTTTTAAAGAATTGGTTATAAGAGCATTTCTATGGTAGTTCTACAATTACACATCCATCTAGTAGCAGAGCCTGAGGTGCACACAGCTGAACAACAACATATAAATTTATTTTTAATATATTTACTTATGTATTTTCCAACTAAGGCTGCTAAGCAAAGAAATACATGGCAGTAAACTTCGGAAAGAACAGAAAGGAAGGTAATGTAAGAAAGGAATTTAAAGAAGTAGTTCAGAGTTATCTTTTCCCAGGCTTTATGGTGTATTGAAGTTCTAATGCAGGTATTTCTTTTTCTTGACAAAAAGAATATAATGAAACTAGAAAATAGCATCACGGAAATCCACAATGGTAACAAGCCTGAAAAATGGTATCAGTGAAACTGATTCTCATTACCTATTTAAGGGTGTAATTCCACAGGATGCTTCTTGAACTTTCTCTCCCCGTACCGCAGCTTTCTCAGAGGCATCTGATGGCAGAGCTGACAGTCCCACCAGAGCTCCTACTTTGACAGCTAGCTGAATTTTACCCTGCACACAAGGCTCACACACAACACGTGCTTTTCTGTCACTTCTTGACCACCTGCCAGCCTCCTCTGCACACATGAGATGGGGGAGCTCTTCCACCCAGTACCCTTTCCCTGTACTTTGAATCTCCTGTGAACTTCTGCACAATTTATTAAATTTGTTCCCAAACTCTCCTTAGCCATGGTGTTTCCAATACACCTTGCAACAGTAGGGTTATAGGTCCTAGTTATAGGTACCTGGTGCTGCTCCTACTGCACCTAGGCCAAGAGCCCCTGGGGACAGCAACCATTCTCTCAGCCTCTCTGTACCATCTCTCAAGCAACTGCTCAGGCAAAAATTAATATCCCACATATGACTGCCAAAGCAAACAAAAAGGTGGAAAGATGGAAGCTAATGGGAACACTGTGTTGCAGTTTGTTCTTCTGGTTAACTGACAAGCCCACCTCCGGGACCACGGCAGTGCCAGGTGTTACACGATCCCATTTCACACACAACCTGGGCCTTACAACACGCCGAAGTAAAAATGAGTTGCTGGGCCAATCGCTCTGACTCCTTCCAGAAAACTGAGTTTTATTTTCATGATAATTAGTAATGTCAGCAGCAATGGGTCCTCCCCTACCCAAGCAGAATCTGTCCTGTGACAGAGCATCAGTTTCATTAATCAAGCTTGCAGCGGCAATTAAAGGACAAGCGTTACAAATGCAAGTTTCTCAGCCCTTTACACGCTGCCACTTGGTGTCATCCTGTCCCACTGACAAGCAGGACAAAATCAACAAGGGGCCAGGAATCCCCCTGGTTTCCTGGGGGACTGAAGATGCTGCCTGGCCTTGGCAGGGTCTTTGGCCAACCTTGTTCCTCCAGAAGAGAAGTGTTTGCAATAAAAGATAAACTGGATCTTTCCAGGCTCATGATTCTCTTCACTGTTCAGCTCCACTCAGAAAATAAAATGAACATTTTAAGAACTGGGCTCCTGTTTTCTTTCATAGCAGAGACATCTGCTGCAGGACATGTGAGGGAACAGATGAAAATCAAGAATACCTGCAGTCGAGCAATCCTAAACAGTCCATTAAGCAAATGAACAAAGGCAGCTTTGCAGCACATTTAGGATTTTGCCAATGCTCAATTCATCTGACTACAAAACTGAGAAAGGACAATGGTCCAGAAAAAGTTACAGATCCCACGCATTTCCCAGTCTCCGTACTGGGATCCTCCAGTGAGCATTTAGCCACCCGCAGAGCTTTGACATCAGCTTGAATTCAGTATTTTCTCCCAGTCTGCTTTCTCCCAGCCCTTTAGATGCAACAATCCAGTAGCTCGTGGATAACAGGTATGTCAATCTTCCTATAAAAGTTCTGTTTCCTTTTGCCTCCAGAGGAAAACAGAGAACTCTTTGAAATAGCTGCTTAGAGCACTCAACCAGAATAACTCCTCTCCATCCCCATACGAAAGGATAAACATGTTCTGCCTTAATACATTTGGAGTTAATTTCCTGAATAAAAGGTTCAGCTGTGCCCGTAAAACCTCATGTCTCAGGGCAGTAGTTTAAAACACACCTAGAACAAGGAGGGGATGGCCAGCACTAAGTTCATAGTTGTTTCTGTGCTCTCTCACAATGCCTGCAAACTCCTACCACATTTTAGTTCATGCCTCCTTTTCATTTTTGTTGCAGACTCAGAGCTGTACTTTCTTTTGGGCAGTTAAAATAACCTGTCTAGGGGAAAGCCTTAAAATTAACTGTCATCATTTGGTAAACAAATTTAGACAGTTACCCCCTCTAGAGATTTTTCTCATAAGCCTGGCAATATCAGGGGCTTTTGCATGCAGCCTCAGCTCCGTAAGTCATACGATAATGTACAAATAATTCTAATTTTTCTTTTTGGAGTTCTGTTGTTTATGTAAATGAACATGCCAACTCCTTACCAGTACAGAACAGAAATGAATGTGTAGTGCTTAAAACAGATAAATGTCTAAAATATCAAATAACTTAGAAAATGTTTTGGCTGAATGCTTGATGCCAATAATACTGGATTCACCCCCATTAGCCTTTATCTCCCACTCCTCTTCACAGCACCATATCTTCCCACTATTCCCTTAAAGACAGAGGAAAACTGCAGCATGGCCCAGAGCCAGACGCTGCCTCTCTTGTGCCCAGCTACACAGTTCACTGAGGCAACCCATCCTCCCCATTTATTCTCAGCTCTGTCCACTCCCATGCTGGGCTCTGAGCTGAAAAAGTAGGCAGAAAGAGGAGGACAACGAAGAAAGAGGCAGCCACAAAAAGCATCCCATTGCAGGTGCTGTTTAGGACTTGGTCCAAGGCTGCGCAGTGGCAGTCTCAGCTCTTCTCTGTTTTGGTCTAATGGGACATGACAACAGGGGCATGCCACACAGGGAGGAAGCAGACAGCAGGATGATCCTTCTCTTCCTCCAATCTCAGGAAGAGGTTATACTTTTCAGTCCCACCAAACAGTAACAGCAGACAATTCTGCAACTTTTTCTAGTGCAGCCAGGCCCGAGTTAGACATTTCTTGCAGCCACACCTAGCTCTGCTCCAGCGTAATTCTGACAGAGGTGGCTGGTTCAGCTTCAAATTCTAAAAGACAAGGCTGGGTCACCCTCAAATGACCATACACATGTAACCAAGGCAAGTCCATCCCTAGATGTAAAACTCAGAGCCAAAGTTTCCATGCAGTGCATGATTTCGCATCCTACAGCGAGATAAACCAATGTTCTGTGACAAAAAGCCCTGGGATCTTTCATGCATTATCCAATTAATCTCATCTACCTAATTAGATGGGATTTAAGACCATGAATGATCATCACCATTTATATTCACAGTGTGTTCTAAATACACTTTATTTTTTTTCCCCTAACTATTCTGCTTTTGCTGTACCAAAGATACAAGTAAAGGTGAGAAAGTAGTAGCCAAAAGGAATCCTGCATTGTGCTGCACAGGGCTTGCAACAGGATGAGTTTTTCCACCAGGCAAATTAGCCGGGCGTTTTTGCTAAAACCATCGCTTGCGAATCATTATGGATGTTAACTGGTCATTGCAAATTCCAGGGTTAACACCTCATTTAATGAACAAGGTTGTTTGAGCCTCTGAAAATTATTCCTTCTGGCTGCCTGAACTCCTGGGGAGTCAGCTAATGCGTCAGTTCATATTCTGACATTTTCCGCACAACCATAAAGGCTACGGAGATATGTATTTGTGTGTGGGCAGGTGAATAAAAATGCATATAAAATGAGAAAGAGAGATCAAGCTCACGCACAGATTCAGGAGCACAAGCTTGATGGCAAGTGATGAATGCGCAGGACCTTGGCTATGAAGCAAATGCTGTACCTGAAGTAATGCATTTCTTGTCAGACCCTCTCCCCAAAAAGTATCACTTGGGCACAAACTTTTAGAAGTCTCTGCCACAGGCACAACTGCCTGAATCCCAGAGAGTATGATACCAGCATCCCCAGCTTAACAGCAAGAGAAGCTCCACTGCCAGCATAGCTAATGCAATAACCTTAGGATTTGCCTTCCATAAGCAGGACTTCAGCTGATTTCTCACCTCATCCAGACTTGTAGCACTGCCCCCTAACTTCTCCTCTTGCCATACTGAAAAATGTTTTCCTGCCATTGTTTTTCCTCCTTCCTTAGGGTATTTTACTCCTCTGTGTATAATTCACTTCTTCGGAAAGCCAGCTCCCTTCCAACACTTTTTAGAAAAGGTCACTATTTGGAGAACAGCAAGCTTCAAATAATGAATCATGAGCTTACAGGTAGATTGAAACCCCAGAAGGAATGAATAGGCCAGGCAATAGAAACAGCATCAAACAGAGCTCATCAGCAAATTCCTAACCTGCTCTAGTCACAGGAGTGCAATCCCCCTCCTCAGAAACAGGATTGCTCCAGCTATTAACACACTAAGAGCCATATGGCATTGTGAAAAAAATAGTTAAATTCCCAGCTGTTTTTCAACCACATTGCTAAAGATTACTTTAAAAATGCATGTCAGGACCTGCTGGATATCCCAAAGGAAAGTGATTCTATCTGCTGGACTAGATGCCTTCTAGCCTGCATTTTGTTTGTACCTCACCTGTGAAATACAAATCTAGTAGTTGAACTTCATCATGCGCATCTCAGAGCACCAGACACTGGGATACTACGGCCAGCAAGGAACTCTAAGCAGTTCTAAAGCAGAGGAAGCCACGGTTAGTTGTACACGTTCATCACACCACAAGCACCATACATTGTGGAGAGACTGCTGGTTCCTAGTCCTTCTACACAACAGCAAGGAGGGATGCCACCCTGGAGTACAGAAAGGATCTCTGCTCATACAAGAGTCCACAAGAGATCATTTAGATGCCATTGCATTATTGCTGAGTGTCTATAGCACCACTTGGCACCTTGAAAGCTCGAGCTTTTAACACGCGTGACCATCTCATGAACAAAACCAGAAGTATGTACAAAGTAATGCAGCCAAATCACACTACAAACCTAATGGGTGTCAAAGTGATATGTCAAGGAGAAGCGTGTAGCCTTACTTGCAGGTAGTGGTAGAGAAGATTAAAAGATTTGTTCCCTCGAGCGCACTCTTTTCTGTTCTCTTCTCCTAGATCTCAGATTGACCTTTGCAATTCAAGCCACGCCATGGTCATTAAAATAATAAAGTACATTTTATTACTTCCATTCCTACCTGTAAAAAACTCAGTGTGAACTCCTCAATGTCCGTTTCTCCTTAATGTTGCATATCTTACTGGATTTCTCAGCACTCTCTTCCTGATACGTGAGGCTGACTAACCTCGTCCTTTCTCCTGCAAGCAAACAGTAGCCTGAAGGAAGTTAATATACCTGTCAGCCACTGCTGTGATGAATGATATGTTAATGATGTGCATGGAGCTAAATAATTCACTGTCTTAACAATAAGGTGACTCAGTTCTTGCACTTTTTTTTTTTTTTTTTTTTTTTTTTAAATTTTCATGGAAGGAACTTACTGTTCCTGAACAGTTCCTGCTCTCGTCTAGGTCAAGAGTGAGTTTGTGCGCCTGGCAAATAGGTGGAAGTAGAAGACCATAGGTGTCCCCAGCAGACATTTTGAGTGCAAAGGGAGCTAGGCAAATGCAAAACCTGATCACAAGGCGGTCAGGTTAGGCATCTTAAACGTTTTACTTCAAGAATGACAGTATTGGGATTATTTCTTTTACACATGTAAATGTAACTAGCTACCAGAGTTCTGTGCCAGCCACTCTTCTAGAGTTTGCTGACCTGAAGGAACAAACCATCGGGAACTCCATGTCTTTGGTTAGGCAGAAAGTTGTCTACTTCTTTCTTTCTCCCCTAAGAAAGAAGTGGCATCTTCTACCTAGACACAAATAAGGCACGCGTGCTCTTCCCATTCCCAGCTTGGGAAAAACAAATGGGGCTTATTAATACCACAAAGCCAGAGCAAGAACTGGTCTGAATCTGCACTGTTTGCTAACATCAAGAGACGTGAAAAATTAACATCCTTTAAAACTGGGTCACACATTGCTCTGCCACAATGAAAATTAGCCCATCAGTCCACAAGACACACAATGCTCATGAGGTCGGAAGTTATTTTCTCCTGCTCCAAGGGAGAATTAGGGCCTTGGTTCTGCTGCAATGACAGCTATAAAGTCCTCTCCAGCATGGTTTTAATATACGGACTATTACACCATAGGGCTAATGCTTGTTTACATTTTTGCCTTCCAGTGACCAGAGTAAAGCAAATCTGGTGCCCAGGGAACAGCATTACTGATTCGATGTGGCAGTGGGTCAGCAGAAGGGAGACAGAACAGCACTGAAAATTATTCTCTTTACATGTCCCCTTGCAAAAACAGACACCCACAGCCCGCAGTAAGCATTCTTTTAAGCTTACTTTTTTTTTTGGTCCACAAAGTCAGCTTTGCCCCATTCACTAGAACAAAATAAAATAAAATAAAATAAAATAAATAACCTGTCAGAAGATGCCAGCTACTCTGAGAACTTCAGCATGGTCTTTAGATGCCTTTGTCCTTCCAGTTCCCATAAGAAAACTGAGTATCATAGCCCCTGGAAAGGTCTAACAACACTGTCAAACTCTGTGACTGGTGTCCCTATCCTCAAAATGGGAAGTTTCCCTGATTCTAACCGAAATGCAAACAACTAATCTCCAGTTTTTCCAGGCTCCTCAGACCTCATGGGATGGTTATTCAGCAGTGGTGGTGCATAACAGTCACTGCTTTCCAACCCACAGGTGGCTGTTTCCTCGGCTGGACAGGAAAAGCTGTTATCCCTCACAAAACACAAGGAACGCAAACTCAGCCACATCAGATACAGGCTCCAAATAGGTCAAAGTAAACTACTGGATGATAATAATTACTTCATTAATTATTAAGTGATAACAATCACATTTGGGATGAGCCAAAGGAATACTTCAAACACCATCGATGCATCAGGCACAAGGAGAGGGGATTACACAAAGCACACAAAACGCAGACCTAAGTTTACTTATCCCAGCCTAAACTCCTCTCTTGGCTCTGAGGAAAAACAAAAAATGCTGGCAGGCAAAGTCCAAGACCATGCTGAAGTCTGTGGGGTTGAAAATAGGAAAATACTTAAAATATTATTTTTTTAAATGCTTTGTGTTTTAAAAACCCTGCAGTTATTTCTGCTGACTGAGAAATGCTTGCTGTCTGACAGCATAGATTTGAGCATTTCATGAGCTTTCATAATCATATCTGGACTTCTCTTTTATATTAATCCATTTGTTCTCAAGTGCTTGAAGTATCCTGGAGGAGTATGATCACTTCAGTTCCTCACTGGTAGGAAAAGCAGTGATGATCAGAGACCACAGGACAGAGCCCTAGGGGCCTGGAATTGCTACCCACCCTCAGGTCTATAAATACCAAGCCCCTTTTGAACACCTCCCCTGAAGTCACATGGGAAGTTTCTAGCCAAACCAGGACCTTCACCTACTTCTGATAACAGGAGAGTTCAGGAACAGTGCTCAAGTACACTTGCCTGAATTTCACACATCTGAATTTCAACTTATCCCTCAGCCATCGAGTCCTTCACCTTCCCAGGCACCGAGAGTCCCACTGCAGCTGATCCTACTGACTTGTTGGTGCCAGCCACCAGCAGACCGGGACAAGCCTCCTGACTAAGGTGGGAGAAGCATTTCTGTGCCATGCCATGGCAATATTTAAATTATTTTTTATTATTATTATTTAACGGGGAAATATTTTCTGGCATGAACCCCCTTAGAGTCCAGGATCCAGCTCTGCAAGCTGCCAAGTAGTTGCTGAGCATTTCCTAGCTCTCTGAGGAATGAGACCAGCACTCGGGGACTCCTTCCCTAGGAACCTCACCCATCACCAACCCTCAGCTCGAACAGCCTCAAGCTCTCCCGTAGCAGAGTAAGCACCTCCTACCACCTGCAGCTCACTTGTCCTGCAGCATTACATCTTCATTTTGCATTTTAATATCGTATAATCCAAAGAATAACAGCCTCTGAAAACACAGGACAGTTCAAAATGTAAGACCTGCAAACCTCAGCTGCTCTCAGTTTCCAGCACCAGCTTTAATTGAGTGCAGTAAGCCATCCCTTGGAGAACCTAATGCAAGGACAAATATTTGCTGCTATTGGCAGTTCAGTTCAGCCTGCAACATTTTTGCTGAGGAGTAGAAGATCTAGAAAGATAGTTACAAGGGGTGCACAGAAGTTTTAATTGTCTTTCAGTTCCCTATTGGATATTAAGTTTAAAGATTCGCAGTATCTAGGCCACTTTATTTCTTCCAAGTGCTGGATTTGGCTAAACCAAGCGCACAGACTGATGCTGCACAACGCAGCAAGAGGGGGTGGAGGAAAGTGGTTTAGAGCAATTGGTTCCCCTTGTGTGATCAGAGCCGAGCAGCTCAGCGCAAGGGGACAGATGCTGGACTGTAACATTGCAAGTAATTACCCGCACAGAAAGCGCTTCACATCCCAAACAGGATGAAGCCTATGGGTTGTTAGGTCTTTTGTAAGAACATTGCCGAACTCCATTCCCAGAAGATTTTACCACCTGAAATATGGTGGATATCATCTCTGTGTTACAGGTGCAGAATTAAGCTGCAGGGAGAGACCAAGGGTTGTCTGCAAAGGAAAATGGATCAGTGCAAGGGATGTATTCTTAACCAGGTGTAACGACATCCCACAGACACAAGCTTATTCTGAAACTGTTGTGCCACAAAAAAATAATACAGCTTCTTTGCACAACTGAGCAACTATTCTGGGACCTGAGAAACCAGCTTCACACAGCTCCAACTCCTATGCAAGCACATAGCAACCATGGAAATTAAGCTGGCATCAGGCACCTAACTCCCCTTGAGGATTTGAGCCTAGTGTCCTGCACTGTGGCACAAAGGAAGTCTTGGCAAAGCCAGGATTTAAAGGAAAATCTTCTTTATCTCCCCTTAATGAAATCAGTCTTGCAACCCAATAAAAAGTTGATCCCTCCTCTTTATCGCTTGTACTGCAGTTCATTTCCAAATCATAGCACTCGGACTGAGCAGCTGCCACCATCTCTAGCAATCTTTAGCAGGCAAGCACGTCCTTCTGATACCTGGTGTGAGTATCATACTCCTGAAGCACCCTGCAACCCAGACTTCACCACCTTCAGCCACCTCACACTGACCCGTTCTCTGGGCCGTCAAACTATACTCAAACTCATCCACTAACAGGTAAGATCAGGAATATTCACTTGTCTGTGGCTGGTGGTTTCTGTCGCATGCAATCAGCCACTTTTGCTCACACGATGCAGCACTCATACACATGTGCAACACTCAGCTGCACGTGGTGCTCGGGCAATCCGGTCTGAGTGAGGGTCCTGGCAGAAATCCAACCCTCTACTCCAACCCCCACTTGGATGCCATCGCCTCCCACACCAGTGAAAGGTGACCCTGTTAAATTAATGGCAGGTGTATTCAGAACAAGCTCAGGTTTTAAAAAAAATGAGCTGGTTAACTTTACTGTCGATAACTGTAGAGGTAAAAGATAAAAGTAATCAAATCTCACGCTTCAGAATGCATGTTAACAGCCTGAAGAGTCAGAAAGATACCTACTTCTTTGCCTCTGGTTATCACTTAAGAACTAGCATAGAGGATTATATGACTTAAACATAACACCCATTTATTGCTCAGTGCCACAGGCAGGGTACCGTATTTAACAGGTAAAATAAACTAATGCAGCCGAATCTCTGCTGCAAGTTAACATCAACTTTTACTTCCCACTCTCTCCATCCTTCTCTGTAAGATGACTGCATTCTGGGGAAGGTCAAGTTTTGTTTTCTTAGCAGCTCTCCAACAAACTCACGCAGAAATACCTAAGGGCACTTCAAACACGCTTTGATAATTTTTGTTTTAATTGGGCCAGCTATCTACTATCAACATTAACACTGAGAGAATATTGAAAACTACAGCTAAAACACTGATTAGCTGCTGTTCGGGTCCTTAATTCCCTAGAAATAGCCAATAGAGCAGGCATTTCCTCCGCTTGCAGCCTCCCTGCTGTGCCCCAATGCAACAGAAGAGCCAGGCAAAGGGAAATTAAGCAATTAATTGGTTCCTTAAAGAAAAAAAAAAAAAAAAAAAAAAAAAAAGTAAATCATTTAGTACATCGGAAAATTAATAACAGTAGCAAGAGACGGGCACATGGGAAGAAGTATCCTCTCCCTCCTGAAGCTGTCTGTTGCCCTCTGCTGTTCTCTAGGTCAGCTCCCTACGCAGCTCTGCCAATGCTCTTCACTCTAAATCCATCCTTGCCCATTGGCAGGCTTGAGCCCCGCAGCAGTTCAGCCAAGACTGTACAGGTCGCCCTCCCACGCACCTGGAGGAAAAGATACAAGCTGGCACATTTTCTTTTTTTGTCACCAAGCCGTTGGTCACCTGTGAACAACCTGTCCTGCCTTGCAAGTGCTGACAGGGATTGTTAGTTTGTGGAGTGCTTGCACACTGCTACAAGGGAGCAAAGCAGCTACTGCTAATGTCATGGGCACAAATACGAGATTCTGACAGCTCAGACAACAATCAGATAGGTGCGTTATCAGCTGATTCCCCCCTGTTGGGGGGGACACTATACTGCCCTGGTATTGTGTTAATTACGCTATTTTGAAGAGTCTGCTTCAAATCACAGAAAGAGCATAGGACAGGTGGCAGCACAGCTAAGAGGACGAGCCCAATGATGCTCCACCGGTGTGCCTTCAAGCTTAAAACTGTAACCAAGATAAAATGCTCAGTACCCAATCCCTGGGAATCAGACATCATGATGGTGTCTTCATGCACAGGGCCAGAGAAGCACTGACACCGTTTGCCTTGAAGCACAGACACACACCAGTCAAAGCACATCTCTAGCATTCTTTTAGATTCATCCGACAGCGTTTGGGGAAAATTAAGCATACCTCATGTGATGAACTCCTCAAATGCTCTTTTCTATAGCTTTCAGATCACATAATCTGGTAGTTTGTCCCATTCCTGATCTTTACTGATCTGCACACATACCAGTAAGAAACAATCTTTCTGTCACAGCCTCCTTGTCTTTAATATAGTGATCATGACACATACCAGCTGGTTTTGGACACCCATAGAGAGATAGAAAACATAAGGCAGGAACCAGGCTGTAGGATTGTTTTTTTTTGTTTTGTTTTTTTTACTGCTGCTACTGTAGTAATAGAGATGTTAGTAGATATTTTCAAGCAAATCGTGACATGAAAATGAGGACAATAATGAATTGCTCACAGCACTTATTTCTGGAGAGGAGCTTCCTGTTCCAGCTCAGTCTGACCCCACGCAAGGTACAAAACGTAACTGTTGCCAGTCAAATGCAGATATCCATTCCTGACCTCACTGGTACACAGGAAGGGCAAACACCCATGGTGAAGTCCACAAAGGGCTGTGCAACCACAAAGCTAGAACAACGCTCACAGCACCAGGCTGCAGCCAGGATACAAGCAAAAGCCTTCCCCAGCCTCAGCGTGCAGAGGCTTCCTGATCAACAAGCCCTGGATTTGTGTAGCATTCTTTCAAGGGTGACAGACTGCCCACACTATCCCCCTTCCACCATGACTATGTTGCTGGGGGATATCGGTGCCACACGGTTCATTTCCCTGCTAATAACATGAGAAAAACTTTGGAAAGGTGAGGGGGCGGAGGGAACACTGCAGTCCAACCAGCTGTCATGACCGACTACGAAGGATAGCAGTGAGATTGCTCCCACTTGATTAAAATTCACCTGACCCTGTTTGCTTGCTGGTATTAAAGCCACCCTACTCCCAGCAACACACGACCTACTCCCTTCTCCCATCTCCACCACGCACACTGAGCTAGTATCTGAGCAGAAATCGCCACGTGTTCACACATCAGATGCTGCTGCAAGCCGGCGATAATGCACAGCACTCCCAACTCTGCAAAGAAAACAGACATTGAAACTTTTCTTAGAAGACATCAGAGAATAGATGTGAATTAAGATTATTTCCATTGCTTAACAATGACTAATCCATCTTGTCCCCCAGGAACATATTTAGATGAATACAAAAAGGGATGGAAGGAGGGGATGATGAGTATTCAGTAGAAATTTAAGCTCATCAGCCACACAGAGTGTTCACTGAGCCTTCTCAGAGCAATTACCTTTTGGTGATAAGGAAACAGATAGAAATCAGCAATAGGAAAGCTCTCACGACTGCCAGCAGTACTGTTTGGCCCTTTGTGCACAGACCAAAATTGAACAGATTATGAGGATCAGGCACCAAAAAAAAGGTGGGTTTTGGTTTTACTGGAAGGACCAGCTTCTTGTTCTAGAAAAGCATGCAAGTGGCACATCTCAGGATGGGTCAGGAGTGTGCCTTAGGGTCCAGCTCTCCTATCACCCTCCTGTGGTAACAGCTCTCAAAAGCAAGGCACTAAAGTATATCTGCACCTCTAAATTCCACATTTACAAGAGCCAGAGAACCCAGCAGCTCCACTGAAAGCCTTCTTTGTGCTGCTTAACCAGTGCACACAGGCACCTTTCAGGTGCTGGACAAGCTCCCCTATCCACCATGTCACCAGTGTCCCCCTTTAGCCTGGTAGGTGTCTGACTGTGTAATGCCAGCAAAAGCTGTAGACCATGAGTGATGAAGGAAGTGACCTTCACCATTCCTTTCCACCTATTCCCCAGCAGTGTGTGAGAGGGCAGAAAGTTGGGCTCTTTTTTTTCTTCTCTCACCTTCAGTGTTGATATCAACATTAATAAGCAGAAATATTTTGTTGAGGTGGCAAACTGCAGAACAAAACACATGCATCAAATGATTGCCATCATGTCAAAAGTTATCTACATATTTAAATGATCACACATCATAGGAATAAAACTCTGGTGCCAGAAGCACAATTCCTAACCCAGCTCCGGTACCAGCAAACACAGCATTGTGCCGTTTCCTTGTTACAGGAATGGAACCACCCCCGAAATTAGGGAAACCAAGCAGATCTCAAAGTTCGGAGGTACTCATCTCGCCTAAGTTACACCACCTCATCTATCCCTTCTCTAAACTACATCAAATTCCAGACTCAAAAAAAAAAAAAAAAAAAAAAAAAAAAAGCCAAAATCCTGGCTGTATGAACAACACCACTGATGAACTAGTCTGCATGCACATCGGCAAGAGAAACAGCAAGTTTCTTTCTAGCAGGTTCAAAAGACTCAGGCAGTCAGGTCCACTGAGATCTCAGTCCTGAAATCCTGTACTGATGGCAGCTAGAAGGCTCCTGCGGCAATAGCTTTTAAACCCCTTTAGTTCTGTGGAAAGGAAAAAAAAAAAAAAGAAAAAAAAAAAAACTGAAGTTAACGTTCAACTTCCATTACAAAAATATTTTCTATTACGTTCTTATAGCCTATTAAAATTTTTGCTTTTGAGAAGAGAAAGCAAGCAAAAGTATTTCCCAATACCTTTATACTCCACTTGCCTTTTAAATGGATTTATTTTCCAAATGCTTTTCAGAAATGGAATCTATTTTCAAAACTGAAACTGCCTTCACAAAACATTTGCATTTTGGTAAAAACATATTTTTCCTCCCAGTTCCTTCACCCCAAATAGAAATACTTCAATCCAACTTTCTGGTTGGAGTTTGGTAAGATGCAGATGAAAGAGTATCAGTTGCCATTTAGAAGCCGCCTTCTCTGACACGTATTATTCATGATACTGGTTTCTCTGCTTCAGCTTCTGTCTGCTGCAAATATTCCTTAGATTTTTTTTTTCCTCTCTTCCATCCTGACACTCAAGAAACCTTTGTGAGGCCAGGCTTCCTGAGCAGGGTACAGCAAGCACGCTGAGCTGCTGAGATCCCCTCGGTGCCGAGCGGAGCGGCCTTTCCAAGCGGGATTGTTGACGCTCTGCAAATGTCACCTCCAGCACTGCGCAGCATGGGATGGAGCAGGCAGGGACAACGCAGTGTTACTAGAGAGCACACACACGAGGAAAAAAATCAATCACGTCCTGCGAAGATTAATAAAGGAGGTGGGATTATGAAACGCCAGAAATGCTGAAAGCTGAAGTGCTGACAATATCTGCAAGCCTCTGCAACCCCAGTCAACAAACATTTCCTTGGCATATCCCTCAGCAGCAGCCCAGCTTCTGATGCCAGTCACTGTCTCTGCTCTTTTCTCCTATATAGTAAAATACACAAACCACACAACAAAAGGTAGGAAAGAATCACAGAATTTTCTAGGTTGGAAGAGACCTCAAGATCATCGAGTCCAACCTCTGACCTAACGCTAACAGTCCCCACTAAACCATATCCCTAAGCTCTACAACTTCTACAAATTCTACAACCCCAAAGCTTCCTAAACTGTCTTACCACCTCTTGTATTAATTCTGTTCTCACTCCACCCTTAGTTCTGCCACCAAATATTGAAGCTTTGTGTCCGCTGGTCTCCTTTTATCCCACCAGAGCACAGGAAAAGATGGTTGAATACTTGGATAACGTTACTAATGCCAAAAGAGAGTGGTACCACAGGCTGCACAGTCAGCTTTGTCTCTGTGGACGTGGCACTGTCAAACAGGGAACAACCTGGTGTTAAATTCTCCAGATTAACTCCCCACTAATGATGGTGCAACACATATGTAAGAAAATGCAGGTATCACTAGTAAATGCATGTACTCTGGTAGAGAGCACAGCTTCCTAAACACAGCAAACTCATTGGCTTTTAAGTAAACCGTATACAATGCCAGTATCTACGCAACCAGACTTGTAGCCATTTCAGTCACAGCTGGATGTTAATGCTGATTAAACACTAGGCCACTGGTGATTAAATTAACTCAGGAGCCTGCAGCAGAACTCTGGGGCTGATGTGCATCTCCCAGGCATCCCCTAGACCAGACCCCTCTCCTGCAAGCCAAAATCGAACAGGTTGCTGTGGGACCTGCCAAGAGACCCCAGCCCGAGTAAGGGTAGAGTCCCAGCGACATCACCAAGGTTTGCGTTGTGCATTGCACCTCCTGCAGGCAGAGGTCAAGTCTCAGGCTGTTAGCTGGCTACCTCCATAGCTAAAGGTTTTTGTAAACAAATAAATAAATAAACAGCTGCCCACTTTAAAGACTGCTTCAGATATTCACTGTTTTGATGACACAATAGGCCAATATCCATCAGGGAGCCAGTTACTTCTCTGGACAGGGAATCTCAGCCCACAGAAGGAGCCTGCTCACACACAGAATTGGCCAGCTGGCACCCTGTGGCTGGAGCCACTCACCTCCTAGGACCTCACACCCACTCTTAACACCAGCTCCCAGACCAAGTGCTGGCAAGTTTTCTAGTCACCTGGAGAATAAGCATCAGCAAGGATCTGCAAGTCACCAAGGCTTTCATGCTTCCCAGCTATCACCAGCAGTGACGAAAGCCACAAAGCGCTCCTTGGCTTACTTACCTCTGACAGTTCTCTGGCCACAGTGCCAAGATCCCAGCTCCACGTGGAATCACTACATCCCACCTCCCCTGGTGGGTCTTACACATCCACAAGAAGTCACTGCTCCAGCCTGGGGCACAAATCTCCCTCCTCCAAAGGCAGGAGCAGCAGGACCCATGGTGCTTAGAGGGGCACAGTGCGCCCACAGCAGAGCAGCACCATCTCACAAACCTGCTCCTCACATTTAACCAGTCAGTTATGGTGGAACAGCAAGATCTTGAATTAATGCCAAGGGCCAATTAAGCAAGGGCTGCAACAGAGAAAGGCCTGAAGGGAAAACAGCAGGGAGCTAGACAGAAACTTTGTTCTCTTTTGAGCTACTGGAAGCTCCTGTAAGAGGGAAGCCTGCCCTTAGAGAAGAAATGGGCACACAGCATCTGTGGAACAATCTGGGCTCTCCTCCTGCTTACACATCTATGGGATTATACTGAAAGGCAGAGTTTCCCCCTTGGGTACGCCCAATTGTAAAAGCTCTGCTCCTGTAATGTCCATTTTCTTCTGCTCATTTACAAATAAAACCACACGCCCCAGTCTTAGCTGTGGTCCTTCTGGAAACTGAGGAGGAAAGAGCTACAAGGGAAATATTTTCCATCAAAACCTAATTTTGCCTTCAAACAAGGGGGAATCACCACAGATGAGTGAGGATAGAGATCTAGGGCAAGTCTGCTTCATACAAAGGAACTGAATCCTATATGTGGAAATTACTTTTCTTTTTCCTCTCCCTCTCTAAAGGAGATAAAAAGAAAACTTGTTTATCACTCCAAAAAAAGGTCAGCATTAGCCCTTTAGGCAAAGCTGCAGGTACTATTTCCATATGCTTCGTGTACCCTGAACTCCAGCTCTACAAGCTTTCAACCTTTTGTATGAGAGCAAAGACAAACCATGAATATTTCATGTGTTGCCTTCGCTTACTTGCGAGTTCCTTGGAAACTATTAAAGTGCAAGCGTAATAATGTCATCATTTACTTGTCATCTTCCACCTGCTCTTTGCAAAGGGAAGAGGAAGCGAACATCCAGGCGCCCTTCCAAAGTCAGTGAAAACACCGTGCCCTGCTCCTTACGAGGCAAATTGAAGGTTCCTCAGCAGAGAGGTGGGGTCATAATACAAGGTGCCCCAGATCACCTTCTCAATGTCCAAGGAAGTTTTTCCAATTACCTTTCTTCTGGAGGGAAGAGTTTTATACGATCAGCAAGCAAAACTATTTCAAGCTTCATCACCATCTCCTGAAACAAGCACATTCCAGCACATTTCCAGCAGCACCATTCACCCCTGAACACCTTGAGAGAAGTTAAGGCTAACACACAGAATTAGCTGAAAGCACAACTTACATCTTGTGCAGGTTACAACACAGCCTGCTCTGGACTGAAGTCGATTACTCACATGAGTTGCACACACAGGCAGTAGCTGATCAGGTGAAAACCTCTTGCCATTTAAATCCAGATTAGAAAAATATGGTGCCGAAAAACCTTGAAAAAAACATCCCACAATTTTTGGCCGGGAACACATGAATTGCACGACCTCCTGTGTGCCAAAGTCCTCCAACAGTCTCAGCAGCTATCCCTCACTAAGAAAATGCTCCATTTCCTTCATGGCACCCTGAGAAGGCCACCACGCATCCCCATTGCTCTGCACAGGAACCTTTTCCCATCTGATCTTCAGTTCAGTGTGAACAGGCTTGCACGAACACTTAACACCAGCGAGGATACCTCCTTAACCTGTGCTTCCCACAGAAGTGTAGCCCTTTCTGGGCATCATTTTGCCCCAGCACAGAGCAGACCTCGTGGACTTCCCTGCTTGTACGCTTGGGTTCCAACAAGCTGTTCTTAACAAGAGGGAAAACCGTCTCTCTGAACGCTGTCATGGCTTGACAGCTCAACCTCAGGTGCCTCAGCTGCTTCAGCAATAAATTAAATACAACCCCATCTAAGAAAATGTGATAAAGAACTAATATAACTTGTAAGTTTAAATGTCTCCCTGTAAGCCAGACAACAGTATCAATATTCAGCAAGGAGAATTCAATAGAAGGAAGGTTCAGATGCACTCAAGAGATTTGTCCCAATACTCAGACATCTTGGAGAGCAAATGATTGCAGTGACTTTCCACCTATAGTTTGAGGCAAGGGAAATCTCTTTTAAATAAATCAGTGATTTAAAGCAAAAGTCTGCCTTGTGGACCCGTCCCTCCCATCCTTTCCAGACATTTCTCAAAGTAAAAACACAAGTGGGGAGAAAAAAAAAGTATTTTGAAACAAAAAATATCCAAAATGTTTAAAATATGCATTATTTTAAAAATATTTATAAGTAACATACATACATCACACACACTGCCCTTTGCCAATACAGCTATGTCAGCAACCCCAGAAAAACAGACTGGGGAATTGCCCCAGCTGAAAAAGCAGCTCTGTTCAGGGACATCAGCCCTGCTTACCTTAGGGCCACCCAGGGACCTGTGTGGGAACTAGGCAGAGGATGCGCTGGGGATTGCAGGCAAGCTGCCTGGAGATGGAGGAAGAATGTGAGCTGGGAGAACTGGGAGCTCTAAGGATCAGCCAGCCTCGTGGCTGGGGGCTGCCCCAGAAAGGCACACAAACCTGCCTCCTCACATTAGAGTGCCGCTGCCACGTTACAACATCACAAACAGATTTAAAGCATCATGCTCCTGGAGCTGTACCAACCTAGGATAAAGAAGAAACTTCCCTGCAGCGTGCGTTATTGCGCAGGAGCCAAATATTTCTCTGAAGCATCTGGTATTTATCACAAGGCATGGCGCTGCACGCTTCATTCTCCTGGTCCCCCACCACAGTCCCTGTCCCAGCATTTTACACGCTGAACCATGCATCACTAGAAGGTGACAGGAGATGCTCTTATAAGCATGAGCTGAGCCCAGCTCTCCCTCCAGGAGAGGGCACCCACAGTATGTCCTCACGAGCCAGGAAAACGCATTCTCCCATCCACACCTGCAATAAAGGGCTCTGCAAGAGAAGCGTACCTGGGCGACAGCGCAGCTGATGATAGATGAGCCGAGCAGAATCCATCTTCTTCCTACAGCTATATTAGCTCTGCAGAGCTCGTAGGAGCAAATAGCACATTTTCACAGAAAAGGAAAGAGACTCAAGGGCACAACTGGGAAAGTGGCTATTGAATACGAGGATGCTGTGGGCACTGAAATATTCTACTGGAGACAAGTCATGCTAAATGTAGATCTAAAACAAAATTCAACGTATTCCAGTGGAAAAGGCATTTGGGAACCAGGATACTTGGATTTAATACCCTCCTGTCCCGCCACTGACCTTGAAGAAGTCAATTCACTTTCCTATGAATCTATTACCCTTTCCTAGACTGTGCCTTTTTTTTTTCTTAAACACTATCCAAGTCACAGGTCTTATGAACAGAAAGGAAGACCAAAAGGCAACTCAACAATTCAATTTACCCTTTTCCTTTCACTTTCCTCCTACTTTTTTGTCACTCCAGAACCAGGATGCTGAATTCGACACAAGTCTTCAGACGGGTCCCAAATGGCAATTCCCACATCCAGCTCTGGTCAGTCACAGCACTGCGAATGGGTCTCCTGGCATGACAAGCAGCAAAATGTGGAAGAAACTCTTATAACCTGGCCCACCATTCCTAAACAAAACACACGTCCCACTGCCTGGTCCTCTCCCAAGAAGGAGAGAAAGCAGCATGTTCTCTCCGGTTCATTTCTCTTAAACAGCCTGATGTTTAGGCTAGGTTGGCCAGCAAGGTACATCAGGCAGTTCATCTAATTGGAATTAACCCAGTTACAGCACTGCACAGAGCCACCTTCACACGAGTGGCTAATTAGAGTTTAATGAAGTTTCAAAAGACCTACGCCTTTGCGCCTATTAATTAGGAGCTGGGATTGTTACCTGCCACCATTATTCAGTTAGATGCTCTTACAAGGTGGCTTCAATCTCACCACTACCTGCTAAAGAACGATCAATTTGCATCAGTGCCCCTGTTACAAAGAAAGTGCTGTGACATCCAGACGGTGTCACCATGACCCTGTCCCTCCTCTGCCCTCCACAACGTGGACTCTTGGAGTTCATTTGCAACAAGTCTTAGTGTTATGCTGTGGATGTCTTTCCCTCTTTTCCAAAGAAACCCAATGACTAACAAACCTGAAGTAAAACCAGTAAGACCAGCACTGGTGTCAGCTTCTCCAGCTGTGCCTTGTCTGCGTGTCCAACACCAGGCCTAGAGAAGCAATTCATCATTGTTAGAGGGCTACTCAGTGCTGACCTTAGGATTTTTCTTTTCCCTCGTTGAACATATTTGCAGTTGATTCTGGTCTCATCTCCCTTGCTTTTGAATGCTTCTGACTATTGGGATAAAAATACTCTAATCCATGCCTTGTTTGCTCACCCTGGCAGCTCCCAGCACCCAGAGGGACAGCAGCACCTGCTCGCACTGTCACAGATACGGACCCCTTCCTGCTGTTCCCACCACAAAGCCCCATCCTCACCCGCACTGAGGATTTATACTTCGGTGGAAATAATTAGCTTTGCTAAAACCCAGCAAACAAGCTTTCAGAAAAGCAATGAGAACAGGTTTTTGGTTTTGTTTTGTTTTTTAAGCTGATTCATTTCCATTCAGTCCTATTACAGGAGTTGCAGGAGTAGGGAAGGCAAAGATGCAGGTTATGATTGCTCCATTTACATTTCTATAACTCTCACTCAGCTCTCATTACCCGAAAGAACCCAGCAGCTAGCTGACAATATGGACTGATGCTTTCAATAACCGGTGAAAATCCCAAAGCAAGGGCGGGTCTGCATTTTTAACTTCTCTTCACTGCATAGCGCTTGCTTATTTAGATTTTATCAGGCTTTGTTTGTTAAATACACAGTTTCAGATCACATAACAGGCTTTTTTCCCCTTTTGCCTATAGTCCAGCTCATTAAAGATATAGAGGACTTGATGCCCTAAAGTTTTCCAGGATCCAGGAGTTTCATTTTGAAAAGAAAATATTGTTTTTTCTTACTTTTCTTTTCATCCTACAGTTAGTCACATTTTATTTGCTATGCAGTCACCTCAGAGGTAGAACAATGAAGTGGTTAAATTGCCGACAAAAATCACACATGAGACGTGACAAAAAGGTGAAGAAGGCGGAAAAAATAAAGAAAAATCCCTGTTGCCTTTTGTGAAATAGAATAGGACAAAAAATTGGTAGGGAAAGAAGTGTAATCCACAAACCTCTAGGGGTATATTGCAAAGAGAAGGAAAGAAATTAAAAGCAATAAATAAATAGTTGACAATGTCCATTTTAAACCATAAAAACAGTCTTCATATGTCCAATATGAACATTAACTACTGCTGTGTTATCTGGATGGCCATAAAAACAGCCAGCTTGTGTGAAACTGGAGCTCACATCATTAGGCTTCCACCCCATGCCCTGCAAAAACGTCCATTTGCATGCTCCAGTGGCCGTGGAGGAGCCTGGCAGAAGCAGATCACAGGCTCGTATTTTCAGGCTCCCTACTGGTCAATTACCATGCAACACGCTGTTATTATTTTTGAAGATTAAAACTAAAAGTCAAAAGCTACTCTTCAGCAGTGGAGTGAGTCATCAGGCAGATAAAGCACACACCTGACCATAAGTTGATGAATGTTGTTCTTGAGAGCACAGAGAGCTCCTGCCTCACCCTGGTGTCCCGCATTTCCAGCTGTGTGTAGCCCAGCGATGGATGCTTCTTGGGGCTGCAGCCAGAGCTTCCACTCTCTGCTGGGCAGCTCTCCCAGCCAAGCTGAAGGACACCTTTTGCTGCAGACCCCTCAGTTTTGCTCCCTGTTGAGCTATCAGAAGACTGCTGGGCTCAAGACATCACGGACTCGCTGCATGACACAAAGCACGTGCATTTGGGGCCATCGCTCTCCTGCTCATTGGGTGACCCCTTCTTTGGGATGCTCACTGTGGGTGTAAACATCATGGTTATCTTTCCAGAAAAGTGCCAAACCCAGGCTAACACACGAACAGCAGGTCCTTTCTGTCTTCTACATAAAAAGCCTTACAGGCTGTGGACAATACGGGTCCATGATTTATTACATTAAAGGTTTATAACCAGAAATCCCCAAAAAGCAAGCAGATTTACCACTGCTTAACAGTGAGTCGTAGGCAGTATCCCCTGTAGGCTGAGAAAAATCAGTTCTAGGGTCTTGGATTGAGCAACCTCCTCCATTTCCCCTGGAAGCTCAACAGGCCAAGCAAGCCCCAGCATGAAGGAAGCTGTTCTGCTGGGATGCTGACGGTAAATGATGGATAACAAGCAGATTAAAAGGATTTAGAGGAAGCACTGCTTTTCAACAACATCATGCATGTTATTATCAAACGGATTTCCCGCACATTGGCTTCTCCCACGTGAGCTATTAGTAGCTGAGGTCTGGAAGGCCAGTCGTCACTGGCAAATTCAGTGTAATTCCAAAATTACAAGTCATTAAGTTCAGAAAGTCACAACGTCAGCCAACAAGCTGACTATTTACACTGTTCTGGCAACAAAACACATTCCCAACAACGTGTCCCTAGCAAAACCAAGGATCTCACAGTGTACACAACTGAAATAGAGATGCTATCAACAGGACAGCAGCCTCTGATGAAGCCACACACTGCCACTGCTTTTAGTCTACAAACAAAACCTAACCAAGCTGCTGGAGATGCAGAGAGCTGTGATGTGCTCTTTCCATCACCCTTCATGCAGTTAGGCAGGAAAAACAAACAAAAAACCACACACACACACAAACAGGTACACTTAAAAACAGGTCTAGCTTTAAAAAAAAATTGTACAGAGATTGGTAGGGCCTTTACGGGGGAAGGGGCAAGGTGAGGACAGGCTTAGCCAGTACAGAGGATGCGGTAACATCATCTCAAAGGATACAGCAGACAAACTCCACGTCTGGCTTCCTTCTGGCCGCTCCATGCCCGGGCACAGCACTTTGCAGAGAGATAAGCTCATGTACCAGGAGCACCAGCAGATTAAGGGGTATCTGCACCCAAAAAGGGTGCACTCTCTCTACAACTCCAGCTATGGCTGCTCAACAACAGCATCAGCAGAGCTGGGCAGCTACCAGCTCCTCCTTCCAGAGCTAGGTCTGCACAGAACTCGAAAGCCCAGAAACACAGTCAGCCTTCAAAGAAACCAGGAGAGCTTCATAGAGAGAAGGAAGAGCAAAGCTCCAGGAGCTAAATACAAGGATCCACAGCTAGACTACGATCCTACTTTTGCACAGTGGACAATCAAGGCTCTCTAATGTCCAGTCTCTTTAATCTCTAATTACTATAGTTTTTTATTTCTGGACCAAAGCCTCATCTACTTATAGATGTATGCTTATATAACCACACTGAAATGGTGTCGAGTTGTACTGGGGTGTTTATTATTAACCAGGTGGACTAGAACAACCTCCTCTTCAAATGCAGTTTACCAGGATGCGGATGCATCAGCAGCACTGAGTTATGTAGGCAGTGCGGGCTGGCAGGGAGGAGGAGGGATGCAGTGAGTCACCCACAGCACCTGTAGGAGGCAAGTTTCTGCTAGACCCCTACACCACATCAGCTTTTTATTTTTCCTTTACTTAATCCCTTGGGTTAACAAAGGCCAGATAGCCTACTGAGGAATGGAGCAACCCCTTTGGACACTTGCAGAAGACATAGTTACATCCCACTCCAAGCAGATTGCCAGGAACAGAAAACAAGCTCGGTACTCCTGGTCCTCCCCCAGCCTGCTCACATCTGTGGTGGGCTCACATCTCTCTTTTCCTGGACCAGCACCCACTGGGGGAACACCAGTCTGATGAAAGTGAAGGAGGTTCCTACCAGAAGCAGCACATGAAGTCCAGGTAAGGAGCAACTAGAGAGGCAGTCACCTCCAGCCAGCACCTCTGCTAGTCACAGTTTAAGCTTCAGGCAGACTTTTCAGCCTCCTCTTGCCCTGCTGCATGAGATCACGCCACAGTGGCTGTGTATTACAAGGATAAACCCCAATTCTGCACGTGGTCAGTGCAGGGCATCATCCCTTGGGGCTTTTCTGAACACAAGGTCCTGCTGTGTGGGACGGCCCCAGCTGCCTCTCCCCAGCCCCGCACAGACTGCACAGGGGCTACAGGGGCTGCTCGGAGAAGTGGCATCACAGAGCAGGGGAGAAGCTTCTGCACTGCAAACATTTTAGATTCAGGCCTAAAGCCTTAATCAGGCAGAGAAGAGGTGGTAAAGGAGAAGTCACCTGAGTAAGCCAGAGGAGAGTGGCAAGCTCTGCATATGATCCAGACTGGACATTAGGAAAAAATTCTTTACTGTGAGGGTGGTCAAACACTAGAACAGGCTTCCCAGAGGGCTGGTTGATGCCCCAAGCATCAGTGTTCAAGAAGCATTTGGGTAATACCCTTAGTAGCATGCCTTAACTTTTGGTTAGTCCTGATGTGCATAGGCAGTTCCTTCAGTCCCTGCCACCTGAACTACTCTACACCAACCCTCATCAGGAAGCACCACCCAAACACGTCCCTCCGTGACCTCCCTCCCCGCCCCCCAAAATCAACAAGCAACATTTTGATTGTCTCATTTGAAAGTTGGACTTCTTAAACAAACTATAACAAAGCTTACGTGAGGCTAATCACTCCCTGATTCCTCTGGCATTCATTGTAATAGCACTAATTACAACAAACACATTTAAAATTAATGTGCATGTCATATGCATATATCAATTGCATTCTAATTTACCATTGATTAACGTCCACAGGCTGAACGTGCTTTAAATAATAAAAGCCTCTGACTTTGTTTAACCCTCCTCTGCCAGCCAGGCTGCTCCCACAGCCAGGGGGAGGCCACGATGGGCAAGGTGGAGGGGACAACTTGCAAGGCACTAGCAGTGAGTTACAGGTCCCTGCAAGCTCTGAGCCTGGGGCACACGGTAAGGATGGGTCTTGTGTCCACACCAAAGCATCTCCAGTGCCTGTCACATTTGAAATGGGCTTGCTCTCATGATTTCAGATCACTTCACTACTATGCTATTTTAGATTTGCTTACAAGCATGCAGGATTTAATTTTCACTAACTTTGTTTTTGGAAGTAGCTGTTAATGCCCACCTCCCAGGACGCTATTGCCTGCAAGCATCCATCGGCACAACTCTGCCAGCCAGGGCCATGATGAGAAACCCCAGGAGTGGCAAAAACTTTCAGCAAGGCCAGAGGCCAAGTTGCATTTCCACCAATACCAGATGCAGACAGCATTGAGCATGTTGCTTAAAGCCTGTTGGGTCTAACTGCTTGGGTAGGAACAACCTGTCCCACACTCAGCTGACACATCAGTTAAGCAGATCTTTGTTACCCTTTTACACTCACCGATGAGATGAGTAAGGGGTTACTGAGAGAAGAGTTTGAACAATTCTTCGAGCCACTTGTCCTGCGCCCTGCCAGAGGACACACTCATTACAGCAGAAATCCAGACTGTGCCAGGGCCACTCAGACCCACCCATAAACATGAAGTCTGCTTGACATTAAGATGTCAGGCCAGGAAGCACCACCAGTGTTAGATTTACAGCTGATAGCACACACACAACACCTTTCAGAGCACATCATCAGCCTAAACGAAGCGAAGAACAACAGAGTATGACACCTGCTTCTGCCCTCTCTGCTACACACAGCCCCACTCTACAGCACGATACAGACATTATTGGAGAACGGTTGTTTACAAATTGATCAAAACTCTTCTCAAGGACCCCAAACCTAACACTGAGACTTGTTCAGACACCAAGCTAATGTCAATGATCTATAGAAAGTTAATCAGCATGTCAAATGCTTGTATGAAGGAGCTCATGAGTCATTTGTGGACAAAAAAAATGAGTCAGAGATAATTCTGAAGAATGAATAAACCTGAGGAAAATCCCAAATTGCCAATGAACAATATGCAAGTAGAAAAATGTTCAATTTACAAAATCAGTTAATTGCTATGAATTAGTCAGATGGTTCCAGCCACATCAACATACCTATTGTGGGCTGCTGTTGTAGTCTGTATGTCACAGCTGAGCAATCTGAATCTCTGCTAAAGGTGTCTCTAACTGTAATGAGAGTTACTGCAATGTATAACAACACACTCCGGAGGTACAGCCCAGGAGAAGATTAGTGCCACAACAATAAAGGTGCTGTAGCTTCTCTTGTGGAGGGCATTTCCTGGGCACTCTTAGCTCACAGACTCACTGAAGGCCCACGGGGGAGACCTTACACTAATCCACACCCCTCCCAGCAGAAAACCAGAACTGCTGAGCCCTGAGTTTCCATCCACAAACTCACAACTAGAGAGACAAGACAGAAAAGGCCGAGGCACTTGTCAGCCCAGAAAGCACTATCACCCATTCCTTCATCCCTGCAGATGCTGAAATACCCCAGGCCCTTCCTGATAATCAGGAGAGATCACTCAACACCTTCCCACTGCAAAAATAGAAATAAACATCAGTTCCCCTGCACCCTTCAGAAAATCCTTTGCCCATACACATTGTTCATTTACCTGGTCACACCACTGGTCATATCCTAAGCCCTCACCCCGCTGTTTGTCCCACCCCAGGCAAGCACCCAGATGATCCCAGCAATACAACCAAAGGCAGAGGTTTCTGCAGCCCTCTCATATTAAAACCTGTAGCTGTAAAGGGCAGGAACCTCCTAAGCCAGCTTTGCCACTACAAGCATGAAATTTGCCCCAAATCTTCTTGGGGAAAGAAAAAAAAAAAAAAAAAAAAAAAAAAAAAGCTTATTTCATGAAATACTGTTACAACAGGTATTGTTCACAGCTGAACAAAATTTAGCTCGGCAGCTGAATGTACCTCTGCTACCTTTATTTTCCTGCACTGTTTTTGCCAACCTTAGAACATATTTTCTAAATAATTTCTTAGAGCCACCAACCACTGACCCCATTACCACCAAGCATGTTATCTGTCTCAGGATAAAGAACATGAGTTTTGACTACCTGCTGTCATATCAGAGCCAGGGGAATATCTCCTACCTGCAGAATGAAAGTAAAAGCAAGCCTCTCAAGTAATCCCTCTCTGCATGCCATCACTGACGCCCATCTCCCCATGAGACTCACCCATTAATCTATTATCAGACCCTGTATTTATAACCAGCCTTTAAATCCAAAATTAATATCAAACCAGCCAGCTAAAGGCTCCCATGATTCACAGGCAGGAAACATGATCAGCATTTGGTATTTTACATCTGCTAACAGACCAGCTAATGCATAAAGCCAAATGGATCAGTTCTCACAGTTCTGCTTGAAATGTAAAACATTTAATTACTCTGGAAAGGACTTTATAGCTATCAACACACAGGAGGGAAGAGTTAATACCTTTTTGGATCAGATGCTCAAACTCTCCCACCTGATGGCCACACAGCTCCAGAAGGACTCAGTTTTGAGTCCAGATGAAATAGTCATTCTGCTCCCCCCCACCCAAGCAAGATATGGAAGTAGACCCCAGTGAGGTTGGGAAAGCTGAAAGAGAGATACCTGGAAAGCCAGAGAAAACCATGGGAAACTCACCAGCCCCATCACAAAAAGTAGTAGAAGATCAGTAAGTGCTCTTCTAAGCACAAAGTAACACACACAAGTCAGAAGAGCCAACCTGCACTTAACCAGCTCAGAGTCAGGCTGGAGGTGAAGCACAGCTGCTAAATTGTTACTCTTAAACAAACTCCCAAGTTCTCTACTACTTTTTCTTACAGTGTGCTGAGTAACAACAGGCAGGTTACAAAAAACACCCACCCAGTCCCACCCAGAGATGCCAACTGCTGGCCCAGGGGATGTAGGAATAGGCTGCGTCCAACACCAGAGCCTCTGCTGGCAGCAGCTGGTTGGGGTCAGATGGAAACACTGCTTAGCCGAAGCGTTTAACTGCCCCATTAGAGAAATGTTCTTTCCGTGGAGTTTTCTGCTAAATTGTTCATAATGTTCATGAATGAGCAATTCTGCAAGGTGGTAAAGGCTAATATTGTTGTGCTACTGCCACATAACCAACAGGACTAAAATCCAGCCCATAATAAGAAAACTCACAGACAAACAATGGATTTGTATAACCTGAGTTTTGCTAAAGCTCCGGCAATAAATAGACGGCTTCAAATCCCTGCCAAATATAATGGAGTGACAATGGGACAGCATTATTCATTCTGCTTTTAGGTCCTTTGCTGTAATGCTATAAGAATGCATTTGCCCAAACCTAAGATGTTTTATGCAAGGATTTTTTAAAAAGAGACAACACAAAGTACTGCCAGACAAGCTATTGGAAAGACTAAGGTTACAGAAAGCTCAAGTGATCAATAACTGTGATGAGTTATAAAGCACGTATAGCACTTAGAAACACTTCAGTACCTAAATATTAGAACTTGTCAATAATTTTCCTTCCAAACATCTTTCTAATAGCGTATGCCTTTGACCAAAGGCAAACATTTATCTGCCTTTTTGATCCAAACGCTTTTGTCCTTTATCCAGCTGGGGAGAAACCACTTCAGTTTGTTATGGCTGGAGCCAAAAACAAACAAACAAAAAACAAAACAAAACAAAAAAACAAAAAAAAAAACCACCTTTTTGCTTAATAATGCTTTTTGTAAAGTGTTAAAAAAAAAAAAAAAAAGAGAGAAAAAAAAACAGCATTTTAAGCAAGCTTTTGCCTCCTCACACTTTCTTCCCCAAAATAACTTAAGCAGAACAGGTCAAAGAAGTTAAGAAAGAGATGGAGGAAGAAGGAAATAACTCAAACCCACGGGAACAACGAATGGTTGGCAAAATGAGTACATACACGTATTTACCAATCCAGCCTTTTCAAGTTCTTCCCGCCCTGCAGAAGAATAGCTTTAAAGAAGATAAAAAAAAAAAAAAAAAAAAAAAACACCACACAATAAAAAAAAAAATTAAAAAAAAAGAGGAATTCCTCCTACCTGGCTTAAAATCTACTGCAGGACAGCACAAGCAGTTAAAAAAGCTATAAGCTCAAAGACTAATGAGGATTAGAAACCATAAAGCTTCCCCTAGGAATCTTTGTATATCTTGGAATGATACATCTTGAAAATCAAAGTCCCAAGATCATACATGGCTGATGTCTAATCATCAAAACTTACAGTTTCCCAGAGCAGCAAGACAACAAAATTCATTTGCGTTTCTTCTTTTTCTTTCTGAAAGGGGAAGCCGAGTGGGAGGCAGCAAAACCAGCGCCTGACTGCATAGCAGGACAACAGAAACACACAAAAGAAATTTGTGGCCACAAACCTCCAAGAACGAGTTCTGATCACTGGCTGTTCCCATTCCAGGTCAGTACAGGAGGCCTCATACGAAGCGATCTGCACTGATGAGAGCACCCAATCCCTCAAAGTTTTGGATACCAAGTCTCCAGGTGGAAAGTCAGAGCAAAAACAAAAGTCTCCTGGGAGAAGGCAACCTGTTCATCTGGCACGAAACAAATCATTTTCCCTCAGGCTTTACCTTCTTCCTGAGGTTTGTGGTATGTGGCAGGGAACGTGCACAAAGTTGCTGAGGAGGCCTAGGACAGAGAATCAGCATCTTCCCCAAGGGTCACTCAGCAAGGAATCAAGAGCACCAAGTAAGCTATGCTTGCAGCAATCTCATTTTCTGCTGTCACTCCATCAGACAGGGGCAATCATTAGAATCGAGCGTCTGCAGTTTGATACAGCCTGAATGGCTGAACTTTAGGGGATAAGGCCAAGATGGGTAACCTTAAGGAAATAAAAAGGCCATAGGGTCACAATGTAATGCCGAGCAAAGTATTTGCAAAGTTTAATGTATAATGTAACCATACTAGAGAAAAATAGCATTTACTCCTAAGAGCACTGGTGCAAAGAACGGGGAAAAAAAAAATCAGACATGCTTGAACACAAGAGCCAAATGGGAGTCTGGCGGCTGTAGCAGGAGGCAGTCAGTAGAATCACTGCAATCTCAAGCAATCTGTATGGGTTACACAGAATAATCATCTCATTGCGTTTCTACAAATCACCAATTCTACCAAGTGCTGAGGCTAACAAGGCTCCTGTCAATACCAGTGGTTTCACACACAGGAATTCAATACTTGGAGAATCAACCTCCATCAGTATTATCCAAGGACACTAGGAAAAAAAAAAAAAAACTCACGTGAGAGTGGCTCCTGTTCCCTCAACTCCTACCCCCAGGTAATCCCTACCATGAGCAGCTGTAGGTGCAGCTTGCAGTGAGAAGTTTCTGACAATTTCCTCCCAGATAAACACCAACTCAACGTGTTTTGCAGAAGCACGTTCGTTTCTGTGAGCCTTCTGCTGAAACGTAAGCCATCCTCCCAGTCCTCGGCCAAGTGCCAGGAGAAATCGACCGTCATATGGTGCAGAGCAAAGTGTGGGATGATGTAGCTAAGGCTTGGAGGTTGAACTACTCAGGCTTCCAACACCCACAGCTCCTGGGCAGCTCTTTCTGTCATACACTTTGCAAAAACCCAAGCGTATTAAAGGCTTGTAAGAGTCACATCGGCTGGCCCCCAACCCCGCACAGCCTGGGGAATGAAGATACTGCAAATCCTCAGAGAACTCCACGGCAGGGCTTCCCCAGAGCTCTTTCACACAGTACTGCAGAGACTTCTTTTTCCCCTGTGAAATTAGCATCAGCAGCAACACAAAGGATTTCAGAGCAGTCCCCGGAAAGCACACTACTGCACTAACTACCATACCCCAGAGGGGAAAGGAGCCTCACATTTTGCTAAAAACTTTTCTCCTGAGCTTACTTGGCCAGTTAATAAACCACTTCCCAAACTTGGGATCAAAGGAACATTGTCAGCTCTGTCATCTCCAGTTACCATGAAGCAGCCACATGCAGCTGACACGCTCACTTGGCTGATCAGTCAGCTTCCGTAAGGAGTTACCATTCCTCGGAAACTTCCTTTGTGTCTTCCCAACAGCAGCAAGTTGGCTAAATATTACACCAAATTTAATTAGTTAATACAAGAACCTGTTTGACATCACACTGAGATAAGGCAAGGTTGCTCCAGCAACAATCATTTACATTGTCTCTGAAGAGAGACGGTAGATCTTTAAATCATTCAAACCTGACTGCAAGACCACATCTTACAAACCCCTAAAGCTTCAGTGTTCAATTACCAAATCCTTTGCTCAAAGATCAGGAAAATTGTCTTCCTCTAGGGAGCTATGATAATGAATCAGTAAGAACACAGAAATACCACCATTTTCTAGAGCAGAGGAAATCAGAACTCTTTGACTAGTGTCCCTGAGACCCTCTTTGATGCTAAGCGTCCTCTCTTCTTGCAGACGTTTGATCCCTGTGGGCACGCTGGAATCCAAACGGTGACAGAGGAGTGCAAGATAATGATGACTGTAGACAGTCACCAACTCGTGGCAGTGTCACAAAACCCTTCTTACCAGCAAAGTGACAAAAACAAATCAGCATCCAACACTTCATAGAAGTTGTCTGGTTTGGGGTATTGTTTTTGTATATTTTTTTTTTTATTGAACCAGAGTATTATATGTTGCTACAGCCACCAGTGTTTAGGAGAGTAATGGTACTTCGATGGCCAGAAACTCCTAAAACAGAGCAATTAAGGAACATCTTGGAAAAAATAAATAAAATTAGTGCCTCCAGAAATCAATCTTCAAACTGCAGCAAGACAGATATGTCAGAATAATGAACCGACATCACAGCCCTGTATATCAAAGTCATCTTGACACCAAGAACTTCACATATTCAGACAGGCCTTAGATATCCCCATGTATAAAGGCAGCCGGCCAGAGCCTAGGGACTTGTAGGTGAGCAGTGCAGGAGAAGGAACAAGTAATCAGAGACAATAGGTCAGGCCCTACAGCAAAGGGCTGGTCTGGATGAATGCGAGAGAGGTTCCTCTGAGTTGCTTTCTGGAATGGGTCCCAACACATCAGATGTATCTGGATGAGCATCATAATCTATCTCAGTCAATATGAAGATGCAGACCATGGAGATTTGGGAGAAAAGAGAGGCTCTATAATGTCTTTTAGCCTACAGATGCTTAAAGCATACAGTTCTGCTGCTCAGAACACAGATTTTTATCCTCAGGAGTGACACTGCCGCTCACTGTCTCAGAATCTCCTAAGTTAAAAAAAAAAAAAAAAAAAAAAAAAAAAAAAAAAAAACAGCTCTTCAGAGCAAACAGCAGGCTCTTGTACAAGAGACAGAGTCAGTTTTATAGGATCCTAGCTGCCTTCCAACAGGAGATAGCCCTCCCCCAGGTATGGTTCTGACATTTCAATCCCACAAAAAGCCTTATTCCACTCCCACACCTCCACAGCAGGTGATACTCACTGTGTGTGAAGAATCCCCTTCTGTGCCAGCATGCTGTGAAAGCAGCCCAAGCAGCAAGAGTTCTGCCAAAACCAGAATCCACGCACAAAAGGCAAACAGCAACTTGCACTTCAACAAGCACAAACTTTTGGAGAGCTAGCCAGAATTCACCAAAAGCATTCCTCGTGCAAGGTCCCATCGAGTACTTCACAATACCCACACACACCTCCATCCTGCTCCCAAACCCTTTTCTCCTGAGGACTGATCCTAGGTGATTTCACCAAGCTTCTTTTCCCTCTCCCCTCCCAGTCTATTCCTTTGCACAAACAAGGCTCCCCTTTCCTTTTGTATGCCTGTGCCTACATAGAGGACTAAGCTGCTGGTGGCCAGGATGGAATTCCCTCAGGTCCTTTGGTTAGCCCCTTTCTGTGGCTTGCAACTGGCAAGTCCTTTGTCATAGGACTTTTCAGAAACAGCCCAGGTTGAGGTAGACAACACATTACAACTCAGCTGGGGAAAAGTGAGCAAAGTTCACGCAATAAGCTCGAGGATATTGAAGCTCTTGGGACCTCCTTCCAAAAGCAGCAGTGTAAGATGCATCTTCAACACCGGATCTCTAGAAAATCTCCTAGGCAGAGAGTAAACACTAAAGCAGGATTATAACACAGGCAAGAACAGTAATGCCAGTTTACTAAATATGGGGATCTGCACTGCTCATTACAACAAGCAGTCCCAGCTGGAAGTTATGTTTGCACCAAAAGTTCACTGACAAAAACTTTTGCCCCTGCAGCCAGTCTTTGACACTGCCCCAAGATCATGAAGAAGGACAGATACAAACTATGAGATCTCTCCACCCTGACAAGACTACTTGTTTAAAGATAATTGGGTGATTCACTGAACATCAAGCATTTTAAAAATTATGTCGCTAGTCCCACAGAAACATAAGGGAGGCCAGACTGAGCCAGACCATGGGTCCATTTAACCACTATCTTGCTTTCCAGCAGTGGCCACAGACACCTAAGGAAGAAAGAGGTCAGGCTAAGTATACAATAGCATCAGCCCCAATACTCTCCACATAATCTGTTATTTGAAATTAAGGGGGCTCTTTGTGTCCTTTCTGGTGGCTGGGGCTATAAGAGGCCACTACCATAATTTACTGCAGCTGAACAAGACAAAGACTCAAAACAGTGTTTCTATACACAGAGCTGGTGCTCAGTCCCAGTCCTGCCCAAAACCAGATAATCATAAACCACCTTGCATCTGCATAGATCAGGCATGCCACACATCTGGAAGAAAACACACCACACACACTCCTGCCATCCCTCTGGATCACAGATATTTATCATCCCCCAATCCCATATGAACCTCTCCACCTGCCCCATGAAGTAACAGGGCACAGACAGGCCCGTCACAAGCAAGTCAGTTACCACACAAATTCCTCCCTCTCAGCTGAGCAAAAATGATGTGCCACAGCCAAGCAAATTGGGTTAACTCGTATTTTGTGGTAACATTTTGCTACCAGTTTACCAACCAGTCGGTTACCACAGCTCAAGGAGCTCACGGGTACCTTCAGAGAACAGCCGGCGATCTGCCCGCCCCCGCAGTGGAGCCTTTTATGTTTGTGTTGCTTCAGCAAAAACTCAATTCAGAAACAAAACCACTTTCACCCCTTAGTAAAAGCAAACATTTTGTTATTTATTTAGAGCCCGAAGAAATGCAGCAAGAAAAAACAAAAGCACAAAAGCACTTGCTAATTATTCCTTTTCCAGATAATTAACCCAGGCACATATTTGCAAGTTTGCATTTTTTTTTTCAAAGACACAGAGATTGAGCATATGAATGCCCTTAGTTTTATGTTGAGGCTTACAGCCTCTCTTGCTGCCAGTAAATTACTGGAGGAAAAAAAAAATCCTGTTGCTGAGGAAAATGACCATAAAACAACTGCACACTACTTGGCTACAAGAGGAGAGAGTGGATGGGAGCAGCAGAAAACATCCCTAGCAATACTGGATTTGCATTATTTTGGGGTCAGCTTTAATCCCAAGAGGGTAAAGGGATCAGAGCAGTGCATGAGAAGTGAAATTCAGGGCTGGGTAACATCCAGCCCTCAGCACGCTTCCCTCAGGCTGTGAGGGGAGAGCAGGCCGAGGCAGATGCACATGTGGTTGCTATGGAGCCAGGGCTTGGAGGGGATGCAGAGCACCACACAATGCCTCGATGGAGGGATACAATTAACCCTCAAAGTTCCTCTCTCAACACCTCCCTGGCCAGCTAAATTCATGTTTGAAGCGCGTTAAGAGAGTTCCTTTAATTACCCAAGAATTCCCATCAAGGGATGGAGGCAGAGGACCCTAATCTTCTGGGACGCCAAGGGTCTCTGAGACACTTTGCTGACCCACAGCTGGCTCAGGGGTCTGTGAGCATGGGGGAAAATGGTTAAGAACAGGTTCAATTTTTAATTTTAACAGTGACAAAGGCTTGCTAAACTCTGATTTTATCACCATTTCAAAAAAATGACATCTGTATTTCAGTTCCATGAGAGGGAAAAAAAAAAAAAAAAAAAAAAAAAAGACATAAAGGCTAAGTAACCATGATTTTTGAGAGGCCCAGAAAAGTACAGTCATGGCACATATGCAGATCTCCCAATTCCTAGATAAGTACCTCAACTAGGCTGCTGCCTGTCAGCTCTGTGCTCACTCCTCTCCCAGGCACCAGCTATTTCCTGCAGCTCTGAGCAAGACCTTCCTCATTCACTGAGGGCTGCAAGGCTCTCAGCACTTCAGAGTCCTTCATCAAAACCCAGATCCACTGAATGCCCTCTTACCCTATAACAGATGCTTCCCAATATCTGGATCATCCTGTCTGACC